>NC_056731.1:1850313988-1850613988 GCF_019279795.1 Protopterus annectens
CCATTAAAGCTTGTAACTCAGATACTCTTCTTGCTGAAGTTATGGCCAGAAGGAATGCAGTTTTCCAGGAGAGAAACTGTGGATCTGCCGATGCTGCTGGTTCAAATGGAGGAAGTGTTAGTTTTTCCAGCACAAAGTTAAGGTCCCAAGTAGGTAAAGGTGGTCTCCTTGGAGAATTGATGTTTTTGATTCCTCTGAGAAATTGTCTTAAGAGGGGATGCGAAAAGACAGGAGGATTTACATTGTATTCTGCTGAAATTGCTGAGGCATGTATTTTAATAGAAGAATAAGACAGGCCATCGTGGAACAATTCTGCTAAGTATTCCAGTATATGTGCCATGTTCATCACTGTCACATCAAGGCCTTTTGTTGTGTTCCAACTGAGAAATCTTTTCCATTTTGCTGAGTATGCCTTCCTTGTGGAAGGGCGGCGAGCTTCCATAATAATGTCCTTTACCCTCTGGGATAAGCTGTCCTGGGAAGGAGTCATGGTATTCTCCAGGCAGTCAGCTGCTAGGTCTTTAGGTTGGGATGCAGGATCTTGTAATTGTTCTGCGTCAGAAGAAGAGGCCATAATGGGAGAGGTCACGGTTTAGTCTGTAATAAGCTCTTCAACAGTGGGTACCAATGCTGCCTTGGCCAGTCTGGAGCTATCAGAATCACATTTGGTTGTTCTGCCCTGATCTTCAGTAAAACCTTGGACATTAATGGGATTGGTGGGAAAGCATAGACTTTTCGGGCTTTCCAGCTGAATGAGAGAGAGTCCACCTTCCATGCTTGTGGATGGTATGTCCTTGTGCAAAAAATTTTCAGTTGATGATTGTGGGGTGAGGCGAACAGATCTATCTCGGGCCTTCCCCATGCCTGTGTTATGAGTAAGAAGATGTCTGGGTGCAGCATCCATTCGTGTGCATCCATGGTAGTTCTGCTTAAGCTGTCTGCCAGAGTATTGTCTTTCCCTGGCACGAACTGGGCCTGTAGTTGTATATTTTGTTTCAAACAAAGATCCCATAGATTCATAGCCAGTCTGCATAGAGGGTAGGAATGCGTGCCTCCTTGCTTGTTTATGTACCACATAACTGTGGTGTTGTCTGTCCTTATTAGCAGGTGGCCTTGTTGAAGGAAAGGTTTGAAAGCCTCGATTGCATGCATCACTGCCAGCATTTCCTTTTGGTTTATGTGCATTTGCATCTGCCCTTGAGACCATAGGCCTTGGATACATTTGTCCTCCATGTGTGCTCCCCAACCACGGTCTGAAGCGTCCGTGGTGATGGTTTGGTTTGCTTTTGGTTTGAAGAAAGGCAACCCTCGGTTGGTCTGGCAGGCTAGAGCCCACCACAGGAATTCCTTCTGAAGGCAAGGTATGATTGGAATCAGAGTTTCTAAGCTGTGGCTGTGCTGAGTCCATACACTCCTTAGGTACCATTGCAATCTTCTCATATGTAGCCTGGCTTGTGGGATTAGTATTATGCAGGATGCCATGAAACCCAGGGCCTGCAGGATTTTCCTTGCAGTTAGTTGAGTTTGTCTTAGATTCTTGAAGTAATCTGGAAGTTGTTTCTGCTTTTCTTCTGTGAGAAAGGCCATTTGGGTGGTTGTATCCAGATCTGCACCCAAAAAGGTTATCCTTTGGGATGGCACCAGTCTTGATTTTTGGATGTTGACTGTGTATCCCAAGGCCTGTAGTAGCTGGATGGCATAGTCCAAGTCCTTTACCAATTTTGTCTTGCTGTCCGCTTGTATCAGGCAGTCGTCCAGATATGGGTAGATTTGAATCTCTTGAAGTCTGCAGTGTGCAATTACTGATGCCAGACATTTCGTGAACACTCTGGGCGCAGTAGATAAGCCAAAGGGCAATGCTGAGAATTGATAATGCTCTGATCCTGCAAGAAATCTGAGGTGTCTTCTGCAACTTTGTCGAATGGGGACATGCAGGTATGCCTCCTTGAGATCTAGAGTCACCAGCCAAGACTCCTTGCCCAGCATGGGAAGAAGTTGCTGTAGGGTCAGCATCTTGAATTTCGGCACAATGAGGTAAGTGTTCAGTGCGGACAGATCGAGAATAGGCCTCCATTGATTTTCTTTTCTTGGAACAAGGAATAGCCTTGAATAAAAACCTTGGCCTTGTTCTGAGAGAGGAACCTTTTCTATGGCTTTCATTTGTAGTAATTTGGTGATTTGCTTCAAAGCCTCCACCCTCTGATTTGGTGGCAGGTCTGGCATTCCTTGTCTTTTTGGCAATGTGTGGAAATGGAACCTGTATCCTTTGTCTATTATTTGCAGTGTCCATGAGTCCCTTGTAATGTAATGCCAATTTTCTGAAAATAAAGAAAGCTTTCCGCCCAATGGTGCTTCTAATTGAGCCCTGGTCGGTGGAGTCAGAAGTAAGTCATTGTGTTTGTCCTGGTGTAGCAGTTGTAGTTGCTGTAGCTGCACTACCTCTCTGGTTGGGTGGCTGCCACTGACGACCTCTGTAGTGGCCTCTAGCTTGCCCCCTACCTCTGGTACGTCTGTTCCTGCCTCTCTGTGATCTGTCTGAATCTGGAAATGACCAATTCTTAGTAGGCCAGTTTCTGCTGAATCTCGGTGGTTGTACCTGCAGGAAAATCCTTGACTGTTTGCACAGATTTTGCCTTTTCTTCAAACTTCTTTAAGACCTCCTGGGCTGTGGAACCAAATAATTTTTGTTTTTCCATTGGAGCATCCAGGAGCTTAGCTTTAACATGGTCCGGTAGAGCTTGTTCCTTCAACCAGGCAAGCCTCCGTATAACTGCCCCGTCATTGCTGACCTACCTGAAGCTTCCAGTGCATCATAGCCACATTGCAGAAAATGGTTGCTAACCTGCTGTGAGTTATGGACCAGATCCTGAAGAGATTTACGGTCAAGGGGCTCAGAGGAGGAAAGTTTCTTATACAATTCATCTAACAAATACTCTTGGTACTGAATCATATGGAACTGACAATTTAATGCCCTCATAGAAAGAGTTGCAGAAGTATAAACTTTCTTTCCCCATCGCTCTAAAGCTCTAGATTCCCTTTCAGAAGGTAAAGGATTTTTAGCAGTGGCAGCTGCAACCCTTTTAGGGCCCTGTGAAATGGTTTCTGGGTCTGCAGTGTGGGCCTTGTACAGGTGAAAGTAAGAATCCGGAACCCTGTAGTACCTATCAGGTTTGGCAGGAGCCGGAGGGAGAGAATCAGGGGCTGTACTAGCATCAGAGTACACATCATCAACAACATTCAAAACAGGAGGTATAGCCAAAGGCCTATGCTGAGGTAAATGTAAAAAGGTCCTTAATCGTTTTCTGGAATCAGAAAATTCCTGGCCCTGCCATTGGAAATGCTCTCTCATGGAATGCAGTGTCTCACCAAAAGAAAACTCTTCAGGAGGGGAGGCCGAAGGAATAGATTCTTCAGCATCAGAATCCTCGTAGGCCGAATAAGCCTCCTGCTGGTGCTCTGACAACACAGATTCATCCGTAGACTCATCTGAAGAGTGGGGGTCAGAGGGCTCAACCCTGGGCCTTTTATCTGGAGGTGGAAGAGAGCCCCTGTCCGGGTGAGGTTGAGAACCTCTAATTAAGGAGATAAGGTCCTCTGCTAAGCGGAGAATTTGAGTGCTGGTAGAAGGCCTCTGAGAGGTGGACTTGGGGGGCAAAGCTTTTGCAAGTTTGGCAGCTTTAGCCCTAGAGAAGGCCTTAATGGACATGGATGCAGGGGGTCTGGCTGCACCACGTGCAGGGGTGGACTTGTCTAAAGGAATGGTGACGGACATGTCCTGGACACCGATTTCCGTAGGTAGTTCAATAACCGACTTGGCCGGAGCCTCCGAGGCCGAGGTGGTCGGTTGTAAGGATTCGGTAACAGGAAGCACCGAGGACTCGGTTTCAGCCGAAACCGAGACACTCGCGGTAGGCCTGACCGAGGTTTCAGCCGAAACCATGGGCCGCGAGGATCGGTCCTTCTCCTTCTGTTTTTTAACTACATGTGAAGTCGGAGTCTCCGACGGCATTATATATGCAAAGTTAGCCCCAAAATATTCCTCTGCAAACTCCGACCGACGCCTAAGCGTTCGTCGGTTGAAGGAAGCACAGGCAGAGCAGGCTGAGACGTCGTGGTCTGGGCCTAAGCAAGGTAGACAGCAAGAGTGGAAATCCTTATGAGGTATTTGTTTCCCACAAGTTAAACAATTATTTACTTTATCTGACATCAGCTGAGGCAAGAAAGAGTCTCCAACGGGGTACTTAGCTTTTTCGAAGTCTTCGGTAGCTGAATCAAAGGAGCTGGCCGACCGGCACTTGCGAACTGCTTCTGCTTCGGGCACCGCGCGGCAAGAAAGACTGAGGAAGATGGTGTCGGCTGATGCTTTTATACCCCAGACGTTCTGACATCGGAGCAAGTGCGACATCAGCCGAGGCCAGACCCAGACTTTGAAATCCGGCCGACCGAAGGGCTGCCTGAGGCAGGACAACCCATATGTTATGACTGCAGATGCATCCTTGAAGGACATTTTGGGATCAGAGCTGACCAAGTTTGTTTGAGATTTAAAAACTTATGTGGACAGTGACCCAACTTTCGACCATATGTGTCCATTGTAAGAAAGTTCTTTTATATTGCACAGCTTAGAAACAAAGGGATTGAGCCAAGATCAAGAGATGTCATCGTTCGGATCACTCAGCCCTCATTAGGCCAGTCATTGAGTAAAATGTCTCCTATGGTATGTATCTGTCTAGACATATGCAACAACTGGAATGCCTACAGAGACTCAGACTGCTAACAGGTGACCTGTGTCTGACATTCAAGGCATCCTCTGACTCAGTACTGATAGATTTACTGCACAACAGCAAGTTAGACGGTATCATAAATACTTGGTCTAGGGATCTAAACCTCTTCTATAATATTAACATTACAGTTTGGAGGGGCAGGTTTATCCCATACAGAATACTGCTGCTCTGGAACAGACTCCCCATCCACATAAAATAAAGTCCATCCCTATCCATAATTCAAGCACAACTTGGATCTATGGAAGGGAAACAGAAAATTTTACCCAGAACTGCCCCCTGTACTACTCATGGATAGAGGTAGCTCCTAACTGCTTTATCCCATGCATGAGTCCCCTCAAATTAGCCATGGTATGGTCACAGTTATTATCATTTGGGGTAATACACAATTATCAACTACTGGATTGGTAAGGCCAACCTCTAACTAAATAGCTAAGTTAAAATGAGCAAAAAGAGGGAAACTGGCTAAGCCAGAAATTGCCCACAACAGCAGCTAGCCTAGTACTTGCTTATGAACCTATAAAGAGCTCAAGACAGAAAAAAAAAACAACTGTACTATAAGAAATATATAATATTAAGTAAAAACAGTAAATATAACAAATATTTTATATAAAAAAACGAGAAGCACTAAGCTGCTGGTGACTATGTCTGAATGCTTAGGCAACAAATGAGATCTGAGATAGCTTCACCTAATGGTGCATTATGGGTAGGGAAAGAATTAAACGAGCCCGAGGCTGGAGCACTAGTTTTGCCAGTTCAGATTTGGCAAGTATCCTGAAGACCTTCAACAGTATTGGATGGACAATATGAACAGGATTTTCAGCTAAGACAATGCATGCTGTTTCTAAGCAGCTAATATCAGAAAAGAGTGCCTGTAAAAAAGAATAATAATAAATGAACAGTGTGAAATTGAACCTGTAGCAAACACAATGAACTTTTAATTTGTGCTTTCAACAACAGAAATTGTGCATTTGCATCTTGAAATTTACCAGTCATTTTATATTCCTCAGCATGTAATAATATAGTCACACTTTGTGATGTATTATTTGTGAAATTAAAAAAGCCCCGAACACTTTCTTGTTAAGTACTGTGTGCTAAATCAACTTTTTGCAAACATATTATGTAATTTTTGATGTGCTTAAAAAAGTTAACACATTTCCCTGTTTTATAGTGTTATTGAGTCCATTAACATTTAATTTTACAATTTTCAGTAATAGTATAAATTGTAATATATTTAAACAACCCCCACCCACAAAAAAGATTAAAAGATGATAATCTATTCCCAGCTGGAGATCCCCTCCAATAACATAAAGCAGAATACTCATTTCCAGGGGGTTAGGGTAGGGAAGTCACTGCAGCTACTGTCACATCAGGGTGCCTTAACAGTTTGTGACAGACTGAGGCCTTCTTGAATGGCATAGTGCTGCCGTACATCTCTTATGCATTTAATACCCCCCTTTGTTTAGCAAAGTTTTGTAGCTTCCTATTATTATGTATGCATCTATAATCACAGATCTCCCAAACCTAGAACTATACAAATTTTACATTTCAAGAGATTTAAAATAAGTCAAAACTTTATGTCTCTAATGCTGTGGTCTTCTGATTACTCTTATCTTTTTGGGTCACATTTACAGAAAAAGGACTGATGTCAAAAGTTACATTATCAAAATCAAAATTAAATCAGGGCAGTTTTAGAAAATTATTTTTTTAATGAAATTGTCCAAACCATCCTTTTCACATGTTCATTTTTTCTACTCTTGCTAGTTCTAGAACTTCATCTGTGCAGGGCATTTATATTTTTGTCCTCAGACTACTTTCTAAGGAAATGTTGGTTCTCCTGGAGTGTTGAGGGTTTTGGAGCCTCACTGAAATCCACATCTGGACTTGCTGCATAATAATTCTTTATCCTGAGTGCAGTTCTGGCATTTTTCTTGCAGCTCTGTTAGAATGCTTCTTTATTCACTTACTTTTTGTCTCAGACCTTCTTCAGGATTCTGATGTACCATTTTTGCTTTAGTGGCATTTTTATGTTGTCTGCCCATCTGCAGTTATCGCAGAAGATACTTGTGTCATCAAGCCCTAAGCTTCTAAGGATATCAGGGCTAAGTAAGAATTCATCCTTTCTTCCCAAGCCATTTCAGCATCATTTTCCTCACTCATGATTCTTTCTACAATTCTGTTTGTCTGAAAACAGTTGAGACTGGAAGTCACTCACAATTTTTTCAGGCTTCTGCATAGCTTCAGCATTCTGCTGTAGAAAATCATGGACCAGCGTATAAAATCAACTATGTGATATCATGCTGTGCAAATTCTGAGCTGAGATACAGTACTTCTACTGTGGAATCTGCTCTACCTTACAGACGTTTAACTTTAAAACGGTTTGAATAGCAATCAGTTTTATTAGGTAGTCATGGCTTTTGACGCTAAATACTTATTCTCTCAGTTTCTGCACTGGGCTCTGTAAGACATTATGGTTAGTCTCAACAGACATAAATGTTTTAATTTGCTTCACTTTCCTACATGCAGTAATTCTAAGGCATGGGGATGCTTCAGTACTGACCAATAGCTGATTTGATAATTACATTTTGTGCGATGACAAAGATGGGAATGCGTGGTATTAATTTCATTGCAATGCCAGCAGTCTGATTATGCTGAGTAACTGGTGACAGTAACTGCAGTGGTGTGAAATATGTTAAATTTTATTTTACATTTATTTTATTTTACATTTGTTGACCAGGCTAGTTTAACTGGATATATGTCCATTTTCATTAGAGGCCCGGGGAGATAAGCTCCAAGACATGGTCCAATACAATAATACAAGTACAAACAAATAAAAAATAAAATCAAATATTCTAGTAAAAACATAAATTTTCCTAGTAAGTAAAAAAACCATCAACAATGGTAAAGTGTATTACAGCATAGAGGTTGTAACAGGATGTAACACAGAGGTAAAAAGTCATAAACAGTGTAAATTGAAAGAACAGAGACAATAACGCAGGTTAAGTCAGAGGTAGATAAATAGGATAAAAAAAATCATCAGCAATTGTAATGTGAATTACAGCATAAAGGTTAAACAGGATATAACACTGAGGTCCTGCGCCATAAAATAGTGCTAATTTGAAGTATGGAGACATAATACAGGTTAAGTCAGAAGTAGAAAAAAGGAAGTTAGATGTGTAGTATTGTAGCAAAGGATTTACTTAAGAAAAGGTATATAAAGGGGATAGAAATAATGAAAAAAGGTAGATCAGAAAAATATAATAAGACGGGGAAACGTAACAGAGGATAGTAAGCACTGGATAGGTACGTCAGCTCTGTTATTAGATTTCGAGGTGTGGACAAGAAGTTTGTGAGATGAGCGTAAGGACTTGAGATTCTTATAGGGGGTGATGAGGGTAGATAAACTTGGAGTATTAGAAGGTTTAGCAGTTTAAAACACATATGCAGATGTTTGCACTTTTTTTTTTGTTTTGTTTCGCATCTGTATTTCAGTCTTTTCAATTTTGTTCTACTACCAAATGCAAACTATTACATTTAAAAGTACTAAAGCGCACTTTCTACAAAGCACCCTGAGCATGTGCTGTATCACAAAAGTAATATTCAGCCACTAAGGTTTCATGAGAAAGCACACCAGGGCAATGAAGGTATTCAATTACAACTTGCCTTTGTATTTCAAATGCAGGTTGCACTGTCTCTTAAGATGTATTTATGTCTGTGTGTAAATATTTATTTATTCATATACTTACTTATTATTTCTTTTCACCTGAATGTTCCAGTGGTAGTCCTATGTTTAGTGGAGTCCCAAGGACAAAAGCTAAATAATATCATACATAAAGGCAATTTATTAAAAAAAATGTCAAAAATGCAATATTTACATAAAAGTAGGAACATAAATGCAGTTTTAATTTATCTATACTGTTACACACAAAAAAAAGAAAAACGTCATAGCTCAGGAAAAAGGATCCAACAAGCTGGCAGTAGTTTTATTTATTTTCTTATTTGTTTTTTTAACTCTTTTTTAACTGGCTGGGTGGATTGCTCAAACTGACCCTTTTCAACTCTGTCTCGAGCTCATGCAAAGATGAAAATAGTATAAAGCACTACATAGAATACAGAACATGACAGGAGAATAAACTGAATGAAAATATTACAAAATATAAAAATGCAGTCCATTTTAAACAAATGAACAATAACTGATACCTCATAGCAAAAAGATGCACTATAAAACAATATAAATTGAAATAACTACTAGAGCTACACATAAAATATATGAGTGGGAAGACTGTCGGGCTATGGAAATATTGCAAGTAAATACTGATCATTAGAAAACTGAATTTATGCAGAATGTCTATCATCAGGATTCAGAGAGATTCTCTTTGCAAGCACTTACTGGCCAATGCTGGCTGGTCAATTACCACGAAAGAGAGAGACAGAGAGAGAGAGAGAGAGACAGAGAGAGAGAGTTTCCAGTTCAGAGAGTTGGTAAAGCCACACAGATAAACACACCATTAACAGTTCATTATCAGACCTGACCATCCTAATGTTGCCCCTACAAGCCCACACACTGCAGTAACACAGACACCCCCATTGCCCCCCCACACACACACTCACACATCCCATCACACACTCACAGACATACAAATTCATCTGCACTTATGCCCCTACAGACACATACACACACACCAGACATGCACATACACACACATTCATCCACACTCATATCCCTTCAAACACATACAGACAAGATAAAGTATTGTCATACAATGCAGTAGTGTCCAAAAGATCAGTGCAAGAAATAAGAAAGGCACACAAAAGTACTCAAGCTGTAATCATTTTTGAAATGACAAACAGAACAGCAGTAGAGCAAAAAAAAAACAAAAAAAAAACACAAGCTGTCAAGACTGCAAGATACATTCCAGAAAGGTTAATGGATGCCAGATGCTAACAGACTGCCAGCAACATGCCTGCTAACAAGAAGTCTACTGTCAGCAGTAGATCACCTAAGTTTTATTACCTCCATACATATTAGTTGTGTTGGCTTACAGAACTTACCCTGAGGTGATCTTTTTTTTTTTTAAACCTACCCTAAAAGCATTACTCTGTACTTTTGGTTATATGGGAGTCAGTTCCAGTGTTTTCCCATGGTTATTGGATTCCTAGCATTAAATTTATGACTCTACCTTCTCCACAAATGGACTGAGTCAACATAGAGTTTATCTCTATTAATTAGTTTCAAAAATGGAAGGGTATTTGGGAGCAGTCTTGGATAATAACTTTATTTGGTTTGAAGGTGAAATTTATAAAGAGGTTAAAGGTTTGGCTATGGGTGCACCCATTTCTGCTAATTTACTTACAGCAACTTGGGAGGAACATCATGCATTTCCATCATTCTACCACAAATACATTAAACTTTATTTGAAGTATTTGGATGATATTCTTATATTATGGTCCAGTGACACTGAAGTAATTTCAAAATGTATTAAGTTCCTCAATGAAACTACTACCTTTTTAAATTTCACCTACAACATTGATCACAACCAAAGTAACTATTTAGATACTATTTTCAAAGCAACAGATGGTTTTATATCTAATATATACATAAAACCTATGTTCTCCAACAGCTATCGCCACTTCAGAAGTGCCCACCCTTTGTTTCAAAAGAAGAGCTTTGTCAAAGGACAATTCACGAGGTTGGAATGTATGATTTCTGTCAAAGATCTAATCGATATTGAAAGGACTAAATTAGAAAACATGTTCATCAAGAGAGAATACCCCAGAGACCTGGTTCACTCCGTAAGTGATGATATTTTTAGATGTTGGGGCACAAAATATCTTCCTTTACTGGGGGTGGGTGGGTTTGGATCGCTAATACCCCATTAATAATTTTAACCAATTAACTGACCGAATGTTGTTTAGTGGCCAGATGAGCGAATAAAAGGTGGATGATAAAGAATATATGGGCAAAACTAATTATCCTAGGGCCTTAGTTTTACAATACGATGCTCATTCCAACACAGTTAAACACATAATTAATAACAACTGGAACATTTTGACAAGTGATAACACAATAAAAACATTGTGGGCTTAAGACCCAAGTTTGTCTTCAAAAGGTCAAGAAGCATCAAAAATATAATAGAAACAAGTGCATGAATTACTGCTTCTAAAAGGTTGAAGGCAACCACCAACTGTGGTAGATGTAATCAATGTAAACACATCTTAGATAAAGAATGCATTTATTTGAACAACAATATAAAATCCATTATTCACACACAAGATGGGAATTGTTCCAGCAAAGGATTAGTTTACTTAGCAGTTTGTTCTACCTGCCCACTGTTTTACATTGGCAAAACTGAGAGACAGTTAAGAAAGCATATTTTGAGCATAATTATGACATTTCTAATGTAATGAAAACAATGCCCTTTACAGGCATTCTATCTTGAGTACGAATTTCAACTGTTTTTTATTTTCCATATTAGAAAAAGTGCTACCCAATCCTAGAGGTGGCCCTTGGAAGGACCTTATTGAAGCAAGACAGTTAGCTTGGCAATTAAGACTAGATGCCACTTATACACCAGGTATTAACCACAGTGCAGCTATTGCTCCTGTTTTGAAGAAGAAAACTCTTAAGCAGTAAAATACATTTCAATAGTATTTTTACGTATTTTTTTTTATTCATAATTATCATAATTACTGTTTGTCTTTTTAATAAACACATTTTTAATAAAGACACATTTTCTATAAATACATATATTTAGGTTTTCAACACATTAATTTAGTTTTATAACATATGTGTCTTCAGAGTATCAATATGTAAAAATGTTGTTCAATCTATGCATGAATTTACTTAAGTATGAATCGATTTTTTTCTTAAATTTAAAAATTTAATTTGATTCATTTTAATTATCTAATTATTCAGTTAACCAGATTTTGACTGATTAACGTAGATATAGACTAGTTTGGTATTGTAATATTATGTTCTGATAAGTACGTACTGTTCTTTGGACGAAAAGCAGTGAGTGACTTCTGTGCTTAAACATATCTGAATGAATAAAATATTTTCGGCTATTTTACCTTTGGGCTTCCTTTCTGGAGTTGGTCGTGCTTGCAGAGAACTTCCTTTGTTGGATTTACTGGTGTTGTCTAAGTTTTATTTGGGAGTATAGAGAAACCTGTGGCAAAGGGTAATTGTATTTGACACAGATGGCGATCAAATTTTGACCAATGCAGAAAATGCAAGGAAGAGCACTGCATTTTACCCTGAGTAAGAAAATTAATCTAATTTCTGTTTTTCCAATTTACTTTTTGCTTCAAGTTATTGAAAATCATTCTGAAGAATCATGTATATCTCCAGTTTTCTGCCTGTTTTAAATTGAGTAAAATAAGAATTTCTCACTGGATGAACAGGCTTTCCTTATAAATTAAAATAAAAACACTTTTATATTAAAAATAACTTTTAATATGAAACAACTAAGATTAAGTGTTTTTGTCCATTCTTATAACCAATGCCTCCATATTTTAGAAGTCAAAAAACTGATTTTACAGAATAAAATGCACTCTAAAATTTCATTTATCAGAGGGAATTATTTAACAAACGGGGTGGTCTACCTGGCTAAGTGTTGTCACTGTGCTGCTTTTTATACAGGCAAAACAAATAGGGCTTTAAAGAATAGTTATAAAACAAACAATTGACCTGGGAAGGTGTAAAATAAAGCTCGCAGACAATCAGAATCTCTTTGTTTAATGTCACAATCAAAGCACAACCAAAACATTACATTAACATTCTAAATTACGTTTTTGTTTGCAAAACTTCATCAGATTTGGGCTGAAATCTCATAATTATGTATTTATACCAGTCCCAATTAAGACAAACCTATCACAAAGCATTTTAATACACATGAATTAATGTTAACCTGAAACTTTTAATAATTCCATAAAATTACTTTCTATAATAAAAACCTTTTAACAAAATTCCTCCACATAAAAAGCATTCAATGTATAATTTTAAATACAATTAAAATCATAAATTTGTTGGAAGTATAAAACATATGTTATTGTGCAATATAAGCTATTCTTGTAAAGGGAAGAGATACCATTCTGTTGATTTATCTCACCATCTTGTGGTCACCTGTAAAATTCCACTATAAAATATAACATTTTAATAATAATAAAACATTTTCTATAAAATTCAATAACGATTTTCTTTGGCTTTAAAGAATAGGATTTATGAGCAGGTTTTAATCAAATCAGCAGGAGGAACACCAATAACGCCTTATTCAAACTTTTGGCCAACAACGCTACATCTTCGACCTTTAAATTTGGACTTTTAGAAAAAGTAAAATGCAACCCTAGGGGTGGTTACTTTAAAAGTCAACTTGTAGTAAGAGAAGTCAAATGGCAGGTGAAATTGGATGCAAACCTTCCTCCCGGTAGTAATGACTTAATTAACTTGCTGTCCATTCACAAGATGAGGTCTAATAATTATAAGTAAATATTTGTACTTATTTATGTTGTGATGTATAAGCTGTGTCTTTTTAATTTTTAATGTTTTTAGCTTTGCATAGTGATTTGTGTTCACTTTAAAAGTTAATTGTATCATTATTGATTGTTTTAATTTACTTATTGTCTTGCCTATAAAAGTTTTGGTTTGGCTTGTATCTGTGATTCTGAAGTAGTCCAAGTTAATGGACAAAAGTGCTTAATCCTAGTTGTTTCGTATTAAAAATAATTTTTAGTATAAAAGTGGTTTTATTTTAATTTATAAGGGAAGTCTGTTCATCCTGTGAAAAATTCTTATTTTATTTAGTTGTTTTAATTATTTTTTCGCATTTTACCATGGCTATCTGAATTATTTGTTTTAAATTTTGCTTTTTTCCAAACAGCCAAAGTACATTTCATAAATGAAAAAAAAAATGAGTCATAACAATTACATTTCCTCTTTAGCTCCCCATCCAAGAAACAAATGATGTTCGTATCCCATACCACTACTTTATTCTAATTTCTTACAGACTCAGATTATATGCCTTCAGAACACATTTATCACCAAAAATATAATGGAAACTCAGTTCTAAGATGGCTGCACACTGGGTAACAGCTTATTTCTAGCTCTCCCAGTGTGAACATATAAACTCAGCAGAGAAGGCCAGTAGACTTGTGTTTATGAGTGAACTTCAGTAACTGGCTAGTAAGTGCACTGCCTGGATGTCAGAAATAAAGAAATACAGAAGACCTGGAAAAAATCAGCTACAAAAAGTGAGGAAGAAACACTGACTACGGAGAGTTCTGCAGATGTTCATCAAAAAGTAATGCAGCCTTCATACATGACTTCCAATAACCTACGGGATGATATAAGACAACTGCATACAGACCTGGTTAAAATAAACTGCATTGATACAGTATATAAAGCTGCAAAAATCAGAGGTCAAAATGAAGAAAAGGCTGGCTAAATATGAGACTGCTCAGCAAGGGATGTTTCAAAAAATAATAGAATTAGAGGACAGAGCACATAGGGAAAACTTGAGATTTTCAGCTATGCCGGATAAGCTGGAAGGAACAGACTGCATTAAATTTATGAAAGCACAAATAAGCAACTGGACTGGTATTCCAGAGCAGGACATACTAGTTGAACAGGCACATTGTGTATATGCTCCAAATCTAGCTATAAGAAAGCAACGTAGACCTTTAATATTAACAATGCAATCCTACGAGCAGAAAGAACTGATTTTTGTCAAAACTGTGGCAAAAAGACAAAGTACTAAAAGTATGTGACAGCAAAGTGTTTGTAGAGAATGATTACTCATTGTACACCAGGCAGAAGAGAAGTAAATTCATCCCTCTATTCACAGAATGCCGAGATGCAGGTGTGAGATTCAAGCTGCTGTATCCAACTGTCTTCAAGGTATTCTTCCCTGGAGGAACAAAATCATTTTTTGATTAAGTGCATGCTAAGGAGGAAATACAAAAGTTTGCCCAACAAAAATGAGCTGTGAAACAAAAGGAGATTCAGCTTCTTGCTCCTCTGGTAATAAAGACCACAGAGAGACTGCACCTGTGAAATCTTTTCCAGTATTTCAACGGAAAATGTTGGAGACAAGGAAGGGAGCACAAGAGTTGACTAGAAGAATCGAAAGTACATTGGAAATGAGGCAGACACAGGATATGGATGATGGAGAAGAACAGTAATGAAATCAGTAACTTAATGTGGGATTACAATGCATTAATTATATTTGTGAAATATGACAGCACAAGAAAATCTGGAAATACTGTACTTCTTCAAAATTTGTTTGCTGAGTGGAGGACACAAGTATATGCCCTACTGCATGTCATCGTTTGCCTTTTCGGCTTTTCCCGGTTAGGGGTCGCCACAGCAGAACTCCAGTCCACTAATGATTGGCAGTAGATTTTTATGGTGCCGAGTTACCAGACCGATGCTCAACCTTCAGGGAAGGCACGCCCATTCACGCACGTCTTTTGGAGGGCCCTCGGCCGACATGCGTGAATGGGCGTGCCTTTGCTGAAGATTAATGTTTGGAAAATGCTTTGGGGAAGGGAAGAGAGGTTAGAGGAGAATGCTAACTGTAAGTAAACACTTTCTTTTCTTAATAGTATTGTATCTGTGTTGCATGGTTTTCTTTGCATGCTATTTTTGGGTGTAATGGGGACTGTAAACAAGTGTTGATTTTATTTTTCTCCCTCTTCTCTTTTTCTTCTTGTGCAGTTTTGAGAAACATAGGAAATGTAATCATTAACAAAAAAAAAGAAAAGAAAAAGAGAGCCTGGTTAAGATGGCATGACAGAGTTCAAATTAATGTGCTTTTTTTCATTCTTGCATGGGGAGATGGCTGATTAAGTCCTGAGCAAGAGGCACGGTGGTGCAGCGGTTAGTGCTGTCGCCTCACAGCAAGAGGTTCTTCCGTTCGATTCTCGGCTGGAGTGCCTTCTGTGTGGAGTCTGTATGTCCTCCCCGCAGTCGAGTGATGTTTAAAGACATGCAGGTAGGTGCGTGCGTGAATGTTTGTGGCTTCTTTGAAGGTTGGGTCATCAGGCTGGCAACTTGGCACCATAAAAATCCACTGCCAATCATTAGCAGACAGGAGTTCCACTGTGGCAACCCCTAACCGGGAAAAGCCGAAAGACATTAGTTTTTGTTGGATTTAAAACAGACAGCAAGTAAATGAAAAAAATATTGAATATTATAAGCTTTTTTCCAGCACTTGCAAATATGTATACTAAGTAGCATTTCTGCAGCTGGTCTTCATGGCTCCATGGAGACAATCTGATAAAGATAAACTCGAGACGGTCTGGTGGAAGGGGAATGGCTGAGGGAAAAAAAGAAAAAAGAACAGAGAAAATGACTAGGACATAATGTTCCCTGAAAACATTCAGGGTTTTCCCAGGTGTAAAAGCTTTAAAGTTAATACAAAACCAGTTAGACTTGAAGTAAAGTTCTCTCAGGTTTTTTTTAAATGCAATGGGGATACTAATATAAACAGGTGCTTTTGTGTTTTTTTTTTTTTTGTTTTTGTTCCCTCTTCTTCTCTCTTTTTCTTTGTTCAGTTTTGAGAAATGTAGGCACTGCAATGAAAAAAAAAAGAGAAGCGGAGGAGATGGGGGGCACAGAGGAAAGGTCTGGTTAAGAGAGTATGACAAAAAAAAAAATCAGTGTGCTTTTTCCCATGCTTGCATAGAGAAATGACTGGGTAAAAACTCTAGGAATTATCCAGTAACAAGTTTATTACAAAGCTTGTAAATTTGTAAATGAAAAAGAATATTAAATATTGTAAGTTTTTTTCTGATACATAAAGTACCCTTAGCAGTTTTGTGTCTGGTTTGCATGTTACTAGAAGACACTTTGATAAAGAGAAATGGCTTGGAGAAAGTGTTTCCTGAAAGCATTCAAGTGTTTTCTCAACTGGGAGAGTTATATAGATATAAAAAAAATCATATATCAATGACTAATAGCACAGGCTGTACCATGCACCTTAGCATGACTAACCTTTCTTTTTGGTTATCATTGGCCTATCTGTGTAGCTATCAGTGTAGAACTTACATTGTTATCAGGAAGCAAAAACTTCAATATTTAAAAATGTACATAGTTTTGTGCGTGACTGTAAAGTTCATAGGTTTTAGGAGAGTTTTTTTTTTGGGGGGGTTGTTTGTTCGGTATGAGGGCTTTCAAGAAAACAAAACGTTACGTAAGATGTGACATAGGCGCAATATGATATGAAACAACTGTATAAAAGACCAACTTGCCGAACAGTATATACATGTAACATAAAAGTTGGAACTAGACATTTAGCAAAAGAGCAGTTATATATAAAGGGGCTAATAATAACTATATAGGAAAATTTTGCTTTCTATAATGTCTTTTAATCTGAATGGTCTTACAGATAAATGTAGAAAAGAAAGAGTAGAGAACTATATTAAGAGACACACCTGGAAAGAACTGAACATGTGAATTTGATAAAGAAAGGTTTTCAGGATGGCTATTCAGTGGAATATTTGGGGCAAAGGAAAAGAGGAGTACTTATATTAATTGCAAGAAGAGCTCCAATAGTGACAGAAGAGGAAAAAAAGAGATAATAATAGAAGATACACAGTACTAAGAGGCTACTGGCTAGGGAGGAGGATTACACTGGCATGCATTTACATCCCCCCTAAAACTGCTATAATAGAGCTTAAGAAAATTCTGGGAGAAATAATCAGCTTTCAGGAAGGAATATTACTTATAGTTGGAAACTGGAATTTGATCTGCAATAGTGAATATGTGTCTGGGAGGCCTAGAAGGGAAAATATAACAAAGGAGGGCAGATTTCTGAAGAAATTTATGAAAATGTTTGTCATGGAGGATGTGAATTCAGTACTAGGAGTTCGGAGTGAATTTACATATTACTCACCGAGATACAAAAACTGGGCTAGGCTAGACAGATTTTATATCTCACAGGAATATGTGCATTTTAATGGAAAGTCTTGAAATGCACCCACTAACTATTTCAGATCATGCACCAATAATAACTAAAATAAAAACACAAGGTAATGAAATGAAAATGAGACACTGCCACTTCCCCACCTACCGGTTGAAAAGAGAGGAATTTATGGAATGGGTTGTGGAATTAATTCAGGAGCTACTAGAGAAAATACAAATAGCTTCTGAAAATATAGCTAGGGAATGGGATAAGATTAAGGTGGGGTTTAAAACTAGGGCGACAACAAAAGAAGTAAAAAATAATTATTTAGAGGGACTGACAAATGTTAAAGTACTGCAAAATAAGGGAAATCTCTCAGAACAAGAAAAGGAGCAACTGGAGAATGCTAAACAGAAAATAAGGGATTACCTCGATAATATGCACGAAATTAGAAAAATTGCTGTTAAGCAAATGTTTTTTGATAATAATTCTAGAGCACAAAAACTTCCAGCACCAGAACTCAGGCAACAAGAAGTGGAAAGGGCAATCACTACGCTTAAGGTGCCTATAACAAGGAAGATAACAAGAGACCCTGTCGAGGTACTAGAAATATTTCAGAAATTTTATGAAAATTTGTATAAAGCAGAGAAATGTGGAAATCAAGAAAAGGTACAAATGGAAGTGTTTATGGAAGAATTAAATATGCCAAAGTTAGACGTAGATGAGGCTCAATTACTAACAGTTAGGATAAGAAGGGATGAGATAAAAATGGCTATGTATAACCAAGCTACAGGAAAGTCCCCAGGAATAGATGGTATTCCTGCAGAAGTTTGGAAGTTAGGAGGGGAAAATCTGATAAAGATCTGGAAGGTTTTGTTCAACAGTATTTTAATAGGAGGAGACGTACCAGCATCCCAGAAGAAGGCAGTGGTAACAGTAATACCTAAAGAAGGTAAAGATCTATTGGATACAGCTTCATATAGGCCCATTTCAATACTAAACCATGATTATAAAGTGTTTAAGTCTATAATGGCTAAAAGAATGGCAAACGTGATACCAAACTTGTGTGGTTTGTGATGGGAAGGCAAACATATGACAATATTAACAAAACACTGATGATCCAGAGGGAAGCAGAATGTAAGAAAATACCACTTTTATTGGTGGGTCTTGACGCACAGAAACCATTTGACAGAGCAGACTGGGAGTTCAAGAGCAGGGCAATGGAAGCATTTGCTTCCCTGATACAATTATAAGGGTGATTAGAAGAATATATGAAGAATCGGAGGCACGAATTAAAGTGGGTGGGGTCCTCTCCTATAACATCTGCTTGAGTAGAGGAACCAGGCAGGGTTATCCGCTTTCCCCTTTGTTGTTTGCATTATATTAAAACCATTGGCAAAAAAAATAAGGGACTCATAAATTCAAGGATATAACTGGTATGGTAGTCAGGAAAAGTTGGCTCTATTTGCAGATGATATTATTTTATACATGACAAAACCAGAAAGGGAGATTACAGTGTTCTGGAGCATTTTAAGACAGTTTCAGTTCTTCTCAGGATACAAAATTAATGAAGCTAAAACAAAGGCAATAGCAGTAAATTATGTACCCATACACGAATTGGTCCAACAATATCCATATTTAATGGGACATGATAAAATCAAGTATTTAAGAGTATGGATTAGAAATGATTCTGTGGTGGCAGCTAAGGATATGTAGGAAGAGACTAAAAAGCAGATAATACAAAAACTAAGAAACTGGAAGTTTTGTCATATGGATATGGATACTAAGATACAAGCCATTAAAATGTTTGTAGTCCCTTTAGTTTTATACACAAGTCAGGCATACGTTTATCAACCGGAGAAGTTATAAATAGCAATTAAAAAATGAGTTGAAGGATTTGTGAAGGGAGGACAGCAAGGGTCAAGTGAGATAAGCTGATCCTACCAATAGAACAAGGTGGACTAGGATTACCTAATTTGAGGGGGTATTTTACAGCAGTACATTTAAGGCTCTTACACATAACACAAGCAGAAAAGTATAATTCAAAGTGGAAATGAATGATGCTGGCAGGAAGGAAGCTCAAGAAATAAGGAGAGATTGGGATTTTGGATGGAGACTCTTAAGGAGAACAACCAAAATCATACAGAGTATTATATTCATAAAATAGCAGGGAGTATTCTAAGAACCAAATAAGGATGAGAATGGAGAAAAGAGATTTTGCAGAAAGGGTTGACTGTCGTCAGGGATACAGATAATAGGCAAGATGGGGCTGGAATTTACTGGAGAAAACTGGCGAAGGAATCAAGGTATTGGGAGCAAATAACTAGAAAGGGAAAGGTAATAGAATGGGATTGAGGCCAACAATTTATTTGGACTGCAGTTTAGATGTTGTCTTCCCTATCAAGGATTGGCACCAGAGTATAAGCAAAGAGAAAGAAACAGGGGACCCCCTAAATGAAAGACCAGCACTGGTACCGTTTTTAATAGAAACTAGAGCAGAAGCTGCCATTAAAAAAGGAATAATTAGTAACGTATATAAAATACTGCATGACAATTAAAAGTATCAATCAGAGGAGTTTAGAAAGGATTGGGAAGAGATATTGGATAAGCAATTCACAAATAGACAATGGGGTGATATATGTATATCTCTCAAATATGTAACAAACTCTAGAAGATTTAGGATCCTTACCTGGAAGTGTTTACACAGGTGATTTTATACCCCAAGTAAACTCCAAAGAATTTTTCGTTAGGTAGATAATAAATGGAGGTGTGACAGGCAAAAGAGAGGTAGCTGGGAACATATTTTTGGGAGTATAATGAGCTGGCAGACTTTTCAGATTCCCTGCAGACCACTCTGTCAGAGATGCTTGGTGAGCAGACTGGACTGACTGGTGAGATTTTTTTTTGTGTTACTCAACAGAATCGGAATTGCCTACACTTAGTAAAACCTTGCTGAGTCTAATTATGGTGGCTGACAAAAAAACAATTACTAGAAAATGGAAATCAAAGTCCAGACCAGCTTCACTAGAAGTAGTGAATATAGTAACAAGAGATAAAACAATTGGAACTGGGTTCTTTAGAAAAGTAAATGAGCAAACTACATATGAAAAAATGGGAATTGTGGGAACAATATACACAGAGCAGGAATGAGGTTTAAGAGGCAGGATTTGAATGAGCCACATAATACTTAACTGACAATGACTGGATGGTTTGCAAGTGATGTACAGTGTTTACAACTACAGTTGCTTCAATGGTGTCTGTGATGTAAACTGTTTGCAACTAAAGTAATATATCATTTTGTACGTTTTTCATTTATATAAATGTAAGACTGCCTTTGTCATATGTGTAAACTTAATAAAGATGTTTTGAAAAAAATATAATGGAAACTCACTAGGGATAGTGTTATTTAAATACCGAAGTATCAAGACTTCTGTAAAAACAACTAATGTGTACATGTGATTCTCACTCTGTACAGTGGTACTTATTCTCAATAAGTCATAGTTAAACAAACCATAGTAAGTCAATCCCAATATTGCAGAAAACTTCATTCTCTAAATTCACATTAAAATACCTCTGTTCACTATAATGCAGCAATACAACTTTAAATCTGAATAATTTAGAAACATGTATACAGAATATGTTCTCCTGCTGAAGGGGTTCTGTTGGAGTTTAACCTTTTGACATAAAATATTTTTCAGTCATTTCTTTTCCCGACAACTGCTGATTGACTTCTAGTGTTTATGAAAATGACACTAGGCCAATTTACTTTCAGTCATTTGACCATAAACCTTTCAAGAATGCCATGTAAAAAGTCCAGCAGTAATCACAATGTGGAGGTTGTGTATTGATTATTACTATTTTTCTGATATAATTACTTTTTCCTCAACTAAAATATTTTTTTCAGAGACACGAAAAATGAAGCCATTTTGTGGCTGTTCCATAATAAAGTGATTATTAGAATGATGTATTTTTCCTCATATGTGTAAGATCCTTGGAGTAGCATATGTTTGCTGCAACAGCTTTACATTTAGCAAGAAGTTTTCTGCAAATTGTAAATGTGTGTTATAGTAATACCAGAATAACATCAAGTGTGAGCTAGACTACTGAGAGAAAAGTCCAAGACCCATTTTATAGTATATATTATTTATTTTTAACTCAAGTTTTCTGGACCACTAGTCTGCCTCTGTGGCAAAGGGAAAAGCTCTTAATACAACCTAGATGACTGAAGCTAAGATAGTAGTTCAAATGCTGGAATAGTCAGGCAGAGGAGGGAGGGACTGAGAAGTTTATGCTAACTCACCAGTCTTGGGCGGTGGGAGATGGTGGCCCTTAGTTAAGGCAACCTGCTCCTGTACAAGTGCAGACTTGCCCGATACCAACAGCTGCAGGACCAAAGGATGTGGTTGTAGCCATTCCAAGCAGGTGATGGTAGTCCCAGTAAACATAAGTGTGGGAGCACACATATGTTAGGGGTAGCACAAGATGGTCTGAAGTGACACAGATGTATCTATCAGCCATCAGAACCACAGAAACAATTCCTCATTGTTGAGATGCCAGCAAGGGCACAAACACCGCCATGACTGCCTGTTCCATTTTCACCATCATCTGAAGCACCTGGCACTGGCAAATGAATGGTCTGGGCTTAGATAAGGGGATGCTCACAGTTAAGCAGGCATGGCAAAAAACAGCATATAGGGAAAAAAAACTTTTGTGAGACCACTGCCGAAGGGCAGTATGGTAGTTCAGTGATAAAATCTCTTTTCTTTCTCTTGCACCTATTGTTGCCTGCCACTGTTAGCCATCACTGAACCCCTGTGCCTCTACTTGACTGCTGCTTCTATCTACCTCTCCTGTTCTCGCCTTAACTAGCTCTGATAAAGTTTAGGGTCAGTGGGGAGATTAAGGCAACCCAGGTCCATATCATGCTACATTATACAGTAGGACATATAAAATAGTATAGATCACAGTTGTGCAAAAGTAGACTGTGCAACAACATACATACAAATACACACACACACACACACACACACACACACACACACACACACACACACACACACACACACACACAAATCCACACACAGAGTAATACAACAGATGACAGCATACTACAGAAGCAAGGTACACTGAGACAAAAGTAAAGAGAGGGTGAGTGGAAGTATGTAAATTAGGAGCAGGGAGGTGGAATCAGAGAATGTGGCTGAGTTTTGGCATTGGCATCTTGCTGACTTCTGGAGATGGGATCTTAGTTATGCTCATACAGATGGGTAGGAGAAAGCTTCTTTGATATGGGGAGGGATGGTTTTTCTGAGTTTGGGACCCAGTATGGGGAAGGAGTGATCTACACACTGGAGTTTTGTTTCAGGGTCTTGAAGTATGAGTGCTGACCGGTGAAGTTGGCTAAGGCTGCAGAGTGGGGGATCACATATTAGCTTGGTTGTAAGGGGAGAAAAAGTAAGCCTGCAAAGCAGTCTGAATAGTTGAGAACTAAAAAGGAGGCCTTCTGTTTGTTTGGCTGGTAACCATTTTGCTTTCTGTAGTGTTCAGCAGTTGTGCTCTTCTTTTTGGAGGGAGAGTGATGAATCTACAGTTTGTAGTGGTGACTGAATGAATGTTAAGTTCTTCTTAGAGGCATAAGTTACTACAGGGAAGCTATACTCTAGTTGTCAGAGTAACATGCCTATTCCTAGTAATACTCTAGAGGTTTTTGAAAGAAAGGGAGAGATCTTTTTTGGCCCAGAATAATGGTGGATTATACAATGCATATAGACAGAGGATTAATTTTCCTTTTTGTATTGTCTAGTTAGATGGTAAAGTTTAGTGAAGGAATACAGCTCAGCTATGTTTGTTTTTTTCCATACTTGTATATAAACCTTCTATGATGGAATAAATTACAACTGGAATACTGGATTTAGAGTGAAAACCATGCTGTCTGTTGCAGGTAATGACATAGGTATTACTGCAGTCCAGAATCTGTTTATAAACAAGTTTTGCCAGAATTCTGGTGAGTAATTAGAAGTTATGTACTTACCATAACGTTCCATCTGAGTAGGTGGATTCATTTGTCTGCAACCTGTGGGTATGGATCCGATATCGGATCCGAACCGGCATGGTTTATCCAGCTATGGATCCGAGCTCCTAGCTCCTCCCCTCACCCATAATGCCCTGCTCTCCCTACATGACTTCAGATCGAGTTTGCCCTGCACCAACTACCCTAACTAAAGGGTAACACACCCAATGCAGGAACTGACAAGGCCAGGGGGATAGGAGGGCGGGATGGTTGCAGACAAATGAATCCACCTACTCAGATGGAACGTTATGGTAAGTACATAACTTCTAAATCTGAAGTAGGAGATTCATTTGTCAGCAACCTGTGGGACAGAGTCCCCAGCTACCTGAATCTTGGGTGGCCATCATGGAAGGATATTCCGGAGCACCGCGGAGCCAAAGGATGCTCTACCTCTAGACGTGATGTCCAGCTTGTAATGAGAAATAAAGGTATGAGATGAAGCCCAAGTGGCTGCTGAACAAATGTTATCCAGAAGAACCCTAGACTTAAAGGCCGCTGAAGTAGAGACAGACCGGGTCGAATGAGCATGGACTCCCTCCTGTGCAGGCCTCCCAGAAGCTTGGTATGCTAACAGAATACACTGAGAAATCCAGCGTGACAAAGAAACTTTGGAAATTGGTTTACCCAGATTGAATTTGGCAAAGGAAATGAACAATTGGTCGGATTGCCTATGACCAGCTGTTCTGTGAAGATAAAAATGAAGCTGCCTGTGAACATCCAAGGAATGCAGCTTGTATTCACCTTTGTTTTGATACTTAGGAAAGAAAACAGGGAGGTTGATGGACTGATTAATGTTAGCTTCCGAAGCTACCTTAGGAAGAAAGGAGGGATTGATCCTGAGGCACACCCGGTCCGGATGGAAGATCAAATAAGGCGGTTTCATGGACAGGGCCTGAAGTTCAGAAACTCTCTTAGCCGAAGTAATGGCTACTAAAAAAGCAGTCTTAAGAGACAAGAATTTAAGATCTACTGTGGCCGCAGGCTTGAAGGGGGGAGCGGTCAAGGCCTGAAGTACCAAGGAAAGATCCCACGGGGGAACCGTTTCTTTGACAGGGGGTCTGAGCAAAAAGGTGCCTTTTAGGAAGATTTTTCATAACTTAGCTGACATAAGAGGCCCAGAGTCATGACCAACATGTTAATGAGAAATGGCCGCTAGCTGAACTTTGACCGTGGAACTACTGGTGCCATCATTAAAGAGAGTAGTAAGGAAGTCTAGAACCAAATGAAGGGGAACCGTGAAGGGATCTAGACCTTGCCGCGCCACCCAAATGGAGAAACGCTTCCATTTACTGCGGTAAATTTTCCTGGTAGAGGGCTTGTGGGCCGCTACCAGAATGGCCTTAACTGGGGACGAGATACCGAGAGTCCTGATTAGGAGTGGAACTCGAGCAGCCAAGCAGTCAACTTCAGATTGTCCAGATTCGGAGTTGGTAGGTTCGATGGGTGTGATATCAGATCCGAATGGGATCTAGAATCCAAGGTGGATTCACTGAATGAGACCTTAGGTAAGGGAACCAGATCTGTCGAGGCCAGAATGGGGCAATGAGGATAATTCTGCACCCCAACCGAGAGGCTTTCTGAAGTACTTGGAGCATCAGAGGCAGAGGGGGGTATGCGTAAAGAAGACCGGGAGGCCAAGCATGCACCAGAGCGTCTCTCGGGGAATCCCCTGGAGGGGGGATTAGAGCGAAAAAACTGTCGCACTTGGCGTTTAAGGGAGAAGCAAAGAGATCGCAACAGGGAGTCCCCCACTGTGCGAAGATACGTTTCGCTACTTGAGCATTGAGAGACCACTCGTATGGGGAGAGAATGGTGCGAGTGAGCTTGTCCGCTAGGATGTTGGACCGACCCGGAATATGCATTGCGATGAGAAAGCAGTTGGTGGAGATCGCCCATTCCCACACTCTCATGGCTTCTCGACATAAAGGGTAAGACCTGGTTCCCCCCTGTTTGTTGATGTACCAGACCACCGACATGTTGTCTGACTGAATCGCAATTGTTCCCAGGGGAAGGAGGGCTTGAAGTGCTTGCAACACCAAGAGCACCACCCTCATTTCCAGAACATTGATATGCAGGGAGGTCTCTGAATCGCTCCACGTGCCTTGGACCGTCCGGCCCGCAAAATGCCCCCCCCCCCACCCGAGGCGAGAAGCGTCCGTGGTCACTGTGGCGAGAGGGGGAGATGCACAAAAAGGGCGGCCTCTGTGGAGATCCGGGGAATGGAGCCACCACAAGAGAGACCACTTGCAAGCCTTGCTGATTGCAATGGGGTGATGTAGGGGGAGATAGAGAAATGACCATTGCACCTGAAGTGTCCACTGAAGCACCCGCATGTTCAAGCGGGTGAGCGGAAGAAGAGTAATCGCTGCCGCCATAGACCCTAGTGCCCTCAGGACCAATTCCGCAGGAGCTGAGCTGGAGTGAAGGATGGCCCACACCTGGAGTCGCAGATTCCGAACTCTGTCGGCTGTGAGAAAGGCTCTTAAATTTCTCGTGTCTAACCTGGCCCCTATAAATTCTATTATCTGAGTAGGGACCAGGTTGGACTTTTCTATGTTTACCGGGATGCCTAGCCGGGGAGCTAGACGAAGAAAAGAGTCTCTTGCCAAGGATAGTAGATGCCTTGTTGGGGCGGTGAGAAGCCAGTCGTCCAGGTACGGAAAGACCTGCACCCCCTGAAGCCTCAGGTGGGCCGCAACCACTGCTAATACTTTGGTGAACACCCTGGGGGCTGAGGTGAGACCAAAGGGAAGGAACCTGAACTGGTAGTGACTGGCTCCCAGCCGGAAGCGAAGAAACCTCCTGGATCGTCTGTCCATTAGAATGTGGTAGTACGCATCCTTGAGGTCTATAGAGCACATCCAGTGATTCTCCCCTAGAAGGGGGAGGATGGATTGTAGAGTGACCATCCGGAACTTCTCCTTGGGAACTGCCAGGTTCAATAGGGACAGGTCCAGAATGGGTCTTAGGTCCCCCGTCTTTTTTGGCACTTTTTCTCAGCAGATGGCCAATTTCTGCTGAAGCGGCCTCCCTTTGATCGGGTGGAACATCGGGGAGGATTTTGAATCTTGGGACATGAAGAAAGGGGATTTTGTAACCTCTGGATATGATCTGGAGTACCCAGCGGTCCGATGTAATGGACTCCCATGCCGCTAGGTGCTCCGAAAAACGTCCCCCGACTGCCTCCAGAGTGGAGCAATCGGGCAACCCCTCAGGGTTGCTGCGTGGGCCGTTCAGAGAAAGGTTCTCTGGACCCAAAGTTCCTGGGAGCCCCTCTGCCCCTAGGGCGGCGTCCTCCCTGTCCTCCTCTGCCGCGGAAGGACTGGTTGTCCGGAGCGGGTTGGGATTGCTGCGACTTCCAGAACCACATCTTCTTCTGGCCCTTTTGGTTCCTAGAGTAGGACCTCTGGGGCACAGAGAAGCGGACTCCGACGGTAGACAGCGTCTTCCCGTCCTTCTCGCTCTGAACCAAGGTGTCGCGAACCGTCTTGCCAAAAAGGGCAGAACCGTCAAAGGGGGCATTCGCGAATGATGCCTTGAAGGGCTCTGTGAAATCGCAGTGGCGGAGCCAGGCCTGGCGTCTTGTGACTAGGCCCACTCCTGCAGCTCTAGCGGCTCCCTCGGTAGCATGGGAAAGTAACCGCATAGAGGTGTTGGTCATGGAACGAAGAGTGGCCATACGGGTGGAGTGCAAAAGTTTGTCCTCCTCCGACATGGACTCTGGGGGGGATGCAGCGTACTCCTTGATAAGATCGCGCTGCATCCTAATGACATGTGCCAAATAGTTGAGCGCCCTCACTGAGAAGGTCGCTGAACTAAAAATTTGCTTCCCCAAATGGTCCATCATCCGAGACTCCTTGCTCGGGGGATGGACTGAGGGACTCTCCTGAGCGAGTTCCCTCTTAGTGGCTGCTAACGACAACATGGCATCTACCGGGGGTCCCTTGCTCCAGTGGGCACGGTCAGCCGGGGGGCTAAGGATCCTGTCCGGCCTCTTGGGGATTGGCACCATGGTGTCCGGTTCCTTCCACGCCCTGGTGGTAATAAGGTCCACCAGGGGGTCGGCAGGAGGGGACACCCAAGAGGTAGACGGGCCCGCTTCAAATGCCTCCAAGAACATGGACTCGTCCGAGGAAGACTTTGGGGCAGACCACCCACCTCTTATCTGTAACATTTCCATGATGTCTCCAAAGGAGACATCCTCAGGGGGTGATCTTGGGGAGCCTTCCCCTTCCTCCAAGTCAGTGTCTTCAGTTAAAGACTCGGGGGAGTCTATGTGCCTCCTCTTACACGTATGCTTGCGAGGTGCTTCCTCGGGGGGGGCTGTCCGAGGAGCCCTCGCCAGCGATGTCCAGATCCAAGGGAACTGCTTGGGGCAGTGAAGCGGGCTGTCCCAGTGGACGGGTGACGGAAGCCTGGCCCAGAGCAAATGGAGTACGGGACGTAGCCGAAGCAAGGACCGGGGGTCTGGATGCCCTCAACAGAGCCCTCTCCACTACATCAAAAGCCGAGAGGGAGCCAGCCTCGACTATAGGATCCGAAAGTCGGCTCCCCCTCGGATCCGATGAGTGGATCGGAGCCGGGGCCGGGGCCCTCGGATCCGAGGGAACAGTGCACTCCGACAGGGATGACGCCGAAGGCACACTGAGTCCCTCGGATCCGAAGCTCGTGCCAAGGCTCTGAGAGGTCGGATCCGACAAACTCGAGGGCAGGGTCGGATCCGAAGTACCCAGTACTGTTGGCGCCGACCCACCCTCGGCTCCGAGGCTGCCCGGATCCGAGCGCTCCGAACCCGGGTAGCGGGTCGGAGAAGGAGCTATGGGCTTGAAAAATGGGGTCGAGCTCCCCCCCAGAGAAGGAGGAGGCAGGAGCACTCCCATCTGCATCTGGGCCTGGATGAACCTTCGCATCATCCGGTCCAGATCAGCGTCGGAGAGGCTGTAGGTAGACCTCGACGAGGCTACCGAGGTAGGCCTTGAGTGCCGCCTCGATAGCCTCGAAGGAGGTCGGGTCTCCTCATCCTCAGGCCCCGGTGAAAAACAAGGGGACCGGAGCCGAGGAGGAGGAGAGCCAGCAGCCAGAGAGGCCGGAGGAGAAGCCCGCTTAGCCGGCGGGGCCGAGACGGAGGTCTCGGCCCGCCGCTTGTGGTGCTTCTCTCTCCGGTCCTTCTTCCTGGCTTCCCTCTCCTCCGAACCCGTAGAGGGAGTTTGAATCCCGGGAGGAGGAGGGGGAGCAGGCAAGGCAGGAACTGCCGGAGCAGTAACTACCAACGGGGCGGGGGCCGAAGCCGAGTCCGGGGACAAGAGTCCCGCCAAGACCAGCTTCAACCTCCGCTCCTTCAATGCCCTGGGGTTGAACCCTGCACAGATTGAACACCCAGAGGTGAGGTGTTCAACCCCAAGGCATCGAACGCACTGAGTGTGGACATCAGCAGGGGATAGCTTATGGCCACACTCGGAGCATTTTGAAAAGATTGCCTTTGGGGCCTCAGACATATTCACTAACTTACTTTTTTTTTTTTTTAAAAGTAAAGCAAAGTAATTAAACTAAGCACTCACACAGAAGGCCCCAAACAATACACACGCACACAAGCTACGTACCAGCGAGGGGAGGGTACTACAAAAATAACAAAGTTAACAAAAAATTAGATTAAAAGAGGGAAAACTTAAAACTTTCACACAAATTATGAATTTTTTGACAGAAAAACCCTTCTTAAAACACCAAAAAAGCACTTAGCTGACAGGAGCTCAAAATCCAGCTGTCACCATGAACGCGGCAAACTAGATATGAGGTCATGTAGGGAGAGCAGGGCATTATGGGTGAGGGGAGGAGCTAGGAGCTCGGATCCATAGCTGGATAAACCATGCCGGTTCGGATCCGATATCGGATCCATACCCACAGGTTGCTGACAAATGAATCTCCTACTTCAGATAAAATATTATAGAGACAGCTTGGAAATTATCTGCAATGGTAGGAGTAGGAGCTTTTGCAAGTGGAATAACAAATGCAAGTTTAAAACTGTGTGGTAGAATACTGACAGGACTGGCCAAATTACAAAGAAAATGTTAAAGTTTTTATAATAATTTAATGCCAAGCTTAAGAATATTAGGGTGGATCATATGAAATTTAGGGTGGTATATAGGCAATAGTAAGCTCAAGTTATTCTTGGACTCATTGTTTTTAGTAATGACCTTGTAACAAAATAGAGGATCCTCTGAAACCTTATGAAGTGAGAGACAAATAGCAGAAGTATTGCCAAACTGTGGATTACTAAAACAGGGTGAGTTACTGACTGAATCTAGTAGGTTAGAGAGGAGAGAATCAGGTAGGTAACAGCTTGTTTCAGTTTTTGGGAAGATGCTTTGTGTAGCAAGGCTTTTACTTTCTTTCCAAAATGTCTCTGAATTTCTTAAATTAGTAGTCTGCAGATTTCTACAGTTGTCAACTTTATCTTGGTATGTAAGCTGTCTGTAGTGGTCCCAGCCTCAAAGGAAACCAGCTACAAACTGGAATGAACTACAAACTATAACTGAAATGTTGGCACAAAAAGAGGGTCTCGGGGGAGAAAATTTAACTTCTAAACATTTATGCAAATCTCTGATGTTCAGCAGTGGTCTCACAAACTTAAATTAAAGCTGGTTTATTTAGAGAACTCCAGTCATTTTAATAACCTAGTGATGTGTGCTAGCCAGGAAGGAAGGGATCCGATGCCCCCTGCTGTTTGTAAGAGAAGAACCAATGTCAAATTTTGCAAGTAAGCATCCTGCCAGTAATTGATGGTGCCTATGCTCAGAATATGCCTAAACATCTTAACATAGTCAATTTTCTAAATGACAATGAATGTGAACTGACCCTAAATGAGAGTAGGGATATACATGCTGCACTGTGGATGGTGGGAGTGCCTGTCTGAGTAAGTTACTGAGTACAAATTTATTAAAAGAAAGGCAAGGGATCCTATCTATCAGTTATCTCAAGGAACTTGGGATTAATGTCACTTGTGGTTTCTAGTCACACTAAGTCATCAATCATCCCAATCAATAAGTTCCTTTGAAATCTGAAGGCATTCATAGAGATGTTGGCAGCTTGACAGGCCCTATAGACCAAAGATGATTTACAGCAACCAGTGAAGCACATGGAAAATGGGCTACAGCATGACAAAAGGACAGACTGATCAGCACCTGTGACACTTTGTAAAGCACTGCTGGCAAGCAGTTAAAGCAGATTTCTCTACTGAAGCCTACAGTTCTGCCTTCTTTTAACAAAATTAGTGCCAAAGTTTGTTTAAATCATCAGTTACTACTGCCAACCAATTTAACCCACTCATCAAGAAATCCGAAGAGGGTGATGTTAAAGAATTTACTGTAGTAGTTCCTCACTTGTAATTAATCTTCTGGAATAACTGCACAACCAACCAGTAACTCTTCATGCAGTAGTAAAAGTCATTAAAGGTCAACCACCTGCTTGGGACTCTGCACCTCTAAAACTGGGGTGAGCTAGTGCATGCAGAAGCATGACGTACTAGCAGCTCCCTGTCTGGTATGCAGTATACTACTATGGTCCCTAATTTAGCACTATATAACTTATTCTAATGATCACTCTCCATAATAAGCTACACTCACATAATATATTTCTTTAAACTGGTACAATGGGTGAACCACCTAGACATGCTTTGGAAGGGGTAAGATGTTAAACCTGTATGATATCTGGATCTGATTTTAAGAAGCTGCTGTTTTTCTTTCGACTCTTCCTGGTTAGGGGTCGCCACAGCGGAACCCCGGTCCGCTAATGACTGGCAGTTGATTTTTACAGTGCCGAGGTGCCAGCCCAACGCCCAACCTTCAACAAAGGCACACCCATTTACGCATGTCTTTCGAACGCCACTCGACTGTGGGGAGGACATGCAGACTCCACACAGAAGGTGCTCCAGCCAAGAATCGAACAGGAGTACCTCTTGCTGTGAGGCGACAATGCTACCGCTGCACCACCACAGCTATCTGATTTTAGGAAGTCATAATTTTTATTCCTGACAGAACTAATTGTACACATGTGCTGACTCAGGGATTATGCAGTGTGCTATTCTCATGTACACAGTCGACACAGGCTGCAGTGCTTGCAGGGACAGCTGTATACTTACTTTTTGCTGTATTAAAGTACTAATATCTGCAAGTATAATCCAGAGTACTGATGGACATACAGGCCGTTTAATGTATTGTTTCATTTAAATAATTTAAAGGTTATGCATGCCAAGGATATCAGCTATACTAAGTGTGTTTAATGTCATCTCTTTGAACTGCAACCTGTGATTAGTTTATCTATTGACAATGTTTTTTTTGTACTATGTATGTATAGGTTCACACAGAATGAGCTGAAGCTGAAATTTTTTGCTTAGTTAATACGTCACTCTTCTGTACTAGGCTTTGTAATAACTTTATTTAACTATAACCATATTATGTCAATGTGGAGCTTTTCTCCCTGGGCCTCCACTGAAAAAAAAGATATCATCCCAGTCAGACTTTCCCAGTATATAAATAAATAAATAAATAAATAAATATACAGTTTGATTTGTTAATTTTAACTTGACTGTTTCTAAATGTTTGTAGGAAGAGTATAGAAGCCCAAGAACCTTTGTATTAATCTGACCTACCTGCCTGCACTAATTACTACTAGACTGAAAGCAAGGCTAAGTCTGTGCCCTTAAAAAAGGGCCAGAGTCACAGTAGCTCCTAACATACTTTGTGGGTCTAGGGGTGAGTGTGCACCTGCCTAAAGATCATACCCTGTAGGCAATGCTGGAGAGTGGAAGGTTTAAGTACTGTAACAGGCAACAGTGTCTACACTGTTTGAAGTGCAAAGGGTATGACCACTCAGACTACTCTAACCTGAGGAGGGAGAAGGGACAAGATTCAGAAAATTACCTTGGGGACACGTCACTGTCATTATTTATTATGCTATGATGCCTGTGGTATTTATAACTGAAAAACGTGCACATCCTCAAGAATTTCAGTTTTCTTAGGTCTTCTGTTGGTGAGTATGATGCACCACATTTACGGAGTAAAGATAGCTTTCTATTAACAATCTGTCAAAACTTAACAATCCATAAAAAAAGGTAGAAGGGTGTCTTTAGTCTGTAAAGGCAAGTGATACATACACATGTGCAAATATTTCAAGCACAGGCATTAATGCCCTTCTAGCCTGACAATATACCAAAACAGTTGTTCCCATAATAAGTGCCCAGGTTGTTCTTAACAAAGTATCTAAACTAGTGCTTGCTTTAATTTAATTTGGCAGTCTGTTCCATGCATCATCTCCTCTCAGAGAATCAATAAATACACATCTCATTCCTACAAAATCTTCTACATAGGTTGTCTGATGATTCTCTAGTACTTTTTGATAACCCCAAACATTACCAGAGGTAGTTGTCTCTAAACATACCTGAATAAGATCTCCTCTTAAATACCTACAAGAGACATTGCACAAGTTCGAATATTTTAGTCTTTCATAATAACTTAAATTGTCGCTAGGATAGTTACTAACTACGAGTTCATTGAAGAATGCAATACTCTTGGTTCTGTTTTCCAGCAGGGGTTATCCGATACAACTCATCAATGACAATAAGAAGGAAGTTATTAATAAGACATGTTCAGGTGTTTATGTCCCTTTATTACAACCAGCTGATAAAACTTCCTGAGTTGACAACATTCTTGACCTCAAAGATTGGTCTATCACACAAACACCGGCACATTCTAAGCAGATATCTAAAAATGTCACCAAATTTAATAACCTTCATAATTGAAAATTTGACTATCGGTATCTTTTTGTTACTACCTATAATGCTGGTAGTGAATATATCTCTGACATCATCAATAAAAACTGGAAATTAGTTTCTTGCCATAAAGATACCTGTGAAAGTTTCGGAGCACAACCCATGATTATATATAAACATGGCATCAGTTTCAAAAATATTTTTCACAGTTTATCTGGTACCTGTATCTCTTATAAGGGCAAAATGTCAAAATGTGGCACTTGTACACAAAGCTGTTATATATACTGTGGCTACGAGATCCTGCTTGGCAATAAGAAAATCAAAATACCAAGATGATTTAACTGTCATACTTCAGGGGTCGTATATGCAGCTGTATGCTCTTGCTGTCCAGCTTACTATATAGGCAAAACAGAACACAAGTTGAAACAATGTATACATGAACACAAATACATTACAAAAGCCAAGTTAACCAACACTCTTTATAAATATATTGCTATAAATGAAGATCATAACTTCAAATTTGCCATTACAGAGAAAGCAGATGTTAATCCTAGGGATGTCCTATGGTCCATTATATTGGAAAAAAGGGTACACTGGTGGCAAATTTTTTTGAATGCTACTATGCCTCCAGGACTTAATGAAATTATAACTATTAATAGCCTTCTCAAAATGAAGGCATATCAAAAATAACCTATCTCTATATAGCATTGTGTTATCTATATACATTTTGTTATATACTTCGATTCTCTACAAGTGTTCTGCGTCATGTCTTATTTTTATTGTTATTTTTATGTTTATTTTCATAGTTATTTTATTTTATTTTCATTCCTTAATAGTGTTATATATATGTTTTACACTGTCTCACGATAAGTAGATATTTAATGTTTCCAGTATTCAATTCTATTTTTTTTTTTGGTTAATGCGTTCTTAGTGTCACACTATATAATCAACTACTTTGCTTTTATTTAGTCATTGTGTTGCAACATTGGTACTTCATCACTGTATGTCTCTTTAATTTTTGGGTTCTAAATTCAAAGTTTTCATGTGATAAATTCATATAAAAGCATATAATAGTGTTATATATAGGTTTTACACTGTCTCACGATAAGTAGATATTTAATGTTTCCAGTATTCAATTCTATTTTTTTTTGGTTAATGCATTCTTAGTGTCGCACTATATAATCAACTACTTTGCTTTTACTTAGTCATTATGTTGCAACATTGGTACTTTATCACTGTATGTCTCTTTAATTTTTGGGCTCTAAATTCAAAGTTTTCATGTGATAAATTGATATAAAAGCCAGTCATATGACCAGCTATTTTATCTAAAGAAGTCTTAATTATACTGTATGAAAGAGCTTATTTTTAAAGTTTTTATTGCTATTAAATTTGGATTTTTAACTGGATAGTCTATCTTTTTTTCAGTTACACGTTCAGGATAAGTTTTCCGCTCGGAAGCTGTGCTTTTGACTCTTGTTAAATTTTCACATCCATGGATGCCCTTGGTATATTTCCTCTGTGCTCTTTCCAGTTTATTCATGCTTGTTTTCTTACAAGGTTTCCATATTGTTATTCCGTACTCTAGTTTGGGTCTAATGTAATTAACAAATAATGACTTCATCAATTCTGACTTCCTATACTTTATAAATCTTTTTATACAACCTACAGTTCTATAATTATTATTAACCAGTTGGTTGATATGATCAGAAAAACTCAAAGCTGGATCAACCCATATAACAAAGTCCTTAAATTAATCTACAGTTTCAATCATTGTGGGCTTTAGTAAATATTCACCTTTCAAATTATGTCTCCCAAATGTCATACGCTTAGTTATTGATGTATATTCATAAACATATTATTCTCCTGTGCCCAAATGGTCAATTTAGTCATATTATTTTGCAGGCATGCCCTGTATGTAACATGTAATTAGTTTACCCAGTTTCAGGTGATTTGCAATACAGACTGTAGAACGCCTCAGATGAAAAAGAAAGGTCTGAAAGATACAATATAAACAAATAAGGACCTAGGACAGAGCTCTGTGGGACACCCTGACTGTAATGAAGAATTTCACCTTTCCAATTGCTGTATGATACTTGCCATGTCCTATTTGTAAATCATGCAGCTATCCATTTTATAAGAATACATCAATATCTAGTTGTTCTAATTTATTGATCGGAGTTTTCTGTATGACTCTGTCAAATGTTTGTGTCTTTCGGCTTTTCCCGGTTAGGGGTCGCCACAGCGGAACTCCAGTCCGCTAATGATTGGCAGTTGATTTTTACATACCAGCTTGCCAGGCCTGATGCACAACCTTCAACGAAGGTACACCCATTCACGCATGTCTCCACGCAGAAGACGCTCTAGCTCAGAATTGAACCAGACAGCGTCTTACTGTGAGGCGACAACGCTACCGCAGCACCACCACCGCAATATTCAAGTTAAATCTAAGGATGGGTAATAAAAAGTTCGCCCTGGGGATCACTCCAGTGGCTCTACTTGACAGAGGCACTGGGAACTAATGTTGGGTGGCATGATGCCACGGCACTTCTATGGGATAGACTTGTGAAGGCTCCAGGGCAATTAGCCTAGTACACACCTATGAACCTATATACATTACATCACAGCACAAATTTTCATTCATAACTGTTATTATATTGTCATAGAACATCATATTACAGGTGGCAAAAGAACTATTTTCAACATATGCACACTGATATATGGTTTCAATACCCAACCTTTCCAATTCTGTCAATAACTTACCCAATATTACCGTCTCCATTACTTTTCCGTAACATGAACGTAGACTTAAGGGTCTATATGACTCCGGGTATGTCCTACTGCCCTGTCCCTTAAAGACAGGTTTAATAAATACATGTCTCCAATCTTGAGAAATATCCCCATATTTATTTGACCTAGTAAATAATATATACAATGGTACTATAAGTTCTTGCTGAAGTGTTCTCAGGTCATTATTACTAATTCTTTCTCCTCCCAGTGCTTTGTTTGGATCCAGTTTGCAGAGTTCTTTTTCAATATAATCTATTTTGATTCCGGTATTTGAGATTACCTTGATATAACTAGAACAACTTATTAGCCCCTTTTGTGAAGCCAAATTCAGCTGGAGAGCCTTCTGTGTGGAGTCTGCATGTCCTCCCCGTGGTTAAGTGGCGTTCGAAAGACATGCGTAAATGGGCGTGCCTTCGTTGAAGGTTGGGCGTCAGGCTGGCACCTCGGCACCATAAAAACCTACCGCCAATCATTAGCGGACCGGAGTTCCGCTGTGGTGACCCCTAACCGGGAAAAGTCGAAAGAAGAAGAAGAAATGAAGCCAAACTGTTTTGCATAAGATTTTGTAAATATATCTATAATCTGCTGTCTGAGAATAAATTTTAGAATCTGCACACAGTTTATCAATTTGTATGTCTTTACTCCTTCCACATCTTCCATATCTATAAAATTGTTTCCTATTACTCTCAATATCATTACATACATTTTCTTCACATTTTTCTTGATCTTGTCTCACACTATGTTTAATCTGTGTGTCCAGCTTTTTAGTTTCACTTTTCAAAGTTGTAATTTGACCTCTTTTCCACTTCTTTTGCTTTTTGTCTCTCACCTTAATCAGGTATCTTGTTCTTATGGAAATACATCCCCACACGTTGTATGCCTAGATCTTGATGTTAATTTTTTTTTACCCTCAAACAATTTCTCTTTCAAAATTTTCCACATTCCTTCTGCAGTTTTTTTACTGAATGCATCACTCCAATTTGTTTTACATACTGGCTGTTTTGCTTCCATATAATCAGCAAATAATTTTTTGTGCATTGATTTAGATTTCAGTTTGGCAGAATTATCTAGCAACAGATTAACCTTTACAACCTCATGACCACTGCACATCAGTAGTGTTTAAACTTGACATGAAGTAAAAGTAATTATTTTAGGAACAATGTTTAGAACAATGTCTACTATGTTGCTTTCCCTGGTAGTTTTTTTACAATCTGAAGCAAACATTGTTCCAGAACACACGTTGTGAATATTTTCTTACCAATGTTGTTTAATCAATATTATTCCAGTCTGTTCCTGGTAAATGTAAGTCCCCAACCAATATTATTCTTCCCTTCTGTGTTTCATGCTAGAAATGTATGAACTCCTTTGGGTCATCAGCACTTTACTTTGGTGGTCTATACACGCCAACAATTGTTATGTGTTCCATCCAGGGTTGTCTTTATTATCACAGTTACACAACCTATAGTACTGGTGTTATCACTGAACACGTAATAGTCACACGCTCTACCAATTGTTACAAAGGAATGATCTTCATCCCCATTATTTTTATTAATCCCACTGTTTTCATTGCATATTATATTTGCAAGCATAAGCTTCTCATCCAGCTGGCTTTGTACACAAACAGTTCAAGCCATGTTGTCATCAACTGTCTTTCTCCTCCTTTTTCTTCAGTACCTTTCTCCAATCCTTACATGTTCAATTTTGAGTTCTTCCTTTTCACCTGCCCCTTGCCTCTTTTTTCTACCTTCTCCTTTGGATACATGCTACTTTTTGTTCTGTAGACTAAAGGTTTTCTGACAGAAAAATGTTATTCCCTGTAATCTGTGTGTTACATAACAAAGTAGTGTCCTTTTTAGTATATATTCTCTTTACAGATATTTATCAATTTCTTTTTCTTCCTTGTTATTTGTTGTGAACGTCCTCCTTTCATTTCCTTCTAAACACTCTGAATCCCCAGATTGCTGAATACTTGTATGAAGTATTCCAAAGTTGTCAGGGCATCATCTTGTTTCATAAGGGGTTGAGTGATCTTTACAGACAACAAACACATCCTTTCCTAAATGTGTTCTATTTGCTCTTTATCTAACATTATTTATCTCACCAGTCCAGTCATTAATATTTGTAAAAGAGTTCTCCAAGCATTCTCCAAGCCAAGCCAACTGCATAAGTACAATCGGCATCATAAGTCTAGATTTACTACTAGTAATGGTAAGTAAATCATAAACTTTTGACAACAGGAACACAAATCACCAGTGTTATCAAGTGTTACCTTGAAATAATAAACGCATTCATTATGCTATATTTGTGCCTTAGGAAATCATTAACAGCATACTCATTTAAGGCGTCCATATTCAGCTTCAAATTAATAAAAAAACATAAAAGTAAAAAAAATAATCAAAATCAATTAGCATAGAATTCAAAGTGAACTTAAAAATCAACTTCTGTGAGAAAAAACACACAAACAATATACAACTAAATACTAAAGTAAATACAGTAAATTTGCTGCTCTGAAAGTCAGACAAAAGTCATTATCACTTGCAGTCTCAATTCTTTTTAACAATAAAGATCAATAAATCACGGACTAAGGATTGTTTAGATAAACTCTGGATTGTCCACTCTGCAGTCTGTGTGACTTTATAGCTGACTAGGTCACTTAGGATGCCTAGAGGCTGCCTGTCTAAAACATATCCTTTTCTAACATACAGTGAAAATTAAACGGAAACCAACAAAATATGAATCAAAAGTAAATCTTCTTGTCTACAAGCTATCCCTTACTTCCTATAAACAGTGAAAAACAGTGGTAAGAAATAAAATATAAATTCAAATAAAACTTCTCTTATCAGGCAACTCCACAGTAAATCAGAAACCAAGACAGGATTATTTAGATGGTGAGTATTAACTATGATTAACTAGTGATTTGTGCATTTCCACTGCCCAGAACCACATAGGAGTGGGAAATGAATTGCAGCCCTGACAGTGCTTTCCTACGTTAGGCGAAACATGAATAATTAAAGTGAAGTAAGACTGATTTCACGCCTGCATTTGAAAGAAACTGTTGCTCTTGGTTGGGACTCCTGGTGTGGGTTGTGATATTTTGTCCTCCACATTTACTGGAGCAATACTCTAGCAATACTCTTCTTTATTCCTGCTCCAGTGGAATCATATTGCTTCTATTTAAATAGACAGACTTTGGGAAACACATTTTTTGGAGTAAATTTTACAGGAAGGCACTGTTTTGTCTTCTTGCTAGACCTGTGTTTATTATTATTTAATTGTACTGTCTTGGGTGTTCTCTTGTTTTTTTTTTTCTGCTTTGCAAACATTCTTTCCTGATAATGTTCTGATGGCACACCCACAATAAAGTATTACCTCACTCTCTTCTGACCACCACGCTGACACTGAAGAGACCAGTAACTCCATGCATATGGACTCAATGAGCATATCAGTGTAATTAAAGTTTTGGTCATGAAACACTGGGCAAACAAATGACAGTAATATTTTAAGTATATATATATATATATATATATATATATATATATATATATATATATATATATATATATATATGGGTCCACAACAGATGAACGAAATGCCGGATCACCAACAACCACATCGCCAAGACGACATCGTGGACAGCAGACATCCCCAACAAAGGTAAGTTAAGGTATTAGAGAACGGAACACATTTCCCTTCCCGTAATACACACAAAAAACACATTAAAATGTGTACAGCAGGGGGATCGCACTACAGTGAAGGAATGGGACTAGCTCCCATTCTGCATAACTCACCGTTGTCTGGGATGTCTGCTGTCAGCGATGTCGTCTCAGCGATGTGGTCGTCAGTGATCCGGCGTTTCGTTCATCTGTCGTGGACCTATATATATATATATATACACATACACACCCACACAAACACATATATGGGTCTACTTCATATGGCTGACACCATATGATTGACATTCCGAAAGACTGACATACTGAAATAGTACCATTTACCTACCTGTAAACAAAGTAAAACTGTGAAATGCAGGGGGGCAAGACCCCCTGCACCCCCACACCCCCTGCTACTTAAATATTCTCACTCCGAGATCGCACTACAGTGCAGAAAAGGGGAATCTCCCAGTCCCACACTGTAGCGGGATCTCCACTATCATTTGTCGGCCTTTCAAACGTTTGCTCATATGGTGTAGGCCATATGAGTTTCGAACATTTGAAAGTTCGAACAAATGAAGGGCTCTCATATATACATATATATATATATATATATATATATATATATATATATATAGTATATCGTATATTTATATATATATATATGAGTACATGGAATAACTACAATATCAAAATTACAAACATCAAGACCATATTAGCATACCTTCATGAAATCGAAATTACAAACAATTTACGTCCATAACATGGAGAACAAGCCTCACAAAATTGACCATATTATCAAGATCCATAATATCGAAATAGTGTAACATGTTGGTGGAACCGCAAGGACATCCTGAAAATTTCAAGCGTTCATGAAGCCTCACAATACCTGTACTGCATAATACTAAATTAAAAGAAAATACACATCCCCCAAAAGTGTACTCTAACAAACCTGTGTTTCTCACCTATAATAAGTCAGAATATACTAGGAATATACTCAGTTAGGCATACTGGTCGCCAAGAAAGTCTAAAAATCCACCAGACTGCAGAAATAATAAAAAATGAATCCTTTAATATATCAAACACATCAACAGATTTAGTGCTTTCATTCCTCAAGGGAACCTCTTTAGAATCAGGTGTGTTGGCTACATTAAAGAATTAATTTTACATTATTTCTGAAGTCTGGTGGATTTTTGGACTTTCTTGGTGACCAGTGTGCCTAACTGAGTATATTCCTAGTGATTTTTGTTCTTTCAAGTCTGAATATACACCAAGTGCAAAAAATTGGTTAAAGCAAAACAAATACAACTTCCCTTAGACAGTATGTGTAACAGTAACTGAATTAGCAACATAAAGGCAAAAATCAGCATCCCAGAAGAAGTGATCATACATTAAATCTACATACATATTACCGTAGCGACTGCTTTCAAGAAGTCACAAGTACTACAAATCCCCTAATTGTCCGATGCAATATACTATACATTTGTTCACTCTTCTGCTGATGCCTATGTTTTTTGGGTTAAGTGGGACAATTAGAAGTTATATACTTACCATACCTTGGTACCTGGCTTGTCCTCTTTAATTCATCCTCACTACTAGGTTCTGGATCCGTCCTTGGATCCGATCCGGCCTTTCTAAAGATTGATGTCTTGTGTCTCGAGCTCCTCTCACTCGCATAATACCCTGCATCTCCACTAACTCCTCAGATCGAGTCTGCTGACCCAACAGAAGGAATAACACACACACACACACACACACACACACACACACACACACACACACACACATATTGGTATGTAAACCATGCCAAAGGAAAACTTTTTACAAACAAGAATATTGCCCACCCTGGAACTCAAAGTTAGGAATCTGTGGATTTCTGCATCCTCCAGGTACTTCCAGATAAAAGGAAGGGGGAAGATTGGGTGGGAAGTGAGGACAAATGAAAGAGGACAACTCGGACTTCTAACTAAGTTCAAAATCTGATGTTATCCCTTTCATTCGTCCTTACTACTGGGTCAGAATCCCCAGCTACATGACTACATGGGTGGCCCTTATGGAAGGATATGTCTGAGCATCACAGAGCCAAAGGATGCTCTACTTCTGGAGACTTATAATGAGAATCAAAGGTGTGCAGCACAAATTTTATCAACAGAAGTTCCGGCTGAAAAAGCAGAAGAAGTGGACATCAACCTGGTAGAATGTGCTTTTGGAGAATAAGGAAGCTTTTTCCCTTTCCAGGAAAAAATGGCGGTAATACAGTTGTTAATCCATTTTGCCAAAGTTACTTTTGACACTGCCCTGCCTAAATGACTGGGTGAAAAGGAGTTGAATAACTGCTCAGATTTTCTGAATCCCTTTGTCCTGTGCAGACAAAAACACAATTGCCTATGAAAATCAAGTAAATAAAGCATGTATTCACCTTTGTTGAAATAATTAGGGAAAAAGACAGGAAGACGGATGGATTGGTTAATGTTTGCTTCAATGGCTACTTTAGGCAGAAAAGAGGGGTTGTCCTCAGAGAAACCCTATCTTTGAAGAAGGTTACATACATTGGTAAAGAAGATAAAACTTGAAGTTCTGATACTCTTTTAATGGCGGTAATGGCCCCTAAAAAGATAGACTTCCAAGACAAGAACTTTATATCACAGGAGTAAGCCAGCTCAAAAGGTTTCTGGGTGAGGCCCTGTAAAATCAAAGTCAGGTCCCATGGTGGGGAAGGATCTTAATCGGGGGCCTGAGTACGAATATTCCCTTCATAAGGGCCCTGCACAATCTAGTTGCTGAGATGGGTACTAGGTCCTCTGTCGCGTGAAAATTGGCAATTGCTGCCAGCTGCAACTTAATTGTGGAGAAACTGGCACCCTATTGAAAAAGTGAGCCCAGGAAGAGAAGAATAGCTGAAACCAGAACTGAAAAAGTATCAATATTACTGTCTAGAGCTCATAAAGAGAATCTTTTCCACTTGCTGTGCTACACTTTTTTGGTAGACGGCTTGGGCAGTCTGGACTGTCTCAAGATCACTGGAAATGGAAGAACCAAGCAGTCAGTCTTAGGAATTTGAGGTTGGGAGGGTAGTGTTCTGTTGAGTAAGAAATCTGATCCTGTCTGTGATCCAGTATCCATGGTGGATACTTGGGGTGAGACTGTAGAAGGGGGAACCATACCTGATGAGGTCAGAAAGATGCAACAAGGATTAGAGTACTCTTTAACCTGCTGTCTTTCTGTAGGACTTTCGGAATCAGGGGAACTGGAGGGTAAGCGTACAGGAGACCCAGGGGCCAATAGTGGGTTAGTGCATCCATGGATGACTCCCCCTTTGGAAGGCTGCATTTGTAGTTCAGGGGGATGCAAATAGGTCGCAGCAAGGTTAGCCTCAAATGCTGAAGATTTGATTTGTTACTGACTGGTTTAGGGACCACGTGTGTGGACGCAAAATGGATCTGCTTAGTCTGTCTGCTAACAAGTTGGTCTCCCCGGAATGTGCACTGCAATGAGAAAGTGGTTGGAATGGATCACCCATTTCCACATTCTCATGGTGTCTCTGCATAATGGGTATGAATGAGTTCCCCCTTCTTTGTTGATATGCCAGATGACTGACATGTAGTCTGAGTGAACTGCTATCATTCCCAGAGGGAAGCAGTCTTAGAAGGCTTGCAACATTAGAAGGACTGCTCTCATCTCCAGGACACTGATGTGCAATTTGGTCTTTGTTGAGGGCCACGTGCCTTGGACCAATCTTCCTTGGTAATGCCACCCACCACAACAAGGAAGCATCCGTGGTCACTGTGGCCCCTGGAGGGGGAAGAGAGAAAGGTTTGCCTAGATAAAGGTTGCTCGATAGGAGCCACCACTGAAAATGCCATTTGCAGACCTACGATAGCATAACCAGATGATTCAAGGGGTGATACAGAATGGATCACTGGACCGATAGGGTCTACTGAGGAACACTTATAAAAAAAATCTTGCCAGTGGTATCAGCAGAATGGTGGTTGACATGGAGCCTACGGCTTTCAACACAAGTATCACTGATGGGTTGGGCATATCTATTAAAGTTTGGACTTGTTGTCCGAGTAAAAGCACCCTGTGGAGTGGCAAGGATGCTACCTGACTGACAGTGTTCAACTGTGTCCCTATGAATTCTATGGTCTGCACAGGAATCAGTTTTGACTTTGTCATGTTTATAGTGATACCCAGCTGATTGAAGATGTGCAGTAGGAAAAGCATCGCCTGAAGCAGTTGATGCTTCATATGTGCAGTTAGGAGCCAGTCATCTAAGTATGGAAACACCTAGAATCCTTGCAGTCTCAGGTGAGCTGCCACCACTGACATGCATTTGGTCAATATCTGGGGGGCTATGGTGAGTCCAAAGGACAGTGCTCTGAACTGGTAATGACTGGCTCCCAGTTAAAAGCGCAAATGTCTCCTGGAGTATTTGTCAATCTTTATGTGAAAGTACGCATCTTGGAGATCAATACGGCACATCCAATCATCCTTGGGCAGTAATGGCAGAATGGACTAAACCGTCACCATGCGAAACTTTGACATCTTGACACACGGATTCAGCTTGCTCAGGTCCAATATGGGCCTTAGGTCCCCTGTCTTTTTTGGCACCAAAAAGAAGCATGAATAAGTTCCACATCCTCGTTGTACGGTTGCAACCTTTTGGGTGGCTCTATTTTCTAGAAGTTTCTGAACCTCTTGTATAGCATGCTCCCTCTTACTGGGTGGTACATCGGGGAGTCTTCTTTCAATGAATGGTGGAAGGGAAAGGGAATACAGTACTCTTTGGATAATATAGTAAGTTGTCATTTGTTATCTTCATCCAGGCATCATGAGAATCTTCCCCCAACTGCTTCCAGAACAGAACAATTGCGCAATGCTTCAGGAGCGTTGACAGGGCTTGTCCTTGAAAGGTTCCCTGAAGCCCTGGTTCTGTGGATTCCCTCTGCCACTGGGGTGGCATCTTCCATTAAATCCTTGTCCTCTGCCTTTGGATGAGGAATCTTTGTAAGGTTGCTGGAAAGGACCCTGCAATTTTCTGAACCACACCTTCTTCGCAATATGGTTACCTGAAAAGGTCCTTTATGGAGAAGAAAACTTGATCGCTATGGCAGATAGGGTCTTTCCAGCTTGCTCACTGTGGGTGAGTGTCTCCTGGACCGATGGTCCAAACAGGGAGGAATCATCGATTGGGGCACTGGTAAAATACCAGGGTACCTCCCTGGACTACATGAAAAGAGACATGGAAGAGCTCTGGGATCATGTGGCCCAAGCAGGTATGACCCTAGCCCTGAGCAGCATCCTGCCTTCACCCAGAATGATACCACAATATAAGGACAAAATGATTGACCTCAACAATTGGCTAAGGTTCTATTGTCATTCAAAGAGGATCCAGTATCTGTCTGCCTGGGATGACATGATCGACAGACCACGATGCTTTGCCAGAGATAGTCTGTACCTGTTGCCCCTGGGATTCAGGTTACTGACTAAGGCGCTTGCCACCCCTACAGTGGGATTTTTAGACAAAGTTCAAATGACAAAACCACCACCGTAACAGGTATAAGCATGCAAAATCTGAAGGTAATGCTACTCAAAGCTAGAAGTCTAAACCTCAAAATGCACTCTTTCGAGGCACTCCTAAAAATGGAGACTATCAATATCTGTGCAGTAACTGAGATCTGGTTCAAGGCTCTAGAGAGCACCCCTGCAATATCAGGCTACAACTCTTACTACACTTTTCGACAACCAAACCAGGATCGAAACACTAAAGTTAGAGGAGTGTCCATATTCACCAAGGATATTCACACGTCCAGGTTAGTTGCCCAACACAATGCATCTGAAATTCTCCAGGTGCAACTAACACTAGGTAAGACTGCAATCCAAACTGTAGCTTGCTACAGATCCCCCACCATGCCCCAAGATTCTCACTACACCTTTCTAAACATAATGGAAAATATTACTATACAACCAAACACCCTAATAATGGGTGATTTCAACTACCCTGCCATTAACTATGAAAACTACTCATGTGCCAACACCTTTGCCCAATGGTTCTTGGAATTTATAAATTCCAATGCCCTGGATCAACTAATCCACAGTCCCACCAGGGGCTCCAATATCCTAGACCTGGTCATTACCAACATGGGAAATCAATGGTCCACACCTATGGTCACCCCCTCATTGGTCAGGTCTAACCATAAGCTAATCACCCTTAACATCCACATCCCACCCCCACCCCCCAGTAAGGAAACCTCCATAAAAAGCTTCTCCAAAGCCAACTTCATGCTACTCAAGTCAGAAGTTACAAACTTCATGACACCCATGCAGATGGGAACTGAAAGTTCGACTGCTGAGTCCTACACTAAGGCACTGTATGAACACATCCACTCATGCATGAATCGTGCCATCCCAAACAGAACCAAGATGCTCTCCTCCAAAAATAGGAAGCCAATCTGGTGGTCCCCTGCCATAAACTAACTTTACAACAAAAGGAAGAAACTGTTGCAGAAAAGAGGAAAATCCCAGGATGCAAAAAACTCCCTTACCAGCCTCAGTAGGAAGCTGAGATCCCTCATAAAATCCTCCAAAGCTAGTTATGAAAATAAAATTGCCAAAGATTCCAAAGACAACCACAAGGCATTCTATAACTATGTCAAGAATCTAAATGGCAATGCTAAGATCTGCGCTGAGATACAACAGAATGGCATTAAATATACTGATCCCAAGGATATTGCCAATATCCTGGCAGATCGATTAAGTGCCAACTTCACCCCCCTATCACCCCCTAAATGGCCCATCTCAATACCGGAAGATTGCCAAATTCCGGTAATAACAGCCACACAGGTAAAAAACGCACTCTCCAAAGCTAAGAATACAGCATCCATGGGACCAGATGACATCCCGGGCAGTGTACTACATGAACTACAAAATGAACTGGCACCTCACCTAAGTGTCATGTTTAATCATACCCTCACCTCAGGCTTTGTGCCCACTGAGTGGCGCACAGCTACAGTTATCCCACTCCACAAGGAGGGATCCACCTTGGATCCCAGGAAATACTGCCCCATCAGTCTGAAGAGCCTGATCTGCAAGGCCATGGAATGTATTATCATGGAACTTATAAACAAAGACATTGGCAACCTTCAAACACTGGACCCCACCCAGTTTGGGTTTGTGAAGGGCCGATCTTGTCTCCTGAACCTGACTGACTTCTTTGAATCAGTCTCCAGAGCCGTGGACGAGGGTAAGGCAGTCCACACAGCCTATATGGACCTCACCAAGGCCTTTGACACCATCCCCCACTCTGGAATCACAGATAAACTTACTAAGCTGGACATTAATCCCTACATCACTCGATGGGTTGCCAACTGGCTTACTGACAGAACTCACACTGTAAGAGTAGCTGACTCCAAATCCAGCTCCAGACAAGTGACAAGGGGAGTACCTCAGGGTTCAGTCCTGGGAGCACTCTTGTTTGGCATCTACTTCTCTGAAGTACAGGCCAACTCTAAGGGACTCTGGCTAACAAAGTTCACAGATGACTGTAAACTGGGAGCCATTATTGAATCCCGAAATGATGTGGATACTCTTCAAAAGAGCCTTACAGAAACAGATGCTTGGTGCCGGAGCCATGGGCTCAAGCTCAATGCCAAGAAATGTATAGTTATCCCCTTTGGGAAAAAACAAGTATCCGTGAATTACCACATAGGTGGTAGTACTCTAAACACCGAAAGTGTGATAAGAGACTTAGGGACACAGGTGGAAAGTGGTCTCACCTTCAATAACCACATCGTCACAACAGTCAGGAAATCCTTCTATGTGGCACACCTCATCGCTAAGGGCTTTTCATCCAGAAAAAAGGAGGTCATTGTCCCACTGTACTCATTCTTCATTAGACCCATTATAGAATACAACGCCCCATTTGGTATGTACCTCTCAAGACATCTGCAACAACTGGGAAGGCCGCAGAAATACCTCACTAAAAGAATCACATGCCTAAAGCAGATGCCCTATGCTGACCGCCTTAAAAAACTCCAGCTATACTCTGTTGCATATCGTCTACTCCGAGGCGATCTCTGCTTAACATACAAGGCCATGTCAAACCCAGAGTTGTTGGACATGCTACAGTTAAAGAAATCCCAATCCCTCAGAGCCACACGCTCCAGGGATCTAAACCTTGTCATCACAATAAAACAAAACATGCTGGAGGTATAGGTTCCTGGCCCAGAGACTCCCCAGACTCTGCAACAGACTGCCCATACATGTCAAGCAGAGTGCCTCTTTGGCCCTCATCAAAAGGGACCTTGATGATTGGATAGGAGAAAGGAAATTCACGTCAGTCGCCCTGCTAGACAGGGGTCCAGGGAAGTAAATAGTGTGGGAAGAAATAGCCAGGGAATTGTTATGGCTAGGCTTGTATATGCCCTAGGGCCGAAAGCCTACTACCAACATATGAACCTAAAAGACACCTTGAAGGGTTCAGTAAACCCACAAAGCCTCAACCAGGCATGTCTCCTAAGGACTATGCCTTTTCCAGCTGCTCAAGAGGATCCTTCTGCAGCACTTGAAATCGCCCTCATCGAACAGTTGTCTATGGAGGTCAGCGTAGCAAGATAAGGAGATACCTTCTGGATGTCCTCCACTGACAAAGACCCTGAAAGGGAGGCTGGTAAGTTATTGAACCAAATCCATTTGATGATGAGTGAAATGAGCCAGACAGTTCAAAACTCTCAATGAGAAGGTGGTTGAGGCGTAAACGCAGTTCCCATGTCTGTCCAGTGCCCTAGACTCCTTCTTTGGGGGGTGGACAGTGGAGCTTTGTTCCACCAGCTCCTTCTTTGTGGCTCCTGACATTATGATAGCATCAACTGGGACACCCTTACTCCAATGAAGATGATCAGAAGGGGGGCCTTAAGAATTTATCAGCTGGCTTGGAATAGGCTCCACAGTGTCAGGAGGGACACCAAAGTTTGTCTGGCAGGGGGGTTACCCAACACACACATGGGCCCATCCCAAAGGCCTCCAAAAAGACTGATTCCTCTGAAGAAGGAATTTGGGCAGATCACCCAGCCTTCTGCTCCAGGATCCATAAAATATCTCCAAAAGAGATGTCTTCGGGTGGAACTCGGGGGGACCTCTCTCCTTCACTGAAATCAGTGTCTTCGGTTAGTGAGTCCAAGTGGGAATCTATGTGCTTCCTCTTGCATGCTCTCTTCCTGGGTACCTCCCCTGCGGGACACTCAAGGGAGGATTCGGAAGAATGAAAAACCCCTTGTAGAAAGGAAACATGGAGGGCCTCTTGAGTAGATTGACCATGGACTGGACGTACAGTCACAGGGCTGGCATCAAATGGGAGCTGAGTTGAAACCAGGGCAGGAGGAGGAGATGCAGCCCTAGATCTAAAAAATGCCCTCTCTGCCACCCGGAATGCCGAGAGACCTGGGATCCTTCCCCCTCCCTCCTTGGAGCTGAAACTGTCTGAGGAGAGAATGCAGACACCACCCCACATCTTAAGGCTACAGAGGACACTGGCCCCGAGCTATTCAGAGCTGAAGCCCTGAGAGGAAGGGACAGAGCCAACCAAGTCAAAGCCGAGAAATCCCCCCCAGAATTGGTGCCAATGTTTCGGGTTCGGGGCTCACTTGGTTCCGATGGGGTTGGTGCTGAGCCAGTCTGGGACACTGCCTGAGTGGAAGAAAGGAATATTCTCCCCTCTGACATTGTCTCTCTCTGGGTACCCAATCCTGGGTTTCCGAAGCTGAGCGTCAGATTGGAAGAGGAGAGGCCGTAAGCAGTGATGGGGCTCTCATGGATCCAAGATGGAACAGAGATTGCAACAGTTCCATCTCAATTTGAGCCTTCAGTAAGCTCTGCATCATCCTGTCCATCTCGTATCAGGACATCCTGAAAGACCTGAAGGACATGGATGAATGGCCAGACTAGCCACACAGTAAGCCACCCTGGAGATCAGAACAGGTGAGGGGGACTTGCTCAGCCTCAGGGTATAGCTCCAAGACCGACAGTTTGAAGCCTTCGGATCCAAAGTGGAGGGGGAGCCAAGGATCTCCACAATTTCTGTCAGGAGTCCATTCTGGATCTGAAATCTTGGTAGCAAGAATGACACTGATCTGGGAAGAAGAGATGTCCAGTGTAAACAGTGTCTGATCCAAAGAACTTCTTGGATCCGAGGGTGTAGCCTTGTCCTCAGGTCCGAAAGTTAGATCTGATCATTTTGGCCACTTTCCTGGTGGGAGAGATGATACCAGGGAGGCTGAAGGAGATCGTTTCTTGGGCACCTTTGGATCTTTATGCTCCTTGGAAAAACCAGGCCAGTGGTTTGAGTTCTGGAGGATGGCAAAAAGCCCTTAAGGATCAATTTACTCCTCCTGTAGGCCAAGGAGCAGAAACTGATCCCTGCGCAAACGTCACAGTCCTGATCAAGATGATCAGGACCTAAGCAACAGACACACCTCTTGTGGGTATCCGAATTTGGGATTTTGTGCCCACAAGAAGTGCATGTCATAAATCCTGTAGGTCAATCTAACATACTTACAGCAGGGGTATAAAGTAATCCAGTAGCTGTCCAAAGGTCGTGGTTCTAAAATGAAAACAAAATAAATATAAAACGGAACACGAACACCCCGAACAATAAAAAATCCAGTGTTTATTGAATAAAATAAGCACTTTCACGTGCAAGACATAGCACGCTTCTTCAGCTCTTACTACAAGTAACAAATCTTAGCATCTAAATACTAAACTCAATAACTCCTAATTGAATAATTGCATTGATCAATCAATAAAAGCATTCAGCCCTTAAAGGACAGAACTCATAAAGTGCAACAGCAAACCAGCTTCAGTATCAACATAAATGAATGTAGTAGACCTTTTATTCACAATTAAAACGTGTTATAATAAAGATAAACATAAACAAAAGCAAAAAATAAAAAAACTAAAAATACCTATACTGAAAATACAAATGTCTATTCCATATGTGAATCAATGTCATGAAATCTGATAATATATCAGCAACAATTAATATATTACATTCAATCTACTAAATGAAATAAAATATAATACAGTATTGTGACTAGAATAATATATATGTATATATAATGATAGATAAATAGTAAGTCATATAAATACCCAGTGTCTAATATTTACGAGCCTCTAATATTGATTTAATACTGATATGTTGGTTCAGTCCCGGTTCAATATGGGCTCTTAGCTTAAAAATCCTTTACTTTACTTACAGCATGCTTCACTTAGTGCAAACAGAACCAGATTGGTCTCTTAAGACCTGCGCACACAGACATACAAAGTCACTCACACATAGCAAAGGACAAAAAAAGAAAAAAAAGGAGAAAGAATGAAAAAGAGATTATATGGCTATTTTTTTATAATAGAAAGGCCAGTGGCTATACAGAGAAAGAAGGAGAGATGGGGAGAAGGCCCTGACGCTAACAACTTTCTAATAAGAAGTATAGGAGGGGAGGAAAGGAAGCTAAACTATACAAAAGTTAAATATAAGGCTTACAATACGATACATACAAATATATATATATATACATATATATATATATATATATATATATATATATATATATATACACACACACACACACACACACATATACATATATATATATATATATATATATATATATATATATATATATATATACACACACACATACACACACACACACACACACACACACACACACATAAAAAATATATATTGGGATAAGGAAAAAGGTTCATGACTTAACAGGCATTTACTTGAAACTTGAGACAGCAAAAACAATCACAACCAACATGGAAGGCGGCAAACACAATCTGGGGAGTTAGTGGAGATGCAGGGTATAATGGGAGTGGGGGGAGCTTGAGACATGAGGTATCAATCTTTGGAAAGGCCAGATCATATCTGAGGACGGATGCAGAACCCAGTATTGAGGACAAATGAAAGGGTCAACATCAGATCCAGCACACATCTTTGCTCTACTCTCCTCCATCCAGCTCTTTTCCCTAACAATAACATTCATTAGGGAAATCAGATCAGTAGTCCAACTTCCTGACAGGCACCATATATGTCGATGACATATTTCTACACTACTCTACTTTCTAGGCAACATTAATTTATTCAGGATAGATCTATTCCAAAATGTAACTGGAAATAATGGTGGAAAACATGATGTTATGGTACTTCTAGATGGATATTTACATTGTTTACCTAATAAGTTCATAGGTTCGTAGGTAGGTACTAGGCTATCGGCCCAAGGGCCTATGCAAGCCTAGCCAACAAGGTTTCCTGGCTTACGCCACCCAAGAAAGTTATTTTCCTGTCCCACTGACGAGCAGAGACACAGAAGTTATCCCCAGGGTGTATTTCCTATTTCCCATCCACTCATCAAGATTTTTATTGAAGAGTGCTAATGAAGAACTTTGCTTGACATAGATGGGTAGCCTGTTCCAGAGTATGGGAATTCTCTGGGATAGGAATCTATCCCTCCAGCTTGTCCTGTTTATTGTGGTGACAAGGTTTAGGTCCCTACAGCGTGTAGCTCGGAGGGATTGGGATTTCTTTAGGTGTAGCATGTCCAACAGCTCTGGGTCTGACACAGCTTTATATGTTAGGCAGAGATCACCTCTGAATAGGCGATATGCTATGGAGTAAAGCTGGAGTTTTTTGAGGCGGTCAGTGTAGGGCATTTGTTTGAGTCCAGTAATCCTCTTTCTGAGGTACTTCTGTGGCCTTTCCAGCTGCTGCAGATGTCTTGTGAGGTACATTCCAAAAGGGGCGTTGTACTCTATAATGGGTCTAATGAGTGATGAGTAGAGGGTAACGATGACCTCTTTTTTCCTGGACGAGAACCATTTTATGATGAGGTGTGCCACGTAGAAGGACTTCCTGACTACTGTGGCGATGTGACTATCAAAGGAGAGAGTACTGTCCACCTGGGTCCCAAGGTCTCTTATCACGCATTCGGTGTTAAGTAGATTGCTGCCTATGTGGTAGTTCATGGGTACAGAGTTTTTACCAAAGGGGATGACACTGCACGTTTTAGCATTGAGCTTGAGGCCATGGCTCTGACACCAGGCATCTGTCTCAGAGAGGTCCTTCTGTAGGATGTTCACATAATTTGGGGACTTGACTATGGCTCCTAGTTTGCAGTCATCTGCGAACTTCGTTAGCCAGAGGCCTTCTGTGTTAGCCTGTACTTCACAGAAGTAGATACCAAACAGGAACAGTCCCAGGACGGACCCTGTGGTACTCCACTTGTCACTGGTTTGAGGTCAGATTTGGAGTCTGCAACTTTTACAGTGTGGGTTCTGTCAGTGAGCCAGTTGGCAACCCATCTTGTGACGTAGGGATTTATGCCTAGTTTATTGAGTTTAGCTATAATTCCAGAATGGGGGATGGTGTTGAAAGCCTTGGCGAGGTCAAGATAGGTTGTGTAAACCACTTTACCCTCATCTACGGCTTTGGTGACTGCCTCAAAGAAGTCGATCAAGTTCAGGAGGCATGATCTGCCTTTCACAAACCCGAACTGGGTGGGATCCAGAGTTTGGAGATTACCAATGTCTTTGTTTATGAGTTCCATGATGATATGTTTCATGGCATTGCAGACCAGGCTCGTCAGGCTAATAGGTCTATAGTTCCCGGGATCAGTGGTGGCTCCCCCTTTGTGGAGTGGGATAACTGTTGCTGTGCGCCATTCAGTGGGCACAAAGCCTGATGTGAAGCTATTATTGAACATGGTGCTTAAGTGGGGAGCCAGTTCATTCTGAAGTTCGTGTAAAACGCAGCCTGGGATGTTGTCCGGTCCCATGGATGCTGTGTTTTTGGCTTTAGAGAGTGCAGCTTTCACCTGCGTAGTTGTGACTACAGGGACTCTGCATTCTTCCTGTATACATATGGGCCCTTTAGGGGGTGAGGGGGAGGGTAAAGTTAGCACTGAACCTATCTGCCAGGATGTTGGCAATATCAGTTTGTTCTGTAATATTCATGCCTTTGTGCTGTAACTCAGAGCAGATCTGGGTGTTGCCATTGAGATTCTTGACATAGCTATAGAATGCTTTGTGGTTGTCCTTGGAATTAGTGGCAATTTTATTTTCGTAGCTAGCTTTGGAGGATCTTTTTAGGGATCTCAGCTTCTGACTGAGGCTGACCAGGGAACTCCTCCACTCATGGGATTTTACTCTCTTTTGCAACAGTTTCTTCCTTCTGTTAAGTAAGTACCAATAAGTACCAATCCTCAAAAGTATTTCAACATCTCCTTAACCCTTGGGGGATAAAAGTACAGTTGGGTACACTTACCATAAATGTAGATGTTCGAGTGTATTCACTGTTGCAGTCATTACACTTGGGTTATCTGCTTGCAGGTAGCCCTCAGTCGGCCTGATTAACAAAGTCTTGGGTCCTGCATCGGTTGCTGTCCCTTCTTCCATGACGTCAGGTCATCAGGGGTATAAAACATGCAGCCGACGTCATTACATCAGTTTTTCTTGCCCCAGATGTCTGGTGCTCCCCTAATGGGAAGCAATTAAATATAAATGTACAAAGATATACCTCCAACAAAAAAGCAAATACACCAAAAAGGCTTTTAAGCATAGTAAAGGAAAGTAGAGGTATAGCCAAAAGATGTTAGGGGGCTGGAGGGAGGGTAACCAGGACTGCAACAGTGAATACATCAGGACATCTACATTTATGGTAAGTGTACACAACTGTACTATGTTATTTGTGTTTCACTGTTGCAGTCATTACATTTGGGTAGATTCCCAAAGCTATGGTTGGAAGGAGGAATTTAGATAGCATTAGGGCCAGCTATAAGTCCCTGCAAGACTGCAGTGGCAAAGCCAGCTCTGGATTTAGAGAAAATTGGCAAATGATAATGCTTAGTGAAAGTATGTACAGAACTCCAGGTAGCAGTTTCTAGGATGTCCCTGGTAGGGACGCCTCTGAGAAAGGCTGTAGAGGTAGATGCAGCCCTGGTGGAGTGAGGTCTGATCCCCTGGGGGATAGGTTTTCCATGGTGCTTATACCAGAAATGAATGCAATGGCTTATCCATTTAGAAATGGTTTGCTTTGAAATAGCCTTACCCTCTGCCCCTGCAGCAAATCCCACAAGCAGTTGTTCAGATTTCCTTTGAGGTTTAGTCCTGTCCAAGTGGAATCTAAGTTGTCTGTGCACATCTAAGGAATGCAGTATCCGTTCCCCTTTATTCTGTGGATTTGGAAAGAAGGTTGGCAAATGAATGAACTGATTAAGAGCCACACTTGATATCACCTTGGGCATGAAGGACGGATTGGTTCTGAGGGACACCCTGTCCGCATGAAAGATGATGAAAGGCTCCACTGCCATAGGGGCCTGTAATTCAGATACCCTTCTAGCTGAAGTGATGGCTAAATGAAAGCTGTTTTCCAAGAAAGAAATTTTAAGTCTGCAGTAGCAGCTGGCTTGAAGGAGGTAGAGTAAGTTTCTCCAAGACAAAGTTAAGGTCCCAGGCTGGGGACGGAGTGCTCCTGGGTGGTCTCAAAATTTTGGCCCCTCTGAGGAACTGCTTGAGCAGTGAATGAGAGAAGAGGGGAGGTTCTGTGTTAAAATAAGCTGAAATGGCTGAAGCGTGGATTTTAATGGAGGAAAAAGACAGGCCTTTGTGAAGCATCTCAGTTAGGTATTGTAAAATCTGAGGTAAATTGGGCACTGCTGTGCTCATCCCTTGAGATTGGTTCCAGGCACATAATCTTTTCCATTTTTCAGCATAAGATTTTCTAGTTCTAGGCCTCCTTGCCTCTAAATGATATCCATCACAGGTTTGCAGAGGGATGGTAAAGAAGAGATTAAGTAATTAGCCAGGCTGCATCCTTGGTTTGTCCTGTTTGATTTTTTGTAGTACAAAGGCAGAGGGGGGAAGGCATAGACTGATAGGTTTTTCCAGCTGAAGGACAGAGCATCCACTTTCCAGGCTTGTTCGTGGAGAGTCCTTGTGCAAAATGTGTCCAACTGGTAGTTCTGGGGAGAGGCAAACAGGTCTATATCTGGGATCCCCTATTTGCTTGTCAACATGTTGAAAGTCCTTGGTTCCAGTTTCCACTTGTGTGGGTCCATGAGGTTTCTACTTAGTACATCTGCAAGTGTATTTAATTTTCCTGGCAGGAAGTGAGCTTGTAGGTGCACTTGGTAGTTCAAGGCTGTGTTTCACAATGCAATGGCTAGGCTGCAGAGGGGGTAAGAATGTGTACCCCCTGCTTGTTTATGTACCACATAACAGTGATGTTGACCGTCTTTACCATTAGTTGTCCAGGAAGAATGTGGTCCTTGAAGGCTGTCAGAGCATTCTGTACAGCTAACATTTCTTTTTGATTGATATGCAGGTGTACTTGACTTGGGTTCCATTTGCCCTGAATGCACTTCCCTGACAGGTGAGCCCCCCATGCATAGTCTGATGCGTCTGTTGTTAGGGTTTGGGCAGCAGGGGGTGGTATAAAAGGTAGTCCCTTGTTTTGGTGGCAGGCCTCTGCCCACCAAAGGAACTCTAGGCGTAGGCAAGGTAAGATAGGAATCATTGTTTCTAGGTCCTGAGAATGTTGACACCATAGGGTTTTTAGATACTACTGTAGTTTCCTCATATACAGTCTTGCATATGGAATTAGAAGAATGCAGGAGGCCATGAACCCCAAGGCCTGCAGTATTTGTCTTGCAGAAAGCAGTGTTTTTGTGGCCACTTGTTTGAAGTGGGTTGTCAAATGAATTTGTTTCTCTGGCATGAGGTAAGCCATGTGGGAAGTTGTATTCAAGCTTACTCCCAGGAATATAATTTGTTGACAGGGTACCAGTTGCAATTTCTTTTCGTTTATGGTGTACCCCAGACAAGTTAGGACCCTTTGTACAAAGGCCAGATGATTCAAAAGTATGTCCTGGCTTTCTGCCTGAATTAGACAATTGTCCAGGTATGGGTATATTTAAATATTTCTTTGCCTGCAAAATGCAATACTGGTGCCTGGGCGCAGTAGATAAGCCGAAGGGCAGTGCAGAGAACTGATAGTGCGTGTAGCCTGCTTTGAAGCGTAGGTATCTTCTGCAAGATTCACTGATTGGGATGTGCAGGTATGCTTCTTTTAAATCTAGTGTTGCCAACCAGGCATCTTTGCCTAGCATAGGAAGTAATTGGTGAAGAGTCAGCATCTTGAATTTTCAAATCTCCAAAAAGGTGTTTAGAGTAGACAGGTCCAGGATAGGATGCCATGAATTGTCTTTTCTGGGTACCAGGAAAAGTCTTGAGTAGAAACCTTGTCCCTTTTCCTCTTCTGGTACCAGTTGAATACCCCCATGCTTAAGAGAGAAAGTACTTGTTTTTGGGCCTCTGCTCACTGATTTGGGGGTAGGTCCGGCCACCCGCTTGGTGTTGGCAACGTGTGGAAATGAAAATTGTATCCCTGGGACACTACATTTAAAACCCATTTGTTCTAGGCAATGAGTTTCCAATTCTTTGCATGAAGAGCAATCTTTCCCCCCAAAGGGGCAGTCAGTTGATAAGTGCTTGGAAATTTTAAAAGGAAGTCATTGAGACAGTTTATCATGGGGGGAGTCTTATTATTCCCAGATTTGGAAGTGGAGGCCCCCCACTGCTTAGTTCTTTGTGTCCCCTGGGACTGAAACCTGGGGTTTTTGCTGTGTCTGGACTTCGCTTGAGAAGACCTGGAAAGGGCTGGAAAGGACCAATTCTTAGAGGGCCAGTGCCTACTAAATCTAGGAGGCTGAACTTGTAAAAAATCTTTAATAGTTTGCATAGATTTAGCTTTATCTTCCATCTTTTTAAGAACTTCCTCAGCCTTGTTGCCAAACAGGCGGTCCTGATTTAAAGGAGCATCCAACAATTTAGCTTTAACATGATCAGGCAAAGATTGCTTCTTAAGCCAAGCATGCCTTCTGAGCACAGACCCAGTAACAGCAGCCCTGCAAGAGGCCTCTAATGAATCAAAACCACATTGCAAAGTATGTTTTCCAACTTGTTCAGCAGAATCCATTAAATCCTGTAATTCTTTATTTTCCACACAGTCAGGAATCAACATCATTTTCTGTTTAAACAGTCCAATAACATGTTGCTGATACTTTAACATATGAAACTGGCAGTTTAAAGCCCTAATGGCCAAGGCTGCAGAAGTGGAAACCTTCTTACCCCATCTCTCCAGCGCCCTGGAGTCTCTGTCAGAAGGGGTAGGATTTTTAGCAGTAGAAGCCTTAATGCCCTTGGGCCCCTGTGAAATAGTCTATGGATCTGCAATAAGATTTTTAAAAAGGAACTTGTGGGACTCAGGGACCCTGTAGTATCTGTCAGGTTTTCTGGGAGTAGGAGACAGGGAATCAGGGGCCAAACTAGATTCCGAAAAAGCATCATCAACAATGTCTACTACAGGAGGAATAGCTAAAGGCCTATGCTGAGGTAGGAGAAGGAAATCCCTAAGCCTCTTTTTTGACTCAGAAATATCCTGGCTTTCCCAATGGAAATGCTCCCTTAGAGTATGTAAGGTTTCCCCAAAAGAAAAATCCTCAGGAGGGGAAGCAGAGGGAATGGAGTCCTCTGCATCAGAATCTTCATAAGTAGATAAGGGCAAATCCAGATCATCGGAAGAATCAGAAAAAACAGAATTCTGATCAGAAGATTCATAATCAACTTCGATCCTAGGCCTCATAGAAGGGGGGGGGGGGTTGGCTACCCCTGATTAGAATTATTAGATCTCCAGCCATTCTTATAATTTGTTTTTTAGGCTTAGAGGCCTGAGCATGTGGCCTGGGTGTCAGTTTTTTAGGCATGGATCGAGATTTAGGCCTAAGTAAAGAAGGAGGCATTGATTTAATATGCAAGTCCGTAGGCCTGAATACACCCTCAGAAACCAGTGCCTGCATAGCGGCTCTGGACCCATCCAAGGTAGAGACATCTGCGGGTTCCATAGTTGAAGCATCTCGTGGCATCCCGGATTCCGAATGGGTCTCAGTAAAGGCCTGTAAATCAGAAGTAGCGGGTATCAGGGGCTGCGAAAGTGCCTCACTGAGTATCGGCAAACTGGTGGCTGGCTTAGGAGAAGCCTCGTCGGCAGTTTTGGACCTCGGCAGCCTGTCTCTGTCTTTATCTTTGCGTTTTTTCAGAATCCCGGTAGTCGGACAGCCAACCGACTACATTTCTGGATAATAAAATCGAGAACCGAAATATTTAGAGGCAAAAATATACAATATAATATACAACAAGGTACGTCACGGTCAGGGACTAGGCAAGGAATACAGTATGAATGAAAATCTTTATGAGGTACTTGCTTTCCACAAGTAATGCAATTATTAACTTTTACTGACATCGGTAAGGAGCAAAAAAAAGTTTCCCCAATGGGGTACTTAGCTTTAGTTGAAGACTTTGGTTCTGAAACTCGAAAACGAAAATTTCAGGAGTCGGCCGACTGGCACTTGCGAACTGCTTCTGCTTCGGGCACCATACGGCAAGAAAGACTGATGTAATGGCATCGGCTGCATGTTTTATACCCTGAGGACCTGACAGGGACAGCAACTGAAGCAGAACCCAAGACTTTGTTAATCAGGCCGACTGAGGGCTACCTGCAAGCAGATAACCCAAATGTAATGACTGCAACAGTGAAAAACGAAGAACATCTCCTGTTTCAGTGCAAAGAAAACAGACTTGACATCTGCATTGTTCAAGAAAGATAAATCCACCACTTTTTTCAAAGATAACTGAAATTATGGATTCTTCCCATATAAGACTCTGCACTTTTCTCCACACATTTTGACTAAAGTGAAATAAATATCGCTTGGAGTAACACCATTGACATTAAGACTAATGCTTTTCGTGGTAGCTATTTCAAAGTCACACAACACAAACTTTATATTGTTTTTCAAGCCTTGCTCACACAAAACAGTTAAATAAACAAATCTGTTTAACTGCAAACTGGATCGCCACTCACAGCACAAAACTAGATATATTTCGCAGCTCCAAAACTCTGTTTAAGTTACCACTAAACTAATTTAAAACACTAATAAATATAATTTAGCGCTTTTGTCTTTATTCTTAAAAAACTTCATCAGAAACACATAGAATACAATCATTTCCTCTTTTTAAAATATCTCAATACATACATCACAGCCAAGCTTCCAAAAACAACCAAAAGAATGACACTTAGGTCATTCATTCATTAATAAAAGTAATACACTTAATATATACAAACACATGAAACGTTATTAGACATGCACACTTTAAGTAAATTTAGTAACACTACTCTATAAACATTATTTCCTACTTAAAGATTTTAAGAAGGGGTTAATTGAAATTTGATCATTCATACTAGGCCACACTCCGGCATTCAAAAACAATTGCCAATGTAACTCCTGTCTCTCCAGTTTCAGTGACCACAGTCCTCCCCTCTCATCCAACAATAACATTTCAATTATAATAAATTTAAAAGCATGATTAGAAAACTCTTAACACATGCCGTACTAACACATTTGATTCATGTTTCTTTTTAATGTCATTTATATGTTTCAATATCCTTTTAATTTATGTTGGGTATTCCCTATATAAAATCTAAACAAGCCTCGCACAGTGCTGCATAAACTACCCTTCTTGTCTGGCAATCAAACAGCCCTCGTACCATAAACTTGACATTATTTATAACAAATTGCTGTCCCTCTAGAGTAAAACTACAAGGCGAACAGTGTCCACACTTTGCCACTCCAAAATTAACATTTATATTAATATTATTAAGCTTATCCGCTTTAAACTTATTAATATTTTCTAAGATTGATTTCAAATTATTACCCTTTCTATAAATGATTTTTGGTCATTCACCCACCTTCTGTCCTACAAGTCGACTGTCTTCCTTTAAAATCACTCAATTCTTCTCTAGGATGTTTTTTATTGTAAAACTATCTACACTAAATACTGTTACAATGGAGACTTTCCTGAAATATTCATTGCCTCCATTTAACTCATACATTTCAGAATACCCTTGATTTACTAATGGTATTAAATCCATCTGATCATTATTAACGATGTTTTTAACACCGAAAATAGGAGTATAAAATTCACGTTCCCTTTTATTAATCACTTCCAACATTAGCTCACTAACCATTTTAATTGGATATTCCCTTGCCAAAAACATATCCTTTACTAAGTCACGCTCATCTAGAAAATCCTCAAATGCTAACACCATCCTGGCTGTCCTAACAAATTGGTCCTTTACAACTGCCCGCTTTTGATTAAATGGGTGACTACTATTAAAATGAAGGTATGTATTTGAAAAGGTTGGTTTGCGATGAATTTTAGCCAAAAATTGTTTACCAGTGGTATCTTTCACTAAATGAGTATCTAAATAAATTGTCTGATTATCATTTACCTGGTGGGTAAAGTTTAAAACGTTTGTGGTATAGGTTCATAGGTAGGTACTAGGCTATTGACCCTAGGGCCTATATAAGCCTAGCCAAAAAGCTACCCTGGCTTTCGCCACCCAAGAAAATTATTTTCCTGTGCCCCTGTCGAGGAGAGCCACAGAAGTGATCCTTAGGGTGAATTTCCTATCTCCCATCCAATCATCAAGATTTTTCTTGAAGAGTGCTAATGAGGAGCTTTGTTTGATATAGATAGGTAGTTTGTTCCAGAGTATGGGAAGTCTCTGGGACAAGAATCTATCCCTCCAGCAAGTTCTGTTTATTGTGGTGACAAGGTTTAGGTCCTTAGAGTATGCAGCTTGGAGGGATTGGGATTTCTTTAAGTGGAGCATGTCCAACAGCTCTGTGTTTGACATAGCTTTGTATGTTAGGCAGAGATTGCCTCTGAGTAGACGATATGCGACAGAGTAAAGCAGGAGTTTTTTGAGATGTCTGCGTAGGGCATCTGTTTGAGGCCGGTAATCCTCTTTGTGAGGTATTTCTGTGGCCTTTCTAGTTGTTGTAGATGTCCTGTGAGGTACAAACCAAAAGGGGCGTTGTACTTTATAATGGGTCTAATGAGTGATGAGTAGAGGGGAACAATTACCTCTTTTTTCCTGGATGAGTTGATTAATATAATTTAAAAATGTATGTAATAACTCCATACTACCCTCCCATGCAATAAATATATCATCAAGAAAACGTGTACATAAATTACATTATTTCAAATACACAGAATGAAACACAAGCTTTTTCTCCCATTGCACCACCACTATATTTGCAATGAGCCCACCACATGGTGAACCCATAACTACCCTTGTTTTTTGCAAGAAATATTTATGTTCAAACATTAAAAAAGTATTCTTCAATATCAATTCCAATAATGCCTCATAAGTATTAATCCTAGGCTGTGAAATTCCTTTTTCATATAAATACTCTGTAAACCACAATAATCCTACATTGTGTGGGATTACACTGTAAAGATCTTTCACATCAATGGTTACAATATATTATCTTGTAAACCAGTTAATTGATTCTCATTAAAAAATCCCAAGAGAGTCTTTACATATCTGAGTCTCACTCAATACTAAGAATCTTAACTTATCATCCAAAAAGATGGCATATTTTTATGAATTTTTGGAATGCCAGAAATAGTTTGCACAATGGGATATAAAACATGTAAAAAATTTAACTCATCAAAGATGATTTGGCCATCAATAAACATGCTATTCAAGGCACATCTTATCTTCCTATACACCGTGTTTAATTCATTCAATGAAGGTCTTTCATAAGTTTCATCACAGAATAATTCTAACATTCTTAACACATATTGCTCATGATTCATAATAATGAATCTGTCTCCCTTATTTAGCTTCATTATCCTTAAATTATGATTACAAAGCTGCACTAACCAGTCCTTCTCCTCGGGAGAGAGGTTATTATTGAAATCCATTCTTCCCCTTCTTAAATTTCATATATCAGTTTCACAGACTTTTTCATAGGAAGCTAAGACTGAATGAATGGGTGGGTTAAAATTGCTAGGCACTCTTACAGGCTGTATTATTTCACCACCAAATCATCACCAAACAGAACATTAAAATTCAACTTTCTAATATACAATTTTAAACCCATAATAGTACTTGCAACATTAGCTCGTTTTGTTGGAGCAAAAGTAAGGCCACAAGCACCTAGGTCACAAAAAAGCATATTAACGGGAAACTTTGAAAATGTCAAACAGACACTACCACAGAAAATTGTATGCTGTAAGTGCTTTCTTAGTCATTAAGCTATACACTAATGGCATGCTTGTTGTGCTACTGCAACACATGTAAAATCCATATATACTATATAACTGACGACATCCATAAGCCAATTAATTGGGCTACAAAGATCATTTAGGTTTTGCTCTGTTGACAAAATACTGTGTACGTTTCTGTACTACTATCAGACATCAGCCTATGAAGACATGTACCTTGTTTCAATGCAAAATCATCAACAACTAGATCTTTAAGGGACACATCAAATGCTACACTCTTAATTTCTGCCTATGTACTATATACACGTGCTGTAACATTGCTTTAGGATTAAGCAGATTAACTGTGCATTCAGCAAATATGTTAGCCAACACATCATCAACTACTAAACAGGAAGTATCCCTTTAGACAGCTGCCTGTTACTTTAACTGGCTGCATACTTTATACTGTTCTGCCTCAAGGCTATCACTTCTGTGATGGTGGTGTGTTTTTTTTCCAATTCTTACACATATGTAGTAACTTCTGTCACATTTCTACTCTTGCATCAATTCTTTGTTCTTACAGCACCAATACTTCCTATTCTTGTTTCTCTTTTCTAGATTGTATAGATAGCCATCAAGTGTCAATACCTCTTTTCCCTTCTGAGGACAGAATTTCATGACTTCCACCATGTTGGATGCAAGATATATGCAAAACTACATCTAGGAATGCTACATCTTAAATATTATGCTATTTTGATGTTATAGATCTCAATAATATGCCCAGTGGATCTTGTGAGGCTTGTACTCAATATTACGGACGTTAATTGTTTGTAATATCAATTTCATGTAGGTGCGCTAATATAGGCTCAATGTTTGGAATTTCAATACTGTAGTTATTATATATATATATATATATATATATATATATATATATATAGGTTCACTTCTAAATTTTGAAATTCCAAAATCCCGAGTTTCAGAACATCGAGTTCAGAATCTCGCGATCTTGGAATCTCGAAATAGTGAACCCTCCCCCTAAACACAACTAAACAAAAAAAAAAAAACAAGTCTATGCAGGGGGCCCCCACCCCCCCTACTTAAATATACCAACTCCGAGATCGCACTACAGCGAGGACAATGGAAATCTCCCAGTTCGCGTTGTATGCCAATCTCCATTCAGGATTTCAAAGTTTTAAATCTTCGATCATATGGGATTCGAAGTTTTGGACTTCGAAATTCTGAACGTAACCCATACATATATATATATATATATATATATATATATATATATATATATATATATTTATATAGACACACACATACATAGTTAGATGGTTAGATGTACAACAAGACCCAGCCAAGCTATAGTTTTTACTATGTACAATTTTTATTCTCCTGTAGTAGTGGTCCATTGGATATATGCAAAAGACCTCTTACAGACATACCAGTGTTTTAGCTACATGGTTTCTGAATATCCATGACTTTTTACTTTTTAAGTCTTTATGGATACATTCAGGCCAATACAACCAAATCCCACTAATTGTAGAGATACATGTAAAGCTTAATTATATTTATATAAAAATGGAAATGCATACTGCGCAGATAAATTCTGGCAACTTCATTTTTGAAGATTACAAGCTTCTGAATCATACAACTGCTGTATGAGTACTGTCTAACAGCTAGCCTCATACTTGCCCAGTATCATCAGCTCATACATTACAATTCAAGAACATACATTCTCATAACATGTGTACATTAACTACTCAGTTAAGGACACAAAAAGTAGACTTTCCAAGATGGATGCACACTCATCAACAGCTTACCTTCACTTTTCCCAGTGTGAAAAAAAAGCAAGAAAAAGGAATGACACTGAAATTGCTTTAGGATAAAATGAATTTACTGGCTAGTAAGTACACTGCATGGATGCCAGCAAAGAAGAAAGTTGGAAAACCTGAAAGAAAATCAAGCAGAAAAGGTGAAGAGAAAACACTGTCTGGGAAAGATTCTGCAGCTGTTCATCAAAAAGCATTTCAGGTTTCAGCTTTGGTTCGAGATGGCTTACAGCAGCTTAGATGAAAAAATAAATCAAATGTACTCAGCGGTGATTAAAATAAAAGAAACAATCAAATAATAAAAAGCTGGAAAAAATAGAAGCTTTAACTAGCTGTTCAGATGAATTGATAAAACTGCAAAACTCAGAAGATGAAAATGAAAAAAGCTGTCTGAGTATGAGGCTTCTCAAGAAGAGCTGATTAAAAAAGGTAGCATTAGAAGACAGAGTATGCAGAGAAAACATGGAATTTTCTGCTATACCAAAGAAACTGGAAGAAACAGACTGTGTTAATTTCATGAAAGCGTAAATAAGCAACTGGACTGCTGTTCCATAGAAGGATTTGTTAACTGAAAGGGCATGTCATGTGTATACTCCAAACCTGGCCATGAGAAAGCAGCCAAATTTATAAAAATGCAATCATACCAGAAGAAAGAGTTGATCCTGACAAAACTGTGGCAGAACAGCAAAGTATTAAAATTTGGATACAGCATAGCATCTGTAGAGCCAGGAACTATGGCACGTTTAGTAAATTCAGTTACTAGCTAGTAAGTACTGCCTGGATGCCAGGAAAGAAGAAATTAAGAGAGCCTGAAAGAAAATCAACCAGAAAATATGAACACAATACACAGTGACTAAGAAGAATCCTGCTGCTGTTCAGCTAGAAGCAGTTCAAGATTCAGCTCTGGTGCAAGAGATAGCTTTCAGTAATCCAGAGGAAAAAATAAGTCAAATGTTCTCAGAGCTGATTAAAATAAACAAACTCAAATAACAAAAGGATGAAAATGGAAGATGCTTTAAATAGATACTTTGGTGAGCTGACTGAACTGCAAAAATGAGGACAGAGCGGAAATCTAAGATTGTCTGCTGTACCATAGAAACCAGAAGGAACAGACTATATTAATTTTATGAAGGTGCAAATAAGCAATTGGACTGGTATTCCACAGCAGGAACTGTTAATTGAAAAGTCACACCATGTACATGTGCTAAATCTGCCCATGAGAAAGCAGCTAAGACTTGCATTAGTAAGATGCAAACATACCAGCACAATGATCCTGACGAAACGGTGGCAAAAAGGCAAAGTATTAAACGTTAGAGACAGCAGAGTGTTTGTGGAAAATGATTATTTACTGTACATCAGGCAGAAGAGAAGCACATTTATTCCAAGAGTCATGGAATGTCTACAGGCAGGTATGAGATTCAAGCTGCTGTATCCAACTGTTTTCAGAATATTTTTTCCTGAAAGATCAAAGTAATTTTTTGATGCTGAACAGGCGAAGGAAGTAATCCAAGAGCTTGGCCAACAAAAAGTGAGCCAACAAACAGAAGGAGACTCTGCCTTCTCATTTTTATGATAATAAAGCATACTGACATAATTTTCTAGTGAAACCTTTTCCACTGTTCCAAAGGAAAATGCTTGAGAGACAGACAAAGCACAGAAGCTGGACAGAAGAATAGGGAGCAGCTTAGAACTGAAATGGAGTCTGGACATGGGAGATGGAGATGAACAGAAAGAAAACCAGTAATACGGAAATTAGTGAACAAATGTGAGACTGGAAAGCATCATTCTCAATTGTGAAATATGGCTGTATAAGAAAAAGTGGAAAGAGTGGACTTTTTCTGACTTTTTTAAACTTGTGAGGAACTGAAAAACATTTGAGCAAGTTCATGTCATTAATGTTTGAAAGGACACAGAGGAGGGAAGAGGAAAGAAAAATGTAACTGGAAGTAAAATAATGTCTGTTCTTAACAGTATTTCTATGAAACTTTTCACAATATAAACGTTTTACAGTAAGGTATTTTTAGTTGTTCTTGTCTACGATAAATTTACTAAAGTAAACAGATGCCATTTTTCCTATGTTCTTCTCTTTCTTTCTTCTTTTTTATATTAAGAAACATAAGCATTACAGTGTAAAAAGAGAAGAAAGACTAGAGAAAAGCATGCTTAAGTTAATAGGCTCTAATCTTGGGTTGCTGGGATGGGGCATGGGGTGCAAATTACACAGACAATAATATATGTACAGCTGATATGTTTTATCTTACTTTTGCACAACTGAATGTCTGGATTAAGACTATTGGCTTAATCTAAGTTTTATGTGGAAACAAGTAAATATGAGAACACTGAATATAATGAACATTTTTTTGTTTGAAATAAATGTTTTAGTTTGTCTTTCAGGCTGCAGATGTGAACTACAATTCTTTTCTCTTATGTTTCAATGGAAACACTGTGATGATAGGGTAATAAAGATAGAACACTAAAAGTTAATGTTTTATGAAAGCATGCAAGTTGTTTTCACATCTGGGAGGGAAATAAAGATAAAAAAGAACAGACATCAATTAGTTTAAATAGAAGCACAGGCAATTTATTTACTTGTGTTTGCTTTCCTGGATAGAGCACTGATCTCCATGGACCTTTTTCAGACTCAGCCCGGAAGTGGTGTCTGGTTAAGTGACTTGCTCAGAGTCAAACAGGCAATGGACGTTGATGGAATCAAACCTTGCACTACTGGACCACAGGAAACAGCTCATGAACTAAACATTCGCTTCCCCAAACGGTCCATCATCCGAGACTCCTTGCTCGGGGGATGGACTGAGGGACTCTCCTGGGCGAGTTCCCTCTTAGTGGCTGCTGCCGACAACATGGCATCTACCGGGGGTCCCTTACTCCAGTGGGCACGGTCAGCAGGGGGGCTAAGGATCCTATCGGGCCTCTTGGGGATTGGCTCCACGGTGTCCGGTTCCTTCCACGCCCTGGTGGTAATAAGGTCCACCAGGGGGTCGGCAGGAGGGGACACCCAAGAGGTAGATGGGCCCGCTTCAAATGCCTCAAAGAACACGGACTCGTACGAGGAAGACTTTGGGGCAGACCACCCACCTCTGATCCGCAACATAGGGGGTGATCTTGGGGAGCCTTCCCCTTCCTCCAAGTCAGTGTCTTCAAGTTAAAGACTCGGGGGAGTCTATGTGCATCCTCTTACACGTATGCTTGCAAGGTGCTTCCTCGGGGGGGTTGTCCGAGGAGCCCTCACCAGCAATGTCCAGATCCAAGGGGACTGCTTGGGGCAGTGAATCGGGCTGTCCCAGTGGCCGGGTGAAGGAAGCCTGGCCCAGAGCAGATGGAGTGCGGGACGGAGCCGAAGCAAGGGCCGGGGGTCCGGATGCCGTCAACAGAGCCCTCTCCACCACATCAAAAGCCGAGGGGGAGCCAGCCTCGACAATAGGATCCGAAAGTCGGCTCCCCCTCGGATCCGATGAGTGGATCGGAGCCGGCGCCGAGCCCCTCGGATCCAAGGGAACAGTGCGCTCCGACAGGGACGGCGCCAAAGGCACACTGAGTCCCTCGGATCTGAAGCTCGGGCCAAGGCTCCGAGAGGTCGGATCTGACAAACTCGAGGGCAGGGTCGGATCCGAAGTACCCAGTACTTTCGGTGCTGACCCACCCCCGGCTCCGAGGCTGCCTGGCTCCGAGCGCTCCGAACCCGGGTAGCGGGTTGGAGAAGGAGCTATGGCCTTGAAAAATGGGGTCGAGCTCCCCCCAGGGGGGGGGGGGGGAGGCAGGAGCACTCCCATCTGCATCTGGGCCTGGATGAACCTTCGCATCATCCGGTCCAGATCAGCATCGGAGAGGCTGTAGGTAGACCTTGACGAGGCTACCGAGGTAGGCCTTGAGTGCCGCCTCAATAGCCTCGAAGGAGGTCGGATCTCCTCATCCTCAGGCTCCGGTGAAAAACAAGGAGACCGGAGCCGAGGAGGAGGAGAACTAGCAGCCAGAGAGGCCGGAGGAGAAGCCCGCTTAGCTGGCGGGGCCGAGACGGAGGTCTCGGCCCGCCGCTTGTGGTGCTTCTCTCTCCGGTCCTTTCTCCTGGCTTCCCTCTCCTCCAAACCCTTAGAGGGAGTTTGAATCCCGGGAGGAGGAGGGGGAGCAGGCAAGGCAGGAACTGCCGGAGCAGTAACCACCAATGGGGCGGGGGCCGAAGCTGGGGGCAAGAGTCCCAAGACCAGCTTCGACCTCCGCTCCTTCAATGCCCTGGGGTTGAATCCTGCACAGATTGAACACCCAGAGGTGAGGTGAGGTGTTCAACCCCAAGGCATCGAACGCACCGAGTGTGGCCATCAGCAGGGGATAGCTTATGGCCACACTCGGAGCATTTAGAGAAAATAGGCTTTGGGGCTTCCGACATACTGCTGTTTGTTTTGTTTTTGTTGCTTTTTTTTTTTTAAACAAAACAAAAGTAAAGCAAAGTATAAAAACTACACACTCACACAAGGCCCCAAAGACAACTCACACACACTACTATGCACCAGCGAGGGGAGGGTAAAAAAGGTAAAGTAAATTAAGCCCAAAAAGATAAAATATATAGGAAACCTAAAACTTTCACACAAATATTAAATTTAAGCTAACAAAAATCTATTTTTTTACAAGAAAAAATCACTTAGCTCAGGAGCTCAGGAAAATCCAGCTGTCACCATGCGCGGCAAACTAGATTTGAGGTCATGTAGGGAGAGCAGGGCATTATGGGTGAGGGAAGGAGCTAGGAGCTCGGATCCATAGCTGGATAAACCATGCCGGTTCGGATCCGATATCGGATCCATACCCACAGGTTGCTGACAAATGAATTCTCCTACCTCAGATCCTCTGATCAAGGTAATGAAATCCTCAGTCATTCTGATCATTTGTCTTTTTGGGCATAGGGGCCTGAGCACGTGGCTCATGTGTTGTTTTTTTTAGATACAGAAGTAGGTTTAGGCCTTGTTTTTGATGATGGCGTCGGTTTAATATACAAATGTTGAGGTCTGAAAACACCCTCCTAAGCTGGTGCCTGCTCAGCGGCTCCGGACCAATCCAAGCGAGTGACATCCGCGGGTTCAATACTTGGAGAATCTCGCGGCATACCGGACTCCGAATGGGTCTCGGTAGAGACCTGCGACTCAAAAGTAGCGGGCATCAGGGGCAGCGAAAACACATCACTGAGTACCGGCGAACTGGCGACTGGCTTAGGAGAATCTTCGGTGTCGGTTTTGGACCTTTACTGTCTGTCTCTGTCTTTTTCTTGGTTTTTTTGTGAATTCCGGTAGTCGGATTGCTAACCGGCGACATTTCAGGATAGTTAAATCTTGAACTAAAGTATTTAGAAGCAAAAATATACTGACGCTTAATAGTGCGTTGGTTAAATTTAGCCAAAACCGACAGCAAGGCACATTGTGATCAGAGCCTAGGCAAGGAATACAGTACAAATGAAAATCCTTATGAGGTATTTGCTTCCCGCAAGTAATACAATTATTAACTTTTACTAACATCGGTAAGGAGCAAGATAAAGTTTCCCCAACGGTGTACTTTGCTTTAGTTTGAAGACTTCGGTTCTGAAACTCGAAAAAGAAAATTTCAGGAGTCGGGACCGGCACTTGCAAACTGCTTCTGCTTCAGGCACCGCGCAGCAAGAAAGACTGATTAAAATGGCGTCGCTGCATGTTTTATACCCCCTGACGACCTGACATCATGGAAGAGGAGACAGCAACCGATGCAGGACCCAAGACTTTGTTATTCAGGCTAACTGAGGGCAACCTGCCAGCAGATTACCCAAATGTAATGACTGCAACAGTGAAACACGAAGAACATCCTCACAAAGCCTACGTAACCAAACTAAAGACAATCCAAATTTTACCAAACACACTGGTTATGGAGGGATTTCAATTACCAGATCATAAACTGGGAAACTACTCTAGCCCAAACTCGCTAGCACAAACGTTCCTTGACTTTGTGAATTCTAATGCCCTGGAGTAAACTGCCCATACCTCGACAAGAGGAACAAACATTCTAGATCTGGTCCTCACCATCATGTCAAACAGGTGCACTGCTTCAACTGTTGGCAAACTTTACCCTTCTAGGTGACGGTATAAATGCATTCCAAGCCCCACCCCATGCATGGTAATTACACCAAACTTACACTAAAGCCTTGTAGAATCCCTTAAACAAGTGTATAAACTCAGCTATACCATATAAAATCAAAGCCAGAACCCCAAGTAAAATCAAGCTCTAGTGATGGACTTAAAGTATCAACAAGCTCTACAATAAATGCAAAAAGTTGCTATCCAAGAAAACAAAGACAAGGATCCAATGGAAAAGCACCCTCCTCAGCTTTAACAGGCAAATAAGACAACTTGTCAAATCCTCCAAGAGATCCTTTGAGAGAAACTAGCAATTACTGCCAAGCATAACCATAAGGTCTTTTACAGCTACATACGTAACCTAAAGGGTAGGACCCAAGCATGTGCAGAACTGGTGAACAACAGCATCACAAACACTGACCCCACAGAGATAGCGAACCTGCTAGCAGATACATATGGTGAAGATTTCACTCCCTTATACCCTCCTAACTTACAACAAACCCTCTCCCAAACTTCCCTCCATCTTGCATATCTGAAGAGCAGGTCCTCAAAGCCCTTTCCAAGGCAAAGAACACCACCTCTATGGGACCAGATGACATCCCAGGCTGTCTTCTAAACAGGCTAAAACATGAACTAGCATCACCACTAAGTATTCTTTTCAATCATAACCTAACCACAGTATTTACTCCTCCAGAATGAGAGCTACAGTTATTCCCCTCCAGAAAGTTGGCATAGCAACAGACCCAAGGAATTACAGACCCATAAGCCTGACAATCCTCATCTGTAAGGCCATGGAACGTACCACTATGGACCTTATAAATAAAGACATAGATGACCTCCAAACCCTGGATAATGCCCAAATTGGTTTTGTGAAGGGCAGATCCTGCCTGTTAAATCTGGTGGATTTCTTTGAATGTGTGACCAAGGCCATTGATGATGGTAAATCTGTGCACATAGCATACCTCAACCTGGCAAAGGTTTTCAACACAATCCCACATTCAGGCATTACCGATACAACTTAGCAAACTAAATGTAAACCCATTCATTGTAAGATGGGTTGCCAAATGGCTCACAAACTGGACACACACTATCAAAGTGGATGACTTCACATCAACTAGCAGACATGCTACCAGCAGGGTGCCACAGGGGTCAGTGCTGGGGCCCCTACTGTTTGGTATATATTTTTCAGAAGTTCAGGTCAAAACTAAAGGGTTGTGGCTGAAAAAGTCTGCACAAGACTGCAAACTAGGTAGAATCATTGAATCCTCAAACAATGTCAGTATACTCCAAGAGGGTATTAAACCGAATGCAAAGAAATGCATCATCATTCCCTTCGGCACAAACAATGGCCCTTCACACTATCAAATCAATAACAATACCCTAAGTACCCATGAAGTGGTAAGGGACCTGGGATCACAGGTTGCCCGTGACCTTAACTTCGATCACTAAGTGTCTACCATTGTAAAGAAAGCATTCCACATAGCTCACTTGATTAATAAAGGCATCGCCTTGACAGCAAAAGAAGTTATAACCCCCCTATACTCTGGATTTATCTGGCCCATAATTGAATATAACGCCCCATTCCATATGTACTGTACTAAGCACCTACAGCAATTAGAGACACCTTAGAGGTTACCAACAAAGATGATCAAGGGCCTCTAGCATGTGCCTTACACAGAGTGACTAAAATACCTGTCGCTGTGCTCTGTATTGTATAGATTTCTTAGGGGAGACTTATGCCTGGCTTACAAGACCCAAACCTAATGAACATACTGCATCTCTGTAAATCAAATGTGTCTACGGCTTCCTGTTCCACGGACTTAAATATGGTTTGTGACTTAAACAGGACATGCGTAACTGGCAAGTCTTTGGAACAAGCTACCAATTCTTGAGAAACGGAGCACCTCTATGACACTGTTCAAGAGGAACCTGAATGAGTGGATGGGGCAGCATAAATTCTTACTGGGGACACCACTAAATACTAACTTGGGTATTGACTAGTACTTTTACGGTATTACATTGGGTTGAAATGGCTAGGCTTAAAACCTCTGGGTCGGTAGCCTAGTCATCTCCTATTACAAAGAAATTTATGAAACTATTGGGTAAGAAAGACGTGAATTCACTAGTAGGAACTTGGATAGAATTTACATATTACTATTCCCAAGATACAATGACTAGGATAGACTAGACAGAAAAAAGAAGTTATGTCCTTACCATAACGTTCCATGTGGAGTGTTCATCTTGCCTTTGTTCTTACAAATGGGTGTCCGTCGGCCGCTTAGCAAAGCTCTGCATCTAGGAGAAGCTCGAGACCAACCTACCTCCCACAATTCCCTCTGCCTCTACCTCAGATCTAGTTTGCAAACAAGACCAGATCCAGCAATAACAAAGGTTATGAGCATAAAAGGATACATAAGTAAACATAAGGATCAGACACTAGCTCAAGCCAGTAGGAACAACAGAGAGACCACTAGTGGGAGACAAACAGACCAGACTTCTAAATCCGTACGTTCTTCCAGACCTGAGGGTGGGAGGGTGGTGATGTAAGAACAAAGGCGAGATGAACACTCCACATGGAACGTTATGGTAAGGCTATAACTTCTTTATATGAGAGTGTTCAATCTCGCCGTTTGTTCTTACAAATGGGTAGCGTCCCTAGCTCTGTTACCCTGAGTGACTCACGGAAGAACGTTCCTGAGCACAGTGGAACCAAAAGATGCTCTATCCCTGGAAGTCCTGTCAACTTTATAATGAGTGATGAATGTATGCGGTTTAGACCAAGTGGCGGCTGCGCAAATAGTATCCAATGGCAGACGAGCCACATGAGCCAGAGATGTGGAAACTGACCTAGTAGAATGTCCCTTTGGTTTGGTGGGCAAAATCTGATTTGAAGCAGAATAAACGAAGGTTATACAATCAGTTATCCATTTAGAAAGTGTGCGCTTCGTCACTGCCATGCCCTTTTGTTGTCCAAAGGCTATAAAGAGTTGGTCCGCTTTCCTATGGTCCTTAGTTCTATCCAGGTAGAATCTGAGTTGTCTATGAACATCCAATTTGTGCAACATATATTCCAGCTTGTTGGAGTGGTTTTTGAAAAATGTAGGAAGCTCAATGGACTGATTAATGTTGTTGACCGAACAAACCTTAGGGAGGAAGGAAGGGTTGGTGCGTAATGATACCCTGTCCGGGTGAAAAATTAAATATGGCTCTTTGATGGAAAGTGCCTGAAGTTCTGATACTCGTCTGGCTGAAGTGATAGCTACTAGGAAAAGAGTCTTCCAGGACAAGAACTTTAAGGAACAGGAAGAAGCTGGTTCAAAGAGTGGTAAAATTAGTTGGGATAAGAGCAAATTTAGATTCCAAGGAGCTGTAGGTAACCTAACTGTTGGTCTGAGATGAAAGAACCCTTTCATGAAGGCTTTACAAAGCCTATGAGCCATAATGGGAGCTCAGTTTTCTCCTACGTGAAAGTTGGAAATAGCGGCCAACTGAACTTTTAAAGTGGCAGTAGAGGCTCCTTGGTGAAACAGCATGGACAGGAACTCCAAAATCTTGTTTAGAGGGGCTACTAAGGGATCCAAATGTTGTGTAGTCGCCCAGTAGACGAAACGTTTCCACTTACTGGTATAGATTTTAGTAGTGGAAGCCTTATGAGAGGCGACCAGAACGTCCTGAACCGCCGGAGAGAAAAGATCAGACCTGGCTAAGTAGGGAAGCGGAGCAGCCAAGCTGCTAACTTGAGGGATAGGAGTGACGGGTGAGGAGCTCCTGATGAATGAGTCAGCAAGTCTGGCACTGGGTCCAGAATCCAGGGCTCCCGTATTTGGTGGGCTTGAAGAAAGGGGAACCAAATCTGTCGAGGCCAGAATGGGGCAATGATAATTATAGTCCTCTCCTGGTCCTTGGCTTTCTGAAGAAATTTCGGGATCAGTGGTATAGGAGGGAAAGCGTACAGGAGACCCGGGGGCCAATCGTGAATCAGAGCGTCCCTGGGGACATCCCCTGGAGGGGGTAAAAGGGCAAAGTAGCTTCTGCACTTGGTGTTCATTGGAGACGCAAACAGATCGCAGCAAGGCTGGCCCCATGCGCGGAAAATCCTTTCCGCCACTTTCTGATTGAGGGACCACTCGTGAGGTAACAGGATGGCTCTGCTCAACCTGTCCGCTATGACGTTGGATAACCCCGGGATGTGCGTTGCTATTAGAAAGCGACCCGTGGATTCTGCCCATTGCCAAATTCTCATGGCCTCTCTGCACAACTGGTAAGACTTGGTTCCTCCTTGTTTGTTTATGTACCAGACTACGGACATGTTGTCCGTCTGTACTGCAATGGTCCCTAGAGGTAGAAGGGGGGAGAAGTGTTGCAACGCTAGAAACACTGCCCTCATCTCTAGAACATTTATGTGCAGGTTGTACTCTAAGCTGGACCATTCGCCTTGGACTGTCTGTCCCTGAAAGATGCCCCCCCACCCTATCAGGGAAGCGTCCGTGGTCACTGTGGCTGTTGGTTTGGGTAACACAAACGGCCGGCCGCTGATGAAGTTCTGATTCTGTAACCACCAAGACAGGTGTGCTTTGCAGGTATTCGTTATGTGAATCTCGTGTGTCAGCGGTAACTGCTGGAACGACCACTGTGCGAACAGCAGCCATTGGAGAACTCTCATGTGTAGCCTCCCCATGGGAACTGTAATGAGGGAAGCTGACATGAGTCCTAAGACTTTCAGGACTGGATTGGCTGGGGACTTTTTGGACAATAGCAGGAGAGATACGTGATCTTGCAGGGAAGCTATTCTTGTGAGGGGTAGTTTTAGTAGCATAGAACGGGTATCTAGATCTGCGCCTATAAATGAAATATGCTGCGAGGGTTGTAACACAGATTTTTCGAAATCCCTAGCTGAGCACAAAGGCTGATTGTGTAGTCCCTGGCCTGTATCAGTTGACGCTCGGTGGTGGCAGTAAGGAGCCAGTCGTCCAGATACGGAAACACCCGGAATCCTAGGCGTCTCAAGTGAGACGCTACCACTGCCATGCATTTGGTGAAAACCCTGGGGGCTGAGGTTAGACCAAAGGGCAGGGCCCGAAACTGAAAGTGGCTGGCTCCCAGCCGGAAGCGCAGGTGATCTCTGGACATTCTGGCCATTTTGATGTGGTAGTAGGCGTCCCTGAGATCTACTGAGCACATCCAGTCGTCCTTCTGTAAAAACAGAAGGATCGATTGAAGCGTGACCATCCGGAACTTTTCTTTCTTCACAAATGTATTGAGATTGCTTAGGTCCAGAATTGGCCTCCAGTCCCCTGTCTTTTTTGGAACTAAAAAGAACCTTGAGTAAGTTCCGGATCCTCTTTGGTCCGCCGGGACTGGTTGGATGACTCTTTTTTCTAGCAGCTTTGAGATTTCTATCGCTGCAGGTTTTCGGAGATGGGGTGGTACATCTGGGAACCGTCTTTGTGGTAATGGGGGAAATACAAAGGGGATTTTGTAACCTCTGGTGATAATGCTTTTACCCAATTGTCTGAAGTAAGGCTTTGCCAGGCCTGAGGGTATAAAGCTAAGCGACCCCCGACTGCCTCCAGAGCAGGACAGTCGGGCCTCCTCTCAGGAGTGCTGGAAAGGCTTCCCAGGGATAGTATCCCTGTCACCTTGGTTCTGCGGACTCCCTCTGCCGCCGGAGCGGCGTCTTCCATTTCTGCCCCCTCCTCTGCCTCTGGGGGGGCATCACCCTGTGTGCCTGGGAAAGAACCCTGGGGTTTACGAAACCACATCTTTACACCTCATTGCCCTTTGGGGTACGGTCTGGATGGGGTGGAAAAACGGACTCCGACAGCAGACAGAGTCTTTCCTTCCTGTTCACACCGGGTTAGGGTCTCCTTTACTTTGGGGCCAAAAAGAGTGGCACCATCAAAGGGGGCGTTAGTAAAGGAAGACTTGAAGGCTTCCGCAAAGGAGCACAGCCGCATCCAGGATTGTCTACGAAGAGCAATCGCTGAGGCTGCAGCCCTACTCGACCCCTCGGCCGCATACGAGATTAGCCTCATGGACAAGTTCATTATGGATGTAAGGGTGTTGAGTTGTGCTGTAACTTTGTCCGAGACAGCAGCATCTGTATTACCCTGGAGGGTATCTCCCAACTCTTTGACTAGATCCCTCTGTAATCGTGTAAAGTGTGTCAAGTAGTTCAGCGATCGCATAGAGAAAGTCGCTGAACTGAAAATGCGCTTCCCATATCTGTCCATGGTCCTAGAGTCTCTGTTAGGGGGATGGACAGACGAGGAAGATGCGGACATCTCCTTTTTAGTGGCTGCGGCCACCACCATAGCGTCCACTGGAACTCCCTTAGTAAGGTATGACTTGTCCTGAGGGGCAGTTATGTATTTGTTAGGTTTCCTGGGAACTGGCTCCACTGTGTCAGGAGTCTCCCATGCCCTTCAAGCAATTAACTCCATTAACTCATCGAAGGGCGGAGTGACCCAGGAGGAGGAAGGGCGAGCACCAAATGCCTTCAGCAGGATCGACTCATCCTCAAAAGAGGGTAGGGCCTGCCAATCACCTCTCTGCTTCAGGATCTCCAGGATGTCAGCAAAGGAGACATCCTCTGAGGGTGATTTTGGGGACCCTTCTGACTCATCTAAGTCAGTATCCGACGTTAAAGATTCTTGAGGAGAATCTAAGTGCCTCCTCTTGCACAACTTTTTCCTCGGAACGTCATCGGGAGGGGCTTCCGATGAGGCCTCCGAGGAAGAAGGGGCTCCCTCTGGGAGTGGCTGAGACACTGGTGCTCTACGCTTGTGGGTAGTCGTGGGTGCAGAAGTAGACAACGGACATTTATGGGAGAGAGAAGTTGTTTCTGTTGACATGGTTGTCTGAGAAGACAATACCTTCCTCATGAGGTCAAAGGCCCCGGGACCCCGAGCCGAGGAGTCCTCCGGTTCCGAAGAACGCGGAAGTGTCTCCGACGCGGAGGCCAAGGGCATCGACCCCGAGGACAGAGCCGAAGTGATCCGTGCCGAGGCACCGAGGGGGAGAGTCGGCCCCAAAAGATCAGTTCGACTCTCGGTCCCGGAGCCAAGGAGGGATAGTCGGTTCCGCAAGTCCGCCAACGGCTCAGACGGAGTTGAGGTCAACGGTGCCGACCGAGGAAGGGACGGTTCTGGCACCAAGGGCTCCACAATCATCAGATCAACATCTCTCGGCTCCGAAAGCTGTGTAGGCCTCGGAGGAGGAACAGATGGAGATAAGGGAAGGCCTTCGAGTCTCGACACCAATTGGGAGGAGACTGAAATGAGTTTGGACAGGGCTGTGTTCTCCATTAACTTCTGCACCACACAATCTACGTCGGTGTCGGAGAGGGGCCTGGAAGAACGGGTCGAAGAAACCGAGGACGGTACCGACCTCAATAAGGCAGGAGGTGGAAGCTCCGACACCAGTTCCAAGACTCGAGGCTCAGTCACAGTAAGAAGCTCGACACTCGGCCCCGAAGCCTGTGGAACCGGTGAACGAACTTTAAACGAAGAGCTCGGAGCTGATGACATGGGCTCCGATGTCTTCGATCCCTTCGAGGACTTAGAAGCCTGGTCCGACTTGTCAAGCTCCTCTTGGAAGGAAGGCTTCAAAAGACCCCTATCCATAAGCTTTCTGCGTCTATCTGTCATGACCCTTCCACTAAAAGAATGACAAATAGAACAGTCTTCTTGTAGATGGAGAGGGCCAAGACAGTAGACACAGGAGGTATGGTTGTCAGTGACAGACATCTTTTGCCCACACTGACACCTCTTAAATCCCGACTTAGCTTTTTCAGACATATCCTGTTGAAAAAAAAAAAAAAAACAAACAATTATACCAAATAACAGTATGAAAATGGTTGGACTCAAGTCCACAAACACAGCAATACTAATAGCAAAAATCAATATCAACCCTAAACCTAGAACTAGGAGGGGTAGGCCCTAAGGAAACTAAGTATATATATATATATATATATATATATATATATATATATATATATATATATATATATATATATATAAACTATATATATATTAGAGTAGCCAAGGATGAATCAGACACACACACACACACACACACACACACACTAAAGAAAAGTTTCCCAAAAAAAAAAAAAAAATAGAAGATTTTACAAGAAATATAAGTAGAAATAGCTTATCTTCCCAAAGTTGGTCAGAGCTCTCAAAATCGATGCGATCGGTTGCAGCGGCAAACTAGATCTGAGGTAGAGGCAGAGGGAATTGTGGGAGGTAGGTTGGTCTCGAGCTTCTCCTAGATGCAGAGCTTTGCTAAGCGGCCGACTCGGAGCCGAGGATCGGCTCCGACACCCATTTGTAAGAACAAACGGCGAGATTGAACACTCTCACATTTATATTTCAAAGGAACATGTGCATTTAATTTAAAACTTTGACACACATCCAATAACTATTTCAGATCATGTACCAATAATTAATAGAAGTGCAGGGTAATGAAGTAAAGATGAGACACTGGCACTTCCTTGCCTAACTGTTAAAAAAGGAGAATTTAAGGAATGGGTAGTAGAAATTATTAGGGAAGCTAAAAAGTACTCCAGAAGTTATACCTAGTGAGTGGGTTAAAATGAATGGGAGTTTAAAAATAGGGTAAAAAGAAAAGAAAAAGAGATCTGGTTAAGAAGTAAAAAGAGTTATTTAGAGGAGCTGCATTACAGAATATGGGGAACCTCACAAAATAAGAAGTGGCGTAATTGCAGAGTGGTAAAGAGAAAATAAGTGAGTACCTGGATAATATGTGTGAGTTTAGAAAGATTGCTGTTAAGCAACTATTTTTTGATAATAACTCGAGCACAAAAACTTCTGGCACAACGACTTAGGCAACAGACAGTAGAAAGTGTAGCTGATAAACATCGAGAGCCTACAACAACAAAAATAACCAGAGATTATGCGGATGTATTAGAGATATTTCAGAATTTTTATGTAAACTTGTATAAAGCAGAGAAGTGGGAGAAATCAAGAAAAACACAAATGGAAACATTTATTAACATTGCTTAAATATGCCAAGGTTAGATGCAGATAAGGCTCAATAATTAACAGTTAAGATAGGAGGAAATGAGATGAAAATGGTGATGCATGACCAATCTCCATGAATAAATGGTATTCCTGTGGAAGTTTGGAAGGTAGGAGAGAAGAAAGTGATAAAATCTGGAAGATTTTGTTTAACAGTACTTTAAAGGAGGGGAAGCACCAAGATTCTGGAAAAATGCTGTGGTGGCTGGAATACCTAAAGACAGTAAAGACTGATCAGCTCCAGCTTCATTTTGGCCCATTTCAACTTTTTCTTATGTCTACAATGACTAAAAGAATGGCAGACATGATACCAAAATTGTCAAATATGAGTATATGTGGTTTTCTGGAGGGGAGGCAAACATTTGACTACATTAACAGAACAATGATGATCTAAAGAAAGCGTAATGTAAGAAAACACCACTGTTGTTGTTGGGTCTTGATGCAGAGAAATTATTCAATAGACAAAGCTGGGATTTTATGAGCAGGGCAATTGAAGCATTTGCATTTCCTGATACAATAATAAGGTTCATTAGAAGGATATATGAGGTATCAGAGGCAAAAATCAAAGTGGGAGAGTTCCTCTCTCATGAGCTGTGTCTGAACACAGGAATCAGGTAGGGGTGTTCTCTTTCTCCTTTGTTATTTGCATTATATTTAGAATCATTGGCAAAGAAAATAAGGGACTCAGAAATTCAAGTTAAATATTGGTATGATGTTCAAGAACAGCTGACTTTGATTGGTTACAATGTATTTTAAATGTGTCACTGTTTTACTGAAATTTTATATAGGATCTGAAGAAGCAACTTGCGAATGCGCCTGTCCTTTTTATTCATTAAACATTTTATATATGTGAAGATTCTGTCGTGGTTGTCCAGTTGGTGTTGTTTTGTATGTGATTTTGTGGAACATCCAGGTAGCCTGAGTATCTTAATGGCTCTTTGAAAGTCAGCCTGTAACCATCTGAGATAACTTTCAGAACCACTTGCCTGAAGTAATGAGGGACCAATTTCCTTTGAAGAGGGATAGCCTTCCTTCTAGCTTTTCTGGAGAGGGTGGGGGATACGGGAAAGGGAGAGTCACTGCTGCTCTCTGCCATGGCCCTGTGGCCTAGAACACCCCTGCCTAGGGTTTCCAGAGGACCAATGTCTGGGTCTTTGTGATTGATGCTTCCTTTGAGGCCTTTCCCTCTGGGGTTTCCTCTGGCCACTTTTTGATTGAGAGGAAAAGGACCAGTGTTTAGTGGGAAAATTCCAACTAAACCTAGGAGGCTGAACTTGGAGGAAGTCCTTGACAGTTTGCATACATTTTGCTTTATCTTTCATTTCTTAGCACAGCCTCAGCCTTTGGCCCAAAAAGGAAGTCCTTATCCACGGGTGCATCTAGAAGTTTGGATTTGACATGGTCTGGTAAGATCTGTTCCATTAGTCAAGCATGCTTCTAATGACAGAAGCAGATATAGCAGATCTGCTAGTGGTCTCCATACCACCACAATTGAAGGGTAATGGGCATCTAGCCACCTGGTTGCTGGAATGGCAAAGGTCCAACAATTCCTTGGAAATGTCCTTGTCCTCAAGGGAGGATATATTTTGCTTTATTTGATCTAAAATACTTTATTGGTATTTTATCTTATGAAACTGGCAGTTAAGGGCCCTTATGGCTAGGGTAGCAGAAGTGTAGACGTTTTTTAACAAACCTATCAAGGGCCCTGCTTTATTTGTCAGCAGGAAAAGTGTTCTTTCAAGAGCTGGCTCTTCCTTCATTGGGACCTGGAGTGACAACCTCTGGGTCAGCAGAGGGGTTTTTGAAGAGGTATTTATGTGAGTCCAGCACTCTGTAAAACTTATCTGATTTTCGAGGGATTGGAGGTAGACAATCTGTATTCAGGGAAGAGTCCATGAAAACATCCTCCACCACCTCCAACACAGGAGGAAGAGCCAAAGGTTTGTTTCGAGAGGTCAAGAAACTCCCTGACCTTCTTTTTAGATTGTGGGTATTCCTGTGCCACCCACTGGAAATGCTCCCTCACAGCATGGAGTGTTTCCCCAAAAATGACGTCTTCAGAAGGTGAAGCCGAAGCAGATTCTCCTCAGAATCTGAATCTTCAAAAGAATTAAGGAAGGGTCCCTCCTCAAAGACAGACCTTCCTGGTTAAAATCCTCATCTGAATAAGGAGGTTCAGAAAAAACATCAGGGTAGGATCCCTCTTCCTTTTCCATGAGGAATGCAGGAACTGAACAATTCAAATAATGTCACTTTAACTATATGGTATAAAACAATATTGATTGTTGAATAATGTTTGTAAATGTGAAAGTGTTAATATGGTTTCATTATTTTTATATAAATTTAAGTTTGCCTATGTCACAAATGACAATTCAATAAAGATGTTTTTTGTTTTAAAGGACACAAAAAATGCATATTTGTAAGATGCACATCCTCTACACCCCTACAAGCAGAGGCTACACTTTGCAATTGGAGGTGGCTGCACCTCAAAGAAGGCAAAACCACTGGTAGGCAATGTAATACTTGTCTTGATCCTTTTCAGAGGTGCGTTAACCTCATACCTCTTAACTGTCCAGATTTTTGCAGAATGTCCAGATTTTTCCCTCATATTTTTGGGCCGCTGCTCATAAAATGTGTGGTTTTCTGAAAATGACTTAGAATTAAAGTCACTAAATAACGACATATGCTTGAGTTTCATTTCCTTCAGAAAATGCATGCCAACACAAATCCTGTCAGTCTAGCAACTTTTTTTTAAGTTTACAATAGGAGTATTTAAAATCTTTCCCTATTTTTGGGCCTTTGACCCCCCTCCCCATTATTTTAGGCTTCGTTCAGATTTCTTGTATTAAGAAGACAAGAGCTATGACTAACCTCAGACCACCCAGAACCAGCTAATCAGTGACAACATAAATTTCACTCTCAAAATCCAGAGAAAATGTCCAGAAAGCCAAACTCTGAAATCAACAATCCTTTTATTCAGATAAACTTTCTCCAGTAAAAAAAATGCAAATAGCATTTGGTTAAGTGCTTTCATCAAGAAATTGACACCATCAGAACTGCTAATGCTACAGATTAATCCACTTAAATAGCGTCACAGAATCAGCTGTTAAAAATACACCCCCACCAACAACCAATCAGACATTAGACATTAAACGTATGCTGAATCTCTGTGCTGTATACAGTGAAAACTTAAAAAGCATAAAACCATACGAGATCATTGAGTCCATACCTATGGAAAAAACAACTGCACCAGTAAAATTAAGAACTTAAATAACATTGGCTCTTCTTTTTAACTCATTAACAATAGAGATGTTGTCATTCAAAATGGAAAAGTTGGTTGCGTCAAAACTTAATTGCTAAAACATTTCCCAGTGCAATAATTGGTTCTGCCAGTTCCCTGAGAAGTCACTGACTTTGATTTGTTCAAGGACAAGAAAATTAAATTGTTTAAAACTGTGACAAGTAATCAAGTGCCTGGCCAAGACACTTTTGTTATCTTTGAGCTTGATGCTATATAAGTGTTGATAGATTTTTTTATTCCATGAATTCTTAGTTTGCTTATATAAAAAGTGGAACATGAATTACAAGTGGCCAAATAAATCACTTTATCAGAACCACAATAAAATTACTTACCTGTTTCACTTTAGCAGCCCAAACCCAGTCGTAATAGGTGTTAATATACAGTGACTGGTGGCCCAAGACATTCCTTAACTGATTTCTCCAACAATGATTTCATATTCTTCTTGTTTTTAAATGTAAAACTGGGAGAACATGGAAAATATTTTTTAATGTCCTCATTACACTGCAACAGGTGCCAATTATTAAGTACAATATTTTGAATGTCAAGGGTATCTACAGAGTAATACAGAACCATATTGTTACTAGTGGGAAAAAACAGTCTATCATGCCCAAGTGCTGTCTCTACCATCAATCTTAACCCATATTTAATAATGGGTGAGTATCTGTTGTGTCTCTCCGCCAACACTTCCGTCTGAATTTTTCCAATGGGGACAAGCATAACCCCTGTTGACAAACATCGCTTTCAACTCCTCAAATTGCTCCAAATATATGCCATATTCAGACGTCAACCTAGAGATCCTAATCAATCGGGTGGTGCAGTGGTTAACATTGTTGCCTCACAATAAGAGGTTCTCCAGTTCAATTCTCAGCTGGGGTGCCTTCTGTATGGAGTCTGCATGTCCTCCCTGCATTCACATGGGTTTCCTCCAGGTAATACGTTTTCCTGACACATTCCAAAGAAATGCTTCTGAAGCATTTCTCCCCAGGCCTTTGCTGAAAATAGGTTCTTCCCTAGCCGGACTTTCCGGTCACCAAATAATAAATGAATAAAATTGACTTTTAACCACACCTTTCTTCTGGTGAAAGGGATGGCAACTGTTGTATGAAAGAGAAGCATTTCAGAATGTAAGTTTCCTGAATATCTTCATCATTAATCCCCTGTTGGGTGATCTGATGATCTCCACATCCAGAAATTTCATCAGTTCTTAACTGATGCTTGACGAAAACTTCAGAAAGGTGGTACTGTTTTGTATGAAGTGGAAAAATTACACAAATTCTTCAGCAGTGCTGTCCCATATAATAAGCAAATCATCCAAACACCTAAAATAACCTTTACCGCTTCTGAACATTGGGGAACTTAAAGACAATCTCCAGCTCCCACCACAACAAAATGGCATTGGCAAATAAGGGAACACAAGCCACACCAATTGCAACTCCAAGTTGCTGTTTAAAAAAATTATCCGTCAAAAGTCAGGAAGCTGTTATTCAGAACAATGTCCACAAAGTCCAAGTTCAGTTGTCTTGATTTCAGTGACAGAAATGTATTTGGAAACGTCAGCAAACCAGTCCAAACCCACATCATGAGGAATGAATGTGAATAAGCTTTGTATGCCATAAGTCACATGCAAAGCACTGCCAAAATCCTTATCTCTCAATTTGTTGAGTAAATCCCATGAATATCTGATAATATGTAGAAATGTGATGAACAAGTTTTTCAACTTCAGGTTGATGCATTTTGCAAGAGGTTCAGTAACTGAGTTTATCTAGCAACACTTATACAGCATCAAGTGCAAAGATAACAAAAGCGCCTTGGCCAGGCACTTGATTACTTGTCACGGTTTTAAACAATTTAATGCAGAACCAACTACTGCACCGGGAAATGTTTTGGCAATTAAGTTTTGATGCGGCCAACTTTCCCAGTTTAAATGACAACATCTTCATTGTTAGCGAGTTAAAAAGAAGAGCCAGTGTTATTTAAGGTCTCAATTTTACTGGTGCAATTGTTTTTTTCCATAGGTATGGACTCAGTGAAGTTTTCACTATATACAGCATGGAGATTCAACATACATTTAATGTATAATGTCTAAACTGGTTGTTGGTGAGGGTGTGTTTTTAACAGCTGATTCTCTACCACTATTTAAGTGGGGTAATCTGTAGCATTAGTGGTTCTGATTATATCAATTTCTTCATGAAAGCGCTTAACTGGATGCTATCTGTATTTTTTTACAGGGGAAAGTTTATGTGAATAAAAGGACTGTCAGTTTCAGAGTTTGTCTTTCTGCAAGTTTTCTCTGGATTTGCTTTTGTTCTACGTTCCAGTTTCTGTGACGTTCTCGAGGTTGGTGTTTATTTGATAAATTTAATTCTTTACAGAACTAAGCAACACAACTGCAAGCAAATGCCAGTTTGAACTTGTATGAGCACATGAGGACTGAGCTTGCAAAGCCAATTAAGTGAAATTAAGCTCAATGAATACGTGCTTTTGGAATAAGGTATAGATAGAGTTATATACATACCAGCTATTTCAGTATGGAAAGACAGCTTTTCTCCCGCAGACTCACAGACATACTCTCCAGAGTCATTTTTTTCTATGTTCTGAATGACCAATCTTCGGGTTTTACCAGAAGACTCCATTCTGAATTTCTTGGATGCAGTAATGAGTTCTCCGTTCTTGTACCATTTTACCTCAGTTGTGATCTTGGACACTTCACAAGTCAGTGTGATGTTCTCTGACAGTCTAGCCTTCACCTCCTTCTGAACAGAGTCTTTGTTGATAAATGCTTCTTCTTTCTCTGCACAAAATGATTAATTTCTCTATTTATTTATTTTTCTTAGAAAGGGAACATAAGGCCAAACTATGCCCCCACCCAGATATTCACAAAAAAAGTCACTCACAATAAAAACTGACATTGTGGAGAGATACTCCAAGTTACAAAGGAAAATACTCACCACTGACTTCAATGCTGAAGGACAGTTTCTCTCCAGTAGCTTCACAGATGTATTCCCCAGCATCTTTCTTCTCCACATTCTGAATCACGAGTCGACGGATTTTACCATCAGATTCCTTTTTGTATTTCTTGGTGTCAGTCAGGAATTTTCCATCTTTGTACCATTTCACTTCTGTTTTGGCCTGTGACACTTCACAGGACAGTGTAGCATTGTCTGACAGATAGGTCTTTGTCACCTTCTGAACAGAGTCCTTGTTGGCAAATATTGGTTCAGGTTCTACAAATTACAAATAAAAGACCATCACTGAGAAATGCGATGCTAATATGCAGCCATAACATCCGTGTACTAAAAGCACAGTAACAGCATAGGGACGTAACCTCATTAACAGATTAAGTTTCAGACATCACATCTGCAAATAGCAAGGTCTATAATACAGACATACCATCATTACACTTATAAAAAAAATGCTACATTTTGAAGTGAAAAACAAAATTGGGTATACAGCACTGCTGGCAATATTTCAATCCCTGTGCAGTGAATGCAACAGAAATTCACCATATTAGGTAAAGAAAAAAAGTTATGTACTTACCATAACATTCCATCTGTGTTGTCCATTTTCATTCTTCCTCAACTGATGGGTTCGGACCTGAGGCCTCGAGTCCAACTCAGCCATGGTAAAAGCTTGTGGCAACCTTGAACTCTTGAGCTTCTCCCTTCTCCAGAATGCACCAACCCTTATTACCTCAGATCTTGTTTGCAGACTATAGCAAAAGAATAGACACTTTACTCTTATAGAAAAAATCTTAATAAGTATTACAGCAGATAAGGGTAGCACAAAACTACATCTGAAGCAAGAGAATGCAAGGGGAAGACCTCAGAAAACTTGCTGTATCTACTCACTCTTCCAGAAACATTGGTTAGGGGTTGGTGGGTGGGGAGTTGAGGAAGAATGAAAATGAACAACACAGATGGAATGTTATGGTAAGTAGATAACTTCTTTACCCGATGTTGTCAATTTTCATTCTGTCCTCCACTGATGGGACAGTATCCCCAGCTACTGCAATCCCACGGTGTCCTCAAGGAAGGATATTCCTAAGCACCACTGAGCTAAATGATGCCCTACTTCTAGAAATGACGTCCAGTTTGTAATGACAGATGAAGGCATGAGGTGAAGCCCAAGTTGCTGCTGCACAAATGATCATCCATAGAGGCTCTTGAATGAAAAGTCAAGGCAGCTGCTATCAATCTTACAGAGTAAGCACACAATTGCTTAGTTAAAGCAAGTTCAATTTTTTGTAAATGAAGTAGATGCAATTAGTAAGCCATTTGACTAGGGACAGTCTAGACACTGGCTTGCTCAATTTCCTTTCAGCAAAAGAAGCAAATAACGGATATGAATTTCTGAAGTCTTTTGTTCTGTGTAAACAGAAACGCAACTGCCTACGCACATTTAGTGAATGCAACAAATATTCGCCTTTCATATCTCTCAAGTGTACCCCATTACGAGGAACATACCTCAATTGGGGTCTTAAAAAGTTCATGTTCCTCGAAGTTCCATATTGAAAGAGTCTGTCACACATTCGGTCTTAGGAATTTTTTTAAGTGAAATCCATGGTAAATAGAAATGAATCATTAATTCATTAAAATATCTTCTTTATAAGTAAAACCAGCATGTTTAACTATCCTATGAACTTCCTAGTTAAAGTTATTAGTAAGCCATTAGTATGTGCTCCACATTTTGCCCATTTGTTCCACATTATGAGGGCTAGTGTTCCTCATTTTGGAGAAGGAAGGTTGACAGATATGTCGCCTTTGTATAATTTGGGGAAAAAAGGTAAATTGATAGATTGGTTAATAGTGGATTCCGATATTACTTTGGGCAAAAAAGATGCATTAGTTTGCAATGTAACTCTATCCTTATGAAAAATAAGGTAGGGAGGTTTCACCAACAAAGCCTGAATTTCTGAAATTCGTCTGGCAGAGGTACTGGTCACCAAAAACAGTCTTCCAAGACAGAAATTTTAGATTGCAATTATTTGTAGGTTTGAAGGGCGGAAGGACCAAAGCTTGCAACACCAGAGTTAAGTCCCATGGTGGAGTAGGATCTTTAACTGGGTGTCTCAACAGAAGTGCTCCTCATAGAAAGGTCTTACAAAGTTTATGTGAAGCAAAGGAAGTGCCATTAATACCAACACAGAAACTGGAAATCGCTGCTAATTGAGCCATTACTGTGGAAGAAGTGCCCCTTTGATCAAAAAGTAATGACATGAACTCCAAGGTAGTGTGAAACGGTGCATAAAAGGGATCCATATAATTTTGAAGTGCCCAGTGCACAAATCTTTTCCATTTACTAGCATATGTTTTTCTTGTAAATAGTTTGAGAGAAGATAATAGTATTTGCCAAACAGGGGAAGAGAGCACTGGTTGTCTGGCTATTACGAAGGTCTGGAGCTGGATCCAGAATCCAGGGTTAATGAACCAAATAAGGCCACAGGAAGGGGAACAAAATCTGTCAAGGCCAAAAGGAGGCAATGAGAATACCCTGCTCTTCAACCTGACAGCTCTCTGAAGGAACTTTGATATCAGAGGGATTGGTGGATATGTCTACAGTAACCCGGGGGAGGGGGGGGTACTCATAGAGAAGAGCATCCCTCTGTGACTCCCCCTGTGGAGGAATGAGAGCAAAGTAGCTGCTGCACTTGTTGCTTCAGGGAGATGCAAAAAGATCACATCATGGCTAAGCCCACTTGTTAAAAATAATTTACGCTACTTTTTGGTTGAGGGACCATTCATGAAGTGACAGAATGCACCTGCTCAGTTTATCTGCTAGCATGTTGGTCTTCCCCAGAATGTGCATTGCTAAGAGAAAGTGTTTGGAAGAGATTGCCCATTGTCACACCCTTGGTGTGTCTCGACACAGGGGGTATGATTTGGTTCTTCCTTCTTTGTTGCTGTACCAAACCACTGACAAATCATCTGCTTGTAATGCAATCATTCCCGACAGGAGAGCATCCTGAAAAGCTTGCAACACTAAAAGCACCGCTTTCAACTCCAGAACATTGATATGCAAATTGGCCTCTTCTGGGGACCTTGGACTGTCTTTCCCAGGTAATGTTCCCCCACCCCAGCTAGGAAGCACTCGTGGTCACTATGGCTTTGGGCTGGGAAGGGACAATTAAGCAGCCCTGTAGCAGTTGTTCTGACTGGGTCCACCACATCAGATCTTTCTTACATGAGTTGGTGATTCGTATCGGTGTGGATAAAAGTAGAAGTATAAACCACTGAGATGCCAACATCCATTGAAGAATCCTCATGTGAATCTGGCCAGAAGAACAAGGGGTGTTGCTGCTGCAATTGATCCTGGCATCTGTAGACTAGGTGAGCCTGGACTGTGGTACTGCACAGTATTTTGCTGACTTGTGATCTTAAAGTTTGAACTCTGCGAAGAGGAAGAGAGGCTATTGTTGATCTTGTGTGGAGTAGTGCTCCTATGAACTCTACAGTTTGAGGTGGCTGAAGATGTGATTTTTTGAAATTTATGGTTATTCCTAATTGCGCAGAAATCTGGATTACTTTTTTTTATAGCCATGATGAGTTGAAGCCTGTATGGGGCAGAGATGAGCAAGTTGTCTAAGTAATGAAACACCTGGAATCCATGCAGTCTCAAGTGAGCTGCTACCACTGCCATGCATTTGGTGAACACCCTAGGGGATGTGGTGAGACCAAAGAACAGTGTTCTGAACTAGTAATGACTGTCTCCTAGCCAGAAGCTTAAGAGTTTCCTTGATCATCTGTTCATTTTTATATTATAATACGCATCCTAGAGATCTACTGAGCACACCCAGTCACCTTTTTCCAGAAACGGAAGAATGGACTAAACTGTTACCATCTGGAACTTTGTCTTCCAAAAAAGTTGTTCAGACTGCTGAAATCCAGAACTGGTCTCCAGTCCCTCATTTTCTTTGGCACTAAAAATAACCTTGAGTAAGTTCTGGATCCTTTCTGGTCTGGGGGGACCTCTTTGATTACTCTTGTTTAGCAGCTTTTGTATCTGAATGGCTGCTTGTTCCCTCTGACTGGGTGGAACATCAGGGATTTTCCTGTAATTTAGAGGAAGAAGGGAAAATTGAATTATATATCCTCTGGAAACAATCCTCTGCACCCAAGAATCTTTTGTTATTTCTAGCCAGGTTTTCTGGTGCAGAGACATATAACCCCCGACTGCCACCAGAGGAAGACAATTGGGCCTCCTTTCAGGAGCACTGGAATGGTTTGCCACAGAAAGATTCTCTGGAACCTTGATATTGCAGGCCTCTTCTGCTGCAAGGGTGGCATCTATCAATTCAACTTCTCTCTCTCCCTCTAGGGAAGACCCTCCACATGTGTCCTGGAAAGATCCTTGTGATTTCGTGAAGCACATCTTTCCATCACCTCGATGACTCCTCAAAAAGGATCTTTGGAGGGTGGAAAAACATATGCCCATGGCAGAAAAAGTCTTTCCATCTTTCTCACACCTGGACAATGTATCTTTTACTTTGGGGCCAAAAAGACAGGTACCATCAAAAGGAACATTAATGAATGTAGACTTAAAAGGCTCACAAAATCATACAAACGTATCCAGGTATGTCTTCTAATGGCTACACCTGAACCCACTGCCCTTGAGGTTCCTTCTGCCACATTAGAAATAAGCCTCATGGACGAGTTGGAAATTGACTGTAGGGTTCGCCAGCTGAGAAGTGACAGAATCTTTCAGCTCTTCAGACACGGTCCCTGCAAGGGTACCTGAAAGTTCTTTAATCAGATCCCTCTGAAGTCTAGTAAAATGTGCCAAACAGTTCAGAGATCTTAAGGCAAAGGTCATTGAAGCATAGACACGCTTCCTGAATCTGTCCATCACCCGCAACTCCTTGTCAGAGGTACTTTCTTCAGCAAGTTCCTTTCTGGTGGCTGCCATGACCATGGCATCAACAGGGGGACCTCTTGACCAAAACTATTTAGTCTGTGGGGTGGGTGGGGGTTATAATCTTATTTGACTTCCTGGGAATGGGCTCAATTGTGTCAGGTGCTTTCCATGCGCACTGTGAGACCAACTACAGGAGCTCGTCAGTGGGCAGGATCACTCAGGAAGTAGATGGGTCGGTATCAAAAGCCTCCAGTAGCACAGATTCCTCTGACGAAGGGTTGCTGGGCTTCCATCCACCTCTATGTTTCAGGATCTCAAGGATGTCTCCAATAAGACATCATCAAGAGATGACCATGGGGACCCCTCACCCATCTTAAAATCTGAGTCCTTGATGACTGATTCAGGGAAATTTACATGCTTCCTCTTGCATGTCCTCTTCTTAGGGACTTCCTTGGTGGGTTACTCCGGTGAAGTATCAAAAGAGGAAGGAATACCCTGGTGGGAAGCCTGGGGTTTTGGTATCTGCTACCCCTGTAAAGAGGATAGCTGAGACTCAAGGCAGAGAGGCGGAACAGAAGTAGACATAGGATCTGATGGGGGATGCACTGCTTGGGTCTGAGGTGCAAACAGAGTTCTCTCCCCAATAGGTAAAGCTTATGATCCCTAGTCCCACCCTGCTCCATGGGCAGCCACCCCGAGGCTGAAGTTGGACCCAAACTGACCATCACTGAGGATCCAAGATGCAGAGAAAGCTCCGGAGCCCTCAGACTCGAATGCAGCACTTCGGACCTGATGGGGTAAAATCTGCTCTGAGACCTTTCCTGATCCGATGGAATGAAGAGTTCAGAGCAAGTTTCGGATCCAGGGATACAAAAATCCTCTGATCTGAAGTAGACGGTGCCAGACGACTTGGATCTGAGGGCCCTGAAACCTGGATAGGAGTCAAAGGAGGAATTGGTAGTGGAGGAATTATGGATGTATGGGCTTCCTGACAGGATGGGATAGGAGCCGAGAAAAGGGCAGGCTGGCTCTGCCCCAAGAGGTTCTATCTCATTAGCCTCTCTACATTTTCTTCAGTGAGACTTCTCTTGATGGAACTGGGTCCAACGAAGCTGAGTACCTTGTACTGTGTTTTTTGACTAAAAGTATAGGGGAAATATGTACTAAATTGCAGGATTATAAAGATCATAATATGTATCAAGAACACGGTTTTTTGCTTTCGGAAAGTTTAATGCAATCAGAACAAGACTTAAAAACAAAAATGATTAAAAAAATTCAGACAGACATCAGGGACTATTCCACAGGGAAGCCATCTGTAGTTGAAAAGACAGTTAAGTTTAGTGATAACAAACAGGGTCCTTTTCAGTCTAATTTTAAAAGAAAGAGAAAAAGATCTATATTAAAAAAGACCAACTCTACATCAGCCACTTCAGGGGATGAGTTTTCCTCTAATACAGACAATGAATGTGTGGTTTCACACAGTTCTCCACCTACAAAAAGGGCAATGCAGATTTCCCTTTAGGAGATCTAGGCGGGAGAAAACATAGAAGAGGCAGGAACTAGTCTGGAAGCCATGTTGGCTACATTAACACACAGGTAAATAGTTGTTTGAATGTTCACAACATTTCACCTTTGGAACTAACCCAAGTATAACAACATTTGTTGAATAAAGGCATGGGATATGTTCCAAATTTTATGGTGTCAGAATATGCTTTTGCACAAGATGTTATTAGTTTCTGCCGTAAATTAAATTTGAAGTTATATTTTGAGAATTCTAAACCTGGAATTAAAGTTTTACATACTTTCATGTTCAGGACTTCAACTTTTGTACCTCCTATGAACAAAAATGTAGCTATATTTCAGAATCTAGTATTGAAAGATTTACACTTTTCCAATACTAAACATGCAGAATATCATCAGGATAATACCACAAAAGATGAATGTATGGCTTTATATAGATTGAGTAGGAACAAGGATATAGTGATTAATCAAGCAGACAAAGGGGGAGCAGTGGTAGTTTGGGATTGGCATAGAGATTATAATGAAGCCATTAGCCAAATTTCGGATCAGCAATATTATCAGCACATAGATTTGGACCCGATTAGTATTTTTAAACAAGAAATAGTTAATTTTCTTACTTTGGCTTGTGAAGAAGGAATTATATCCAAGCAGAACAAACATCCTTTAACAGTGGTAAATCCTGCCAGACAAATCGTTTACATGCTACCCAAAATACACAAAAAATTATGAAAAACCTCTGGGTAGACCAATAGTGTCGGGGAGAGGATCCTTGACAGAACCTCTCAGAATATTTGACAAAATATTTGAAACCTCTCGACACATGTAAGAGCACGGATTCAGGATACCACACAGTTTTTGAACATCATAGATAACAAACAGTTGGAAAAGGGTTAGTTTATTATGCACGTTAGACGTTAGTGCATTATATACAAACATTCCACACTGGACAGGTCTATTGGTGCTTGATTTTTGGCTCTCAAGGATTTCCCCGTACTCACCAGGATTCAACACAGTCCTCCTATGTCTAACAGAACATGTGCTAAAATAAAAATGTTTTTTATTTTGACAATGTATGGGCGTGCCTTCATTAAAGGTTGGGCGTCGGGCTGGCACCTCGGCACCGTAAAAATCGACTGCCCATCATTAGCAGACCGGAGTTCCGCTGTGGTGACCCCTAACCGGGAAAAGCTGAAAGAAGAACAATTCTACTTATAACTAAAGAGTACTACAATGGAAGCGTCCTTCACTCCCATTTATGCGGATCTGTTCATGGGCTATGTGAAACACCATTTAATAAATGATGCCAGTCATAATTTATTTCTTGGGGAGATTGACATCTGGTGCCATTACCTAGACAATTGTTGGTTAATTTGGCGCTCAGATGAGCAATATTTGACTGAGTTCATTGAATATCGCAACAAAAACAAATGGGGGATTCAGTTCACACTGAATTACCATCTTGGAAGATGGCACACTCAGTAGTAATGTTTATAGGAAATATTCCCAGTTTAATTATTTGTTGCATGCTTCTAGCTGTCATCCTCCAAATGCTGTAAAGAATATTCCTAAGTTTCAATTTTTAAGACTCAAAGGAATATGTTCGACTTTGGATAACTACAATATACAGGCACGTGACATGGCCCAAAGATTCTGACAGAGGTTATCGAAAACTAGATGTAGACTCAGTGGGATGGTACAACAAGTTACTAGAAAGCAGACTCTTTCATATAGGAACAAAAGCCATATATCTGATTCATATTTCAGATTTATTATGGAATTTGGTGGTAATACGAGCTACAACAAATTATACATAAACATTGGGAAGTTTTACATATGGAGAACAAATTAACTACATTTTTAATACTCAGATGTGGGTTTGGTTATAGGAGAGGAAAAAGCATGGGTGGTTGGTTCAACCATTATAAAAAGGGAAAAAAGGTTGTTCAGAATATGATACAAACTACATTACAAGGAGGCCCATTAATGGGATGTTATTCGTGTGGACACTGTAGGTTTTGTAAGATGGTCCCCAAACAAAATTAATTTACTTCTTTCAATTGTTCTAAAGTGTATGATATTCAAGTTTTTGGGAACTGTGGCAGTGATTGGGTTATTTACTTACTGAATTGCACTTGTTCTGCCTTTTATGTAGGGCAAGCTTCTCGCCCTTTCAAAGTTGCCCAACACAATGCATCTGAAATTCTCCAGGTGCAACTAACACTAGGTAAGACTGCAATCCAAACTGTAGCTTAGATCCCCCACCATGCCCCATGATTCTCACTACACTTCTAAACATACTGGAAAATATTAAGATACATCCAAACACCCTAATACTGGGTGATTTCAACTACCCTGCCATTAACTGGGAAAACTACTCGTGTACCAACACCTTTTCCTAAAGGTTCTTGGAATTCATAAATTCCAATGCCCTGGATCAACTAATCCATAGTCCCACCAGGGGCACCAATATCCTAGACCTGGTCATTACCAACATGGAAAATTGATGCTCCACACCTATGGTCACCCCCTCGTTGGTCAGGTCTAACCATAAGCTAATCACCCTTGACATCCACATCCCTTCCTCACCCCCCAGTAAGGAAACCTCCGTAAAAAACGTCTCCAAAGCCAACTTCATGCTACTCAAGTCAGAAGTGACAAACTTCATGACACCCATGCAGACAGGAACTGAAAGTTCGACTGCTGAATCCTACACTAAGGCACTGTACGAGCACATCCACTCGTGCATGAATCGTGTCATCCCAAATAGAACCAAGATGCTCTCCTCCAAAAAAAGGAAGACAATCTGGTGCTCCCCTGCCATAAACACACTTTACAACAAAAAGAAAAAACTGTTGCAGAAAAGAGGAAAATCCCAGGATGCAAAAAACTCCCTTACCAGCCTCAGTCAGAAGCTGAGATCCCTCATAAAATCCTCCAAAGCTAGTTACGAAAAAAAAAACTGCCAAAGATTCCAAAGACAACCACAAGGCATTCTATAGCTATGTCAAGAATCTAAAAGGCAATGCTCAGATCTGCTATGAGCTACAACAGAATGGCATTAAATATATTGATCCCAAGGATATTGCCAATATCCTGGCAGATCGATTCAGTGACAACTTCACCCCCCCTCTCACTCCCTAAAGGGCACATCTCAATATTGAAAGATTGCCAAATTCCGGTAATAACGGCCACACAGGTAAAAAATGCACTCTCCAAAGCTAAGAATACAACATCCATGGGACCAGACGACATCCTGTGTACTACATGAACTACAAAATGAACTGGCACCTCACCTAAGTGTCATGTTTAATCATAGCCTCACCTCAGGCTTCGTGCCTATTGAGTGGTGCACAGTTACAGTTATCCCACTCAACAAGGAAGGATTCACCATGGATCCTGGGAACTACCATCCCATCAGTCTGATAAGCCTGATCTGCAAGGCCATGGAAAATATTATCATGGAACTTATAAACAAAGACACTGGCAACCTTCAAACACTGGACTCCACCACGTTTGGGTTCGGGAAGGACTGATCTTGTCTCCTGAACCTGACTGACTTCTTTGAATCAGTCTCCAGAGCTGTGGATGAGGGTAAGACCGTCCACACAGCCTATCTGGACCTCGCCAAGGCCTTCGACACCATCCCCCACTCTGGAATCATAGATAAACTTACTAAGCTGGGCATTAATCCCTACTTCACTCAAATGGTTGCCAACTGGCTTACTGACAGAACCCACACTGTGAAAGTAGCTGACTCCAAATCCAGCTCTAGACAAGTGACATGTGGAGTACCTCAAGGTTCAGTCCTGGGACCGCTATTGTTTGGCATCTTCTTCTCTGAAGTACTGGGCAACACTAAGGAACTCTGCCTAACAAAGTTTGCAGATGACTGCAAACTGGGAGCCATTATTGAATCCCCAAATGATGTGGATATTCTACAAAAGGGCCTTACAGAAACAGATGCTTGGTGCCAGAGCCATGGGCTCAAGCTCAATGCCAAGAAATGTATAGTTATCCCCCTTGAAAAAAACATGTACCCGTGAATTACTACATAGGTGGCAGTACACTAAACACCGAAAGTGTGATAAGAGACTTAGGGACACAGGTGGACAGTGGTCTCACCTTCGATAACCACATCGCCACAACAATCAGGAAATCCTTCTATGTGGCACACCTCACCACTAAGGGCTTTTCATCCAGAAAAAAGGAGGTCATTGTCCCACTGTACTCATCCCTCATTAGACCCATTATAGAATACAATGCCTTGTTTGGTATGTACCTCTCAAGACATCTGCAACAACTGGAAAGGCTGCAGAAATACCTCACTAAACGAATCACAGGCCTAAAGCAGATGCCCTATGCTGACCGTCTAAAAAAACTGCAGGTATACTCTGTCGAATATCGTCTACTCAGAGGCGATCTCTGCTTAACATACAAGGCCATTTCAAACCCAGAGCTGCTGGGCATGCTACACTTAAAGAAATCTCAATCCCTCAGAGCCACATGCTCCAGGGATCTAAACCTTGTCATCACAATGAACAAAACATGCTGGAGGGATAGGTTCCTGACCCAGAGACTCCCCGGACTCTGGAATAGACTGCCCATACATGTCAACCAAAGCGCCTCTTTGGCCCTCTTCAAAAGGAACCTTGACGACTGGATGGGAGATAGGAAATTCACCCCGGGGATCCTGTGAGTCGCCCTGCTAGACAGGGGTCCAAGTGAGTAAATATTGTGGGAAGAAAAAGCCAAGGAATTGTTATGGCTAGGCTTGTATAGGCCCTAGGGCTGATAGCCTAGTACCAACCTATGAACCTATTATTTCTATGATCTACCAATGCTCTAGAGCTGAAAGCATGGCAAATTGTGCAATTCTCCTGGAGGTGGACAGGGCCTAAGCAAAAAGCACACAGAGTGTGCAAGTCAGAAACAGGTATCTTCTGATCACATTTTCCGCATTTCTTGAACAATGCTGGGCTACTTTCCTTGTCAGCCATAATGAAAAACAAACAACCACAAGCAGCAACTGTAATACGGAGTCAAGACTAGAATTACAAACTAAGAGATTCTTCTTCTTCTTTTTTTTTTTTTGAAAAGTGAAATAAGAAAAGAAAGGGGAAAAAACTACCAACAATGGTACGGAAGACTACAATAATTTGTAGAAACTAAAAATACCACTATTAGTAAAACCAGAAAATATAGATTTTAATGAAAAGATTGTAAGGGAGAAGAAAGAAGAATTGTGTAAAATCTTACCATAACCATAAATGTCCTTCTTTTCCATGTTGCAGTATTCTTAATGTGGGATTCCCCACCTCAGGCAACCCCGAACGTCGGCTCCTATACAAAAGCTTAAGCCTGGCTGCTGTAGGTGCGTGGGACGTCACACGTAGGATCATAAACCAGGGACCTTAAATGTGACGTCTGCAGGCACAGACCTCAGAACTTAAATGCCCAGTCGAACAGTCCCATAGAGAGTAACAAGAGATGTCAGCCAGAGATGCAAAGTGTCATATGCTGGCTAATCTGCCCCAGATCTAGGGCAGAGCTTCTGAGTGCTTTAAAGATAGGTCAACAGTAAAAAAGGGGGAGAGGTGGGTGGGAAGGAATACTGCAACATGGAAGAGAAGGACATCTATGGTTATGGTAAGATTTTATACAACTCTTCTATGTCCTTCTACTCCGATATGTTGCAGTATTCTTAGTGTGGGAGAGTACCACAAAAACCTTGCAGGATTGCTCTAGCAAACCCTGCCCAGGCTCTGGATATGTGGCCCAATTTGTAGTGTTTGGTGAAGGTGTGAATAGTGCACCAGGTGGTTGCCTCCAGGAAGGAGGCTGTGTCCAGGCCTTTGAGGAAGGCTTTGAAGGTTGCCACTCCCCCTGCCTGGTAGAGTGAGCTCTTACCCCCTGGGGTAAGTGTTTGCCATGGTGGGAGTAGCAGAAGGAAACAGTTTTCCTAATTCAACAAGAAATGGTTTGCTTGGAGACTGCCTTGCCCAAGGCCCTAAGAGTTGATTAGATTTTCTGATGGACTTTGTTTTGTCTAGGTAGAACCTTAGTTGTCTGTGCACATCCAGGGAATGGAGTATCCTCTCACTGTCATTGGTTGGAGAGGGGAAGAAGGTGGGCAGACGAATGGATTGGTTTAGGGACAGTTTGTTGACCACTTTAGGCATGAAGGAAGGGTTAGTGCATAGGCTCACCCTATCCCAGGCCATTAGAGCTTGTAACTCTGACACTCTTCCAGCTGAGGTAATCGTCACCAGCAGTGCCGTCTTCCATGTACACATTTGAAGCATAGCAGCACTAGCTGATTCGAATGGGGCCAGTGTTAGAGATTTTCCAGAATGAAGTTTAGGTCCAGGGGTGAGATGGGTTTTCTTGGTGGCCTGATGTGTAAGACCCCTTTCAGGAATAGTATGACATCTAGCCTGGATTGTAGAGGTGGATCTAGTGGCAGGCAAGCTGAAATTGCTGAAAGGTGGACATTCACTGAAGAGTAAAAAAGACCAGCCTTAATTAGTTCACGCACATAGGTAAGGACGGGGGGGGGGGGGGGGGCAATGCCTGGCAGGGGTCCTTGTTCTTATGGAGACACCAGTTGGAGAATATTTCCCATTTTGATAAGTAGGATCTCCTAGTAGTAGGTTTCCTGGTATGTCCTCAAAGTAGTGATGCCTGAAAGGTATTAGAAGTTTATCATCCAGAGTGTTAGGTCTAACAAATGTTGGTGAGAGTGAATTAGAGTTCCCTTTTGTTGTGTAAGTAGGTCCACCTTGTGGGGTAACTTGTGGTGATTGCCCTTGGCTAATGAGAGAAGTACGGGAAGCCAATAATGCCTTGGCCAATAAGGAGTCACCAGAACGATTTTTGGTTTGTCCTTCCTGATTTTCAGGAGGACTTTTTGAATGAGAGGGAAGGGTGGAAATGCATAGAGAAACTGCCCCTTCCATGGAATGCTGAAGGCATCTACCGACCAGGCAAGTGGAGAGTGACTCTTACTGCAGAATTTTTTTCAATTCTCTGTTCTGGGGCGAGGCAAAGAGATCTACCTGAGGAGTGCCCCACTGGTAGACAATGTCTAGGAAGGTACCCTGTTCAGTATCCACTCGTGCTGTAGAGAGGATGTTCTGCTGAGAATATCTGTATGTATGTTGTCCTGAGAGGGGATGTATGTTGCCTGTAAGGTTAAGCTGTGCATGGAGGCGAGGTCCCAAACATGTAATGTTATCCGGCATAGGAGGTAGGCCTTGGTCTCTCCCTGTTTGTTGAGATACCACATGACTGTGGTGTCTGTGAATATCTGAAGGGTGCCCGGTTGAAGGACAGGAAGGAAGGCTTTTAGGGCTAGAAGAACTGCAGTCATTCCCCTCACACTGATATGTTCCTTTTGGAGGGTAGGCTTCCAGGCCTCCTCTATCATGAAGCCTTTCATGGTAGCCCCCCCACCCTAGGTCTCATGCATCTGTATGCATATGCTGAGTTGGGGAGGGTGGTTGTAGTGGAAGGCCCGAGTTCAGAAGTATTTGTTGGATCCACCATCTTAGTTTTGTTTTGAGGCAGGGCAGGAGGGTAATTTGATGCTCTAGGGGATGTTGGTGTTGTGACCACACATTTTTCAGGTACCATTTGGGCTTTCGCATGTGCATTCTGGCTAGGGGAAGCATGGGAATGGTGGCTGCCATAAGTCCCAGGATCTGTAGGAATTGTCTTACAGATATCTGATGAACCTGTAATAATCTTTGGAAGTGGGTGGAGAGGGACAGAACTTTGTCCTGAGGGAGAAAAGCCAGCATCAGGTCTGTTCTGATCCTGCAGATCATAAAGATTTTGTCCTGTTGTGGGATTAAGGATGATTTTAGGAGATTGAGGGTGAATCTGAATCTTTGAAGTAGGGAAGTGGTGAACCTCAGATGATTTTGAAGGGTGTCGTCTGTTTCTACTAGAATGAGGATGTTGTCTAGGTAAGGACAGATATGGACACCTTTGGTTCTGCAGAAAGCTATGGCTGGGGCTAGGCATTTTGTAAATACCCTGGATGCAGTTACACAAACCAAAGGGCAAGGCTGCAAATTGAAAATGGGGGCAGGGCCCAGTGAAATGCAAGAATTTTCTGTTGGAAGGTTTTAGGGGAATATAGAGATATGTTTACTTTAGATCTAGTGTGGCCATAAAGGCCTTTGCTGGCAATAATGGAAGAAGGATTTGAAGGGATAACATTATGAATGATGGAACTTTTAGGAAAATGTTTAGAAAGGATAGATCTACTATTGGTCTTCAAGAGCCATTTTTTTGGGGGGCCCGCAAAAGTCTTGAGTAGAAGCCTTTTCCTTCCAGTCCTGGAGGGACAGGTTCTATAGTTTCTATTGTCAGAAGGTCTGGCAGTATGTGAGGGATGAGGTGGAGTTGATTTTTTTGGGGAAAAGGAATGCCCCTTGAAAGGGGCTTTTCCTTCCAAGAAAGGAAATATCCATTTTGTATGACTGTCAGTGCCCAGCGGTCTAATGTGATGGATTTCCAAATGGGGAGGTAGTGGGAGAGGCAGGCTAACAAGGGGAGGTGGGTAAGGCAGTCATGCATTGTTTGGTCCATTTCTACTTTGAAAAGGCTGTCTTTGACTGGGTTGTGAGGCAACTGGTCTGGAGGAGGTTTGCGTCCTGGTTCCTCTCCTATGCCTGGAAGAGGAAGGGATAACAGTGGATGGGGACCTTCTGACAAAGGTAGTCTTAGCAGGATATTTCCTCACATATTTAGGGATGGGGGACACAAGTAAGTGCTTGATGTCTTGAAGCTCTTTACTTTTTTTCCTGCAGATTTTATTAAAAGGTCTGCAGACTACTTGTCACACAGGAGGTTATGGTCTAATGGGAAGTCTAGGATTTTAGACTTGAAATCCTTTTATAGGGGTTGGAGGCATACCCAAGAATATCTGCAGAGTACTGATGCAGAAGTAGCAGAACTAGCAGAGGCCTCTGCTGCATCATAACTGCATCTAATAGAATGTCTGCCTACCTGGGAACCAGGGACAGTTTAGATGCCATTTCAGTTTTGGTGGGGCAGTTAGGGGTGGATGCCAAGAATGTAGAGACCTGTGACACTAGGTCCAAGGCATATTTAACCATGTGGGTTTGGTCACTGATAGCTCTAAAGGCCAGGGTGGAGGAGGTGTAAACCTTCTTTCCTATCCTGTCCATACTTCTGCTATCCTTATCAGTAGGTAGAAGAGATGCAGAAGGAATCAGTCTAGATTGCTTATCAGGGGATACAGCAATTACAGCAGGGTCTGCCGGGGTGGTTTTACTAGGAATTTTTGATCATCTGGAACTTTGTGGAACCTGTCAGGTCTCTTAGGGGCAGGTCGTTGTGAGTCTGGGTTCTTCTATGCTGAGGTGAAAGCATCAAGGTAGGCAGGGATGACTGGTGGGATGGCTGAAGGCGAGGGGGATTCCACTTGGAGAAGTTCAAAGTGCTTTCTTTGAGTATCAGTCATTTGGGAAGTGTCCCATTTAAAGTATTTGTTTATTTTAGTGACAGTCTCCCCAAATGTGATATCTTCTGGTGGGGAGTCCCCTTCTATGGATTCCTCATCTGGGGAGGCAATTTGTGAAGAATAGGAGACTGATTCATCTGAAGATGAATCGTAGGGCTCCTGTTCTTCATCCCCTTCTTGGGCAGTAGGCAAAGGGAAAGAAGTGGCAGAATCAGGCCTAGGGATAAGCAGTGGAATAGTAGAGGGGGAAGAGGCTGTGGGCCAAAGGGCCACAAAGGCCTGCATCAAAGAGGGGTAAGGGGGTAAAAGATTAGCAGTCTGGAACTTCTTTAGAAAATGGAGTCTGGTGCTTTGTTTTTTGTTTCCTTTTTAAAAGCGTAGATCTCGGACAAGGCCTGGGTTAAGGAGCCTGTGAGTCGGTAGGGGTTTCAGGCAGTGGGAGCCCAATCGGTCATCCAACGATATCTGGTTTCCCCTTTGACATTGGTAGGGACAGATGTCAGAGCTATCTCCATGGACATGCTGGTCAGTACTTCCGAAGTGGCTTCCTCGAGGGGAGCTGATTAAAGTAGCCAGTTCTATTGGACATCCCTCAACCCCTAAATCAGAAGATGGAGGGACGTCCGATGGCAGAGAGGCAGAGGAAGTAGGCCTGGAAACCTTGGCCTTTTTCCGAGGTGCCGATTCGGGATCCATCCTGAGAGCAAATTGTTTTGAGCCTCTGGTTTTCTAAGTATAAGTTAAGGGCAGCCAGATGGCTACAAAGGGTTTTGGGTACAAAAGACTGACAAAGTGAGCAAGTGGTATGGTTGTGCTCTCGGCCTAGACAAAAGACACAGAGGTCGTGCGTACCCTTATGTGGTATCTGGTGCCCACATCGGCATTTACCCTTCTTAGCTGACATCAGCTAACAGTAACTAAAGCAAACCAAGTGTGACACCTGTGCCTTGGCCCAGCAATCAAGGAGCCTCAATCCTCACCACTAACACCAGTGAGGGGCATCTCATATAGGAGGAAAGGGCAACAGGTACACACAGTGAACTGAAATTTCCCTTAAGAGCACACAGAGATCACAGTCAGTCCGGGGCTGGTTGCTCCCTTGCTCTCCAGGCCCCCTCCCCACCGGCACAGCTATAGGGTCCATATCTCAGCCTAGTCGGCAAGCTAAAACCTCCAGCACCCTCTCTGTCCTGTCCAACCAGCGCTTCGTGTCCCTGCCCAAGTACCTGACACACCCACACACACCCACACACACACACACACACACACACACACACACACACACACACACACACACACATACACACACACACACACACTTTGAGAAGAGTTTATACACCCACACAGACACTCCTGGGGAAGGCTGGCAGAGGTTCTCCAGCTGTGCCCCTTTTTGCCACACCATACGGTACTACCAGCTGCCACCACCCACTAATATTTATCAGCTACTCAAAGGCCCTTAAAAGGGTGCCCATTTTTTTCTGTGCAATATTCTTATCCAGTTGGTAGTATAACCCAGGGCTAAAGCTATTGGAGTGGCTTTGTACAATTTTACCAAAGGCATGCAAGTACTCTAAAAAGCTTAAATGATCTCTACAAAAACAGCCACAGCTGAAAGGGTTTAAAATGTTTAATAACAAATAGTAAAAACACAACACAATACTTTTTACTATACAGTGCTAGTCAAGAGTTCATAGATCACAGAGAAATATTTAAAATAATTCAGTAGTAGAGTCCTGACATCATAGAAAAACACTTAGTCTAATCTTTCTGGTTTCTAGCTATTTCTAAGAGAAAACACAAGTCTAAGATGAACTTACATATAGAGCAAGACAGTGCTGGTGAGATGGATGGTAAAGCCAAACATGCTTAATGCTCACTTTCTCTCTGTTTTTTAAATCACATTCATGGTTCACATTACGTCATTCTTCACACTTCCCTGAATTCCCAGGCTAACAGAAAATACATTTACATTCTTCACCTCTGGGCAGAAACCAGAGCAATAAAGGACATTTATGCATGCAAATTCTGGCCATTAACTCTGGCCTTTAAACAATAGGTAGGATGCCTCACTCTACACTTACTGGCTTCGAGTTTTAACATCAAAGGGTCACAACATACTTTACTTGGTCAGCAGAGTGCACTGTTGTTGCATTTTTTCCAGTTCCACATGTAACACTATTTTTACCATTAAGACAACAAGCCTGTGGTTTACATTAATATTTACAGATGACAGAATTATCTCCAAATTTCTATCTGGCTAGGCAGGCAGCCTTCATCTATCTTCACCCAATCTTCAAATATCTCCCCTCCCTGGAGAACTCAAGCTAGTTTTTCAAGTGACCCATGAGAAATGCTGCTTGAGGGAGTTAGGTCTATCTGAGTATACCTTACCCCCGTTCCATGTCTTGACAGCCCATCTGCATTGGCATTGCTAATCCCACTGTGGTGCTGCACGGACATGTATGCCTGCAACTCCAGGCTCCATCTTAGCAACTTGGCATTTTGCCGGCTGGCTCTGTTTAACCATGTTAGAGGGTTGTGATCAGTCATAACAGTGAATTTCCTTCCATATAGATAAGGCTGAAGTTTCTGCAGTGCCCACACTATGGCTAGACATTTCTTTTCTACAGCAGCATAGCACTCCTCCCTGGGTTGGAGCCTACAACTGAAATAAACCACTGAGTACTCTTCCCCCTCTGTAGAGATCTGGCTAAGTACAGCCCCCAACCCATGGTTCAAAGCATCCACCTGCACAAGAAATTCTTTGCTGTAATCTGGACTGGCTAACACAGGGGGTCCTCCTAAAGCTTCTTTACATTTCTGGAATGCCTGCTCACATGCTGGGGTCCACACTACCTTATCTGGCCTATTCTTCCTTGTCAGGTTTGTGAGGGGAGAAGCTATGGTACTGTAACTGGGGACAAACTTTCTGTAATACCCTGTTGTCCCTAAAAATGCCCTCACCTGCTTTTTGGTAACAGGTGCAGGCCTTGTCTGAATGGCTTCCACTTTGGCAGGTTCTGGCCTTACCTTATCATTGCCCACTCTATGGCCTAGGTAGGAGACCTCTGCCATACCCACCTGACACTTGCTCGGCTTAATAGTCAACCCTGCCCTCTGTAGTCTGCCCAGCACCTCCCTGACATGCTGAAGGTGCTCTGGCCAGGAATGGCTATATATGGCAATATCATCTAGGTTAGCAAGGGCAAACCCTCCTGCTCCAGCTAGGATATGATCTACCAGCCTCTGGAAAGTTGCTGGGGCATTCTTCATCCTAAAGGGCATCTTTGTGAACTCATACAAGCCAAAAGGAATCACAAAGGCTGACTTCTCTCTAGCAATGGGAGTCAAGGGCACCTGCCAGTAACCCTTGATAAGATCAATGATTGTAAGATACTTAGCCCCACCCAGCTGCTCTATGGCCTCATCTGTCCTAGGCAAGGGGTAAGCATCTGACTCTGTGTGACTATTTAATTTCCTGCAGTCCACACAGAACCTGGTGCTGCCATCCTTCTTTAGCACCAGCACCACTGGGGAGGCCCAGGGACTGTTGGACTCTTGAATCACCCTTAGTTCCAACATATCCTGTACCTCCTCTCTCAGAGTCTGTTTGACTCTCTCAGGCACTCTATAAGGGGCCTGCCTAATAGGCCTTTGGGGTCCTGTATCCACCTGGTGCTGCCCCAGGTGGCTGCACCCTAGTTTCCCAGTGAACGTGTCCCCAAATTACTGCAACACTGCTTGGATTTCTCGAACCTAGGTAGGAGATAGCTGCTGGGATATTGCTACCCCTTCCACTGAGGTGTCAGCCCGAGCCTCACTGAGGAGATTAGTCCCCAGATCTCCCTCAGACTCCTCCTGCAATCCACTGCAAATGCTCAGCACAACGGCCTCCCTATCATGGTAAGGTTTCATCATGTTAACATGGTACAAATTGTGCCCCTGTCTTCTGCCTAGCAGTTCCACCATGTAATTAACATCACTTACCCTTCTTACCACCTTGTAGGGTCCCTCTCAAGCTGCTTGCAGCTTGATGTGTCTGACAGGAATGAGAAAGTACAGTTGTGTACACTTACCATAAACGTAGATGTCTGAGTGTATTCATTGCTGCAGTCATTACATTTGGGTTATCTACTTGCAGTATCCCTCAGTCGGCCTGATTAACAACGTCTTGGGTCCTGTGTCGGTTGCTGTCCCTTCTTCCATGACGTCAGGTCGTCAGGGGTATAAAACATGCAGCCGACGCCATTACATCAGTTTTTTTTTGCCCCAGATGTCAGGTTCCCCCTAATGGGAAGCAATTAAATCTATAATACAAGGATATACCTCCAAAAAAAGCAAATACACCAAAAAGCTTTTTGAGCATAGTAAGTGAGAGTAGAGGTATAGCCAAAAGAAGAAGAAAGGGGGCTGGAGGGAGGGTAACCAGGACTGCAACAGTGAATACACTTGAACATCTACATTTACGGTAAGTGTACACAACTGTACTATGTTCTTCATGTTTCACTGTTGCAGTCATTACATTTGGGTAGATTCCCAAAGCTAAGGTTAGGAGGAGGAATTTAAATAGAATTAGGACCAGCTATAAGGCCCTGCAAGACTACAGTGGCAAAACCAGCTCTGGATTTAAAGAAAATTGGCAAATGATAATGCTTGGTGAAAGTATGCACAGAACTCCAGGTAGCAGCTTCTACAATGTCCCTTGTAGAGACGCCCCTGACAAAGGCTGCATAGGTAGATGCAGCCCTGGTTGAATGGGGTCTGATGCCCTGTGGGATAGGTTTTCCATGGTGCTTATAGCAGAAATGAATGCAGCGGCCTATCCATTTTGAAACGGTTTGCTTAGAAATAGCTTTTCCCTCTGTCCCTGCAGCAAATGCCACCAGCAGTTGTTCGGATTTCCTTTGAGTTTTAGTCCTGTCCAAGTAGAATCTAAGTTGTCTGTGCACATCAAAGGAGTGCAGTATTCATTCCCCTTTGTTCTGTGGGTTAGGAAAGAAGGTAGGCAAATGAATGGACTGATTAAGAGCCACACTGGATACCACCTTGGGCATGAAGGAGGAACTGGTTCTGAGGGACACCCTGTCCGCATGAAAGATGATGAAAGGCTCCACTGCCCCTTCTTGCAGAAGTGATTGCTAAAAGGAAAGCTGTTTTCTAGGAAAGGAATTTTAAATATGCAGTAGCAGCTGGCTCAAAAGGAGGAAGAGTAAGTTTCTCCAAGACAAAGTTAAGGTCCCAGGCTGGAGTTGAAGCTCTCCTCAGTGGCCTTAAATTTTTGGCCCCTCTGAGGAACTTCTTGAGCAGTGGGTGAGAGAATAAGGGAGGCTCTGTGCTGTAATGAGCTGAAATGGCTAAGGCATGAATTTTAATGGAGGAAAAGGACAAGCCCTTATGAAGCATCTCAGTCAAATATTGTAGAATCTGAGGTAAATTAGGCACTGCTGCGCTCATCCCTTGAGATTGGTTCCAGGTAAACAATCTTTTCCATTTTGCAGCATGAGATTTTCTAGTAGTAGGCCTCCTAACCTCTAAAATGATATCCATCACTGATTTACTGAGGGGTGGTAAAGAAGAGATTAGGAAATTAGCCAGGCTGCTAGGGTCAGGGTTTGCAGCTGAGGGTGCAGAATATGGTTTCCCTGCTGAGACAACAGAAAAGGAGTCTGAGGCAGGTGCCATGGGGCCAAGTGTGACACACTGTGCAGGAGGGGGTACCAATGTTGGCGTGGCCAGTCTGGTGCAATTAAAATCGTCCTTGGCTTGTCCTGTTTGATCTTTAATAATACCTTGGAGAGCAGAGGCAGAGGAGGAAAAGCATAAACCGATAGGTTTTTCCAGCTGAAGGATAGAACATCCACTTTCCAAGCTAGTTTGTGGGAAATCCTTGTGCAAAATGTGTCCAATTGATGGTTCTGGGGGAGGCAAAGAGGTCTATATCTGGGCTACACCATTTGCTTGTCAACATGTTGAAAATCCTTGGTTCCAGTCTCCACTCGTGTGGGTCCATGAGGTTTCTGCTTAGTCCATCTGCCAGTGTATTTAGTTTTCCTGGCAGGAATTGAGCTTGTAGATTCACTTGGTAGCTCAAGGCTGTGTTCTACAATGCCATGGCTAGTCTGCAGAGGAGGTAAGAGTGTGTACCCCCTGCTTGTTTATGTACCACATTACCGTGGATTTGTCCGTCTTTACCATTAGTTGTCCTGGAAGAATGTGGTCCTTGAAGGCTGTCAGAGCATTCTGTACAGCTAACATTTCCTTTTCATTTATGTGTAGGTGCATTTGACTTGGGTTCCATTTGCCCTGAATGCACTTCTCTGCCAGGTGAGCCCCCCATACATAGTCTGATGCATCTGTTGTTAAGGTTTGGGTGGCAGGGGATAGTGCGAATGGTAGTCCCTTGTTTTGGTGGCAGGCCTCTGCCCACCAAAGGAACTCTAGGCGTAGACAAGGTATGATAGGTATAGCTTCTAGATCCTGAAAATGTTGACACCATAGGCTTTTGAGATATCATTGCAGTTTCCTCATATGCAGCCTTGCATATGGAATTAGAAGAAAGCAGGAGGCCATGAACCCCAAGACCTGCAGTATTTGCCTTGCAGATAACTGGGTTTTTGTGGCCACTTGTTTGAAGTAGGTTGTCAAATGAGCCCGTTTCTCTGGCATGAGGAAAGCCATCTGGGAAGTTGTATTCAAGCTTGCTCCCAGGAATATAATTTGTTGACAGGGTACCAGGTGTGATTTCTTTTCGTTTATGGTGTACCCCAGACAAGTCAGCACCCTTTGAACAAAGGCCAGATGATTCAAAAGTATGTCCTGGCTTTCTGCCTGAATTAGACAATCGTCCAGGTATGGATATATTTGAATATTTCTTTGTCTGCAGAATGCAATGACTGGAGTTAGGCACTTTGTGAATACCCTGGGCGCAGTAGATAAGCCAAAGGGCAGTGCAGAGAACTGATAGTGCATGTTGCCTGCTTTGAAGCATAGGTATCTTCTACAAGACTCCCTGATAGGGATGTGCAGCTATGCTTCTTTTAAGTCTAATGTTGCCAACCATGCATCTTTGCCTAGCATAGGAAGCAGCTGGTGAAGAGTCAGCATCTTGAATTTTGGAATCACCAGAAAGGTATTTAGAATAGAAAGGTCCAGGATAGGACGCCATGTATTGCCTTTTCTGGGTACCAGAAAAAGTCTTGAATAGAAACCGTGTCCCTTTTCCTCTTCTGGTACCAAATGAATAGCCCCCATGCTTAAGAGAGAGGGTACTTGATTTTGGGCCTCTGACCACTGATTTGGGGGTAGATCTGGCCACCCGCTTGGTGGTGGTAAGATGTGGAAGTGAAATCTGTATCCTTGGGACACTCATTACCCATTTGTCCTGGGTAATGAGTTCCCAGTTTTTGGCCTGCAGACCAATCTTTCCACCTAAAGGAGCATTCAGCTGGGAAGTGCTTTGAAGTTTTAAAAGCAAGTCAATGAGATAGTTTTCCATAGCGTGGATTCTTACTACTCCCTGATTTGAGTGCAGAAACCCCCCACTTCTTAGTCTTGTGTGTCCCCTGGGACTGTAACCTGGGGTTTCTGCTGTGTCTGGGTTTGGCTTGAGAATACCTGGAAGGGGCTGGAAAGGACCATTTCTTAGAGGGCCAGTGCCTACTAAATCTAGCAGGCTGAACTTGTAAGAAATCTTTTAACAGTTTGAATAGATTTAGCTTTATCTTCCATCTTTTTAAGAACGTCCTCAGCCTTGTTGCCAAACAGGTGGTCCTGATTTAAGGGAGCATCCAACAACTTAGCTTTAACATGATCAGGCAAATATTGCTCCTTAAGCCAAGCATGCCTTCTGAACACAGACCCAGTAACAGCAGCCCTGCAAGAGGCCTCTAATAAATCAAATCCACATTGCAAAGTATGTTTTCCAACCTGTTCAGCAGAATGCATTAAATCCTGTAATTCTTTACTTTCCGCACAATCAGGAATCAACATCATTTTCTGTTTAAGCAATCCAATAACATGTTTTTGACACTTTATATGAAACTGGCAGTCTAAAGCCCTAATGGCCAAGCTTGCAGAAGTGTAAACTTCCTTACCCCATCTATCCAGCGCCCTGGAGTCTCTATCAGAAGGGGTAGGATTTTTAGCAGGAGAAGCCTTAATGCCCTTGGGTCCCTGTGAAATAGTCCCTGGATCCGCAATAGGATTTTTAAAAAGGAACTTGTGTGAATCAGGAGCCCTGTAATATCTGCCAGGTTTTCTGGGAGCAGGAGGCAAAGAATCAGGGGCCAAACTAGATTCTGAAAAACAATCATCAATGTCTAGAACAGGAGGAATAGCTAAAGGGATATGCTGTGGCAGGAGTAAGAAATCCCTAAGCCTCTTTTCTGAATCAGAAAAATCCTGGCTTTCCCAGTGGAAATGCTCCCTTAGAGTATGTAAGGTTTCACCAAAAAAAAAAAAAATCCTCTGGAGAGGAAGCAGAGGGAATAGAGTCCTCTGCATCAGAATCCTCATAAGTAGATAAGGGCAAATCCAGATCATCAGAAGAATCAGAAAAATCAGAATCCTGTTCAGAAGATTCATAAACAATTTCAGTCCTAGGTCTCTTAGAAGGGAGAGGTTGGCTTCCCCGGATTAGAATGATAAGATCTTCAGCCATTCTTATCATTTGTTTTTTAGGCATAGAGGCCTGAGTATGCAGCTCGAGTGTCATTTTTTTAGGCATGGTTCTAGATTTACGCCTAAATTAGGAATGAGGCATAGGTTTAATATGGAAGTCCGTAGGCCTGAATACACTCTCAGAAGCCGGTGCCTGCACAGCGGATCCAGACCCATTCAAGGTAGAGACATCAGCGGGTTCCATAGTTGAAGCATCTCGTGGCATACCGGACTCTGAATGGGTCTCAGTAGAGGACTGTGAATCAGAAGTAGTGGGTATCAGGGGCTGCGAAAGCACCTCACTGAGTACCGGCGAACTGGCAACTGGCTTAGGAAAAGCGCTGTTAGCAGTTTTGGACCTCAGCGGCCTGTATCTGTTTTTATCTTTGCATTTTTTCGAAATCCTGGTAGTCAGATGGCTAACTGATGACATTTCTGGAATATTAAACCGAGAACCAAAATATTTAGAGGCAAAAATATACTGATGACGGATAGTGCGCTGATTAAATAAAGCATAAAACCAACAGCAAGGTACGTCTTGGTCAGGGCTTAGGCAAGGAATACAGAACGAATGAAAATCTTTATGAGGTATTTGCTTTCCACAAGTAATGCAATTACTAACTTTTACTGATATCGGTAAGGAGCAAGAAAAAGTTTCCCCAATGGGGTACTTAGCTTTAGTTGAAGACTTTGGTTCTGAAACTCGAAAATGAAAATTTCAGGAGTCGTCCGACCGACACTTGCGAACTGCTTCTGCTTCGGGCACTGCACGGCATGAAAGACTGACGTAATGGCGTCGGCTGCATGTTTTATACCACAGACGACCTGACGTCGTGGAAGAAGGAAAAGCAACTGACGCAGGACCCAAGACTTTGTTAATCAGGCCGACTGAGGGCTACTGCAAGCAGATAACCAAAATGTAATAACTGCAACAGTGAAATATGAAGAACATCCATTACCTGCTGCCCAAAAGCATATTCTCTAGCTCGAGCATTCCTGTCATACCACACCTTTGTCTGTTGTTAGGCGTCTGCCAGGTTCTCCTGGGCCAAGCCCATGAGTTCCCTGAGCCTTGTCCTGAGGTTTAGCACGTATGCCACAACAGACTCCTTGTGAGAATTGCACTCACCTTCCCAATCTTCCCGAATTAAATCTAGAGGTCCCCTCACCCTATGCCCATACAGCAAATCAAAGGGTGAAAACCCTGTGGATTCCTGGGTAACCTCTCTGTAAGCAAACAACAGATGGGGCAAATATTTGTCCAACTCCCTCTTAAACTGATCCGAAAATGCCCATAGCATGGACTTGATTGTAGAATTTAACCTATCAACAAGACCATTAGTCTGGGGGTGGTAGGGGGTGGTCTGTATGTGCTTCACCCCACAGGACTTCCACAGACAAGCCAGCAGGTCTGACATGAAAATGGCACCTCTATCAGTCACTATTTCTTTTGGAAACCTACCCTGCTGAAAATTTCTAACAAAGCATTTGCCACCTTCTCTGCCTCAATGGAAGACAAAGCCACTGCCTCAGGGTATCATGTAGCATAATCCACTACCACTAGAATATACTTTTTCCCTGTGGAACTTGAGGTACTCAGAGGGCCCACAATATCCATAACTACCCTCTGAAATGGCTCCTCAATCACAGGCAAAGGCATCAAAGGAGCTCTCACCTTGTCTCCTGCATTGCCTACCTTTTGGCACTGCTCACAGGTCCTGTGGTACCCTGTTACATCTCCGGAAATTCCAGGCCAATAGAAGATCTGTATAATACGCCTCTTTGTACATTTTATGACCATATGACCTGCAAAGGGAATATCATGGGCTATGGCTAGAAGTGCCAGACTGTACACTCTAGGCACTACCAACTGCTGTACTCTCTAATCTTCTAGCCCTCCCTCTGGGGGTCCACCCTCTGTACAGTAACCCTTTGTCCGAGTATACACATTCCCCCTTTCCTCGAGAATCAGGTGCCTCCCTAGCTAGCTGTCTCAGGCCTTGCAATGTAGGGTCTGAGAGCTGTGCCTGTCTCAACTGTCTCCTTGTAACCTTTCCCAGCTCCCCTTCCAGAGGAAGTCTGGCATCCTCTGACAGGGGTGCCTGACTGTCAGCCTGAGTTCTCCTACTCACCTCTACCTTTGCAGTCAAGGGACCATGATTACCCACAAGCAGCTGTGTCTCACCTTCAGTCTCACTGCTACAGGGTAGCTCCCTCCCTGAAGTAACCATTTCACCAGTCCTGGCTGCAAGTATGCAGTCTGTCTGGGTTTCCACCAGGCTACCAGACTTACATGCTTGTCTCCAAGCCTGACTGCATGTAAAGTACAGTTTTGTACCTACCATAAATGTAGACGTCCGAGTGCTAATACAGCTGCAGTCATCACACTTGGGTTATCCTGCCGTCAGGCGGGTCCTCGGTCGGCCGAATTCCAAAGTCTAGGTCTGGCGTCGGTTGTCGTCGCTTCTTCCCTGACGTCAGTGTGGCAGGGGTATAAAAGAGGCAGCCAATGCCATTTTCTTCAGTTTTTCTTGCCCCAGATGTCAGGTGCTCCCAGAAAGGAAGGCAAAAAGTACAGTTTTGTACCTACCATAAATGCAGATGTTCGAGTGCCCATACAGCTGCAGTCATCACACTTGGGTTATCCTGCCATCAGGCGGGTCCTCGGTCGGCCGAATTCCAAAGTCTAGGTCCGGCATCGGTTGTCGTCGCTTCTTCCCTGATGTCAGTGCGGCAGGGGTATAAAAGAGGCAGCCAACGCCATTTTCTTCAGTTTTTCTTGCCCCAGATGTCAGGTGCCCCCAGAAAGGAAGGCAAAACATGATGTTATGCAAACATACATAAGTAAATCAATCAAAACAGTAGTTGCAAGCAAATACATCATAAAGGAATACCCCAAATAGGTTGTATGTGAAAGGTGTTAGGCATAAGCCCTGTCCTAAGAGGGGATGGAGGGAGGGTAACCTGGACTGCAGCTGTATGCGCACTCGAACATCTACATTTATGGTAGGTAAAAAACTGTACTATGTTCATCGCGCATACAGCTACAGTCATCACACTTGGGTAGAATCCCAAAGCTAAGTAAGGGTGGCAGGTACTAAGAGGAATTAGGAGGGGCTAGAATGCCCTGCAGAACTGCTGTGGCAAAACCCGCTCTAGATTTTGAGTATAGAGGAAGGTGGTAGTGCTTAGAGAAAGTGTGCACTGAACTCCAAGTAGCTGCTTCCAAAATGTCCTTGGTAGGGACCCCCCTGAGGAAAGCCGCAGAGGTAGCTGTAGCCCTGGTGGAGTGGGATCTGATGTATACAGGCAGTGATTTTCCATGAAATGAATAACAAAAGCGTATGCAGTGGGCTATCCATTTTGAAATAGTCTGTTTGGAAATAGCCTTTCCTTGAGCACCTGTAGCATAGGACACAAAGAGCTGCTCAGATTTCCTGAATGACTTTGTTCTGTCCAAGTAATAACGAAGTTGCCTGTGAATGTCCAAGGAATGTAGAAGCCTCTCTCCTTTGTTCTGTGGATTTGGATAAAAGGTAGGTAAATGAATAGTCTGATTCCAAGCTACACTGGATACTACCTTTGGCATGAAGGTAGGGTTGGTTCGTAAGGAAACCCTGTCCTGATGGAAAATGATGAATGGTTGCACAGCCATGAGGGCCTGTAGCTCCGAAACCCTGCGTGCTGAGGTAATAGCCAGAAGGAAGGCTGTTTTCCATGACAAGTATTGTAGCTCTGCTGAAGAAGCCGTCTCAAAAGGAGGCAGGGTCAGCTTTTCCAATACGAAGTTGAGGTCCCAAGCTGGGACTGGTGGTTTCTGTGGGGGTTTTATATTTTTTGCCCCTCTGAGGATCTGCCTTAATAGAGGGTGTGAGAATAAAGGAGGATCCGTATTGTATTGTGCTGAAATGGCTGAAGCGTGGATCTTGATGGAGGAGAAGGAAAGGCCACTGTTTAACATCTCAGCTAGGTACTGTAAAATTTGAGGTATATTTATTACCCAAGGATACTGGCCCTTTGCTTGATTCCAGGAACAAAATCGTTTCCATTTAGCGGAGTAGATTTTTCTAGTAGAGGATCTCCTGGCCTCCAAGATGACATCCTGCACCTCCTTGGAGAGGAGAGTCTGTTGGGAAATTAAGGTATTCTCCATGCAGCTAGATTTAATGTTTTGAGCTGGCTGTGAAGGGTTTTGTAGTTGTGCTGGGACAACAGAAGAGGAACTTGAGGTAGGATCCATGGTGGTGAGTGTGACAGGCTCTTTAGCTGTCGTGGCCAGTCTGGAGCAATGAGAATCATTTGTGGCCTCTCTGCTCTGGTTTTTAATAGGACTTTGGTCAGTAGAGGTAGAGGCGGGAAGGCATAGACTGTCAATGTTGTCCAATTGAAAGAGAGTGCGTCCACTTTCCAGGCCTGTGGATGATAGGTCCTTGAGCAGAATTTCTCCAACTGGTAATTTCTGTGGGTAGCAAATAGATCTATGTCTGGCTGTCCCCATGCCTGAGTTATCCTTGAGAAGACTTGAGGATGCAACTTCCATTCGTGTGGGTCTGTCATATTTCTGCTTAAGATTTCTGCCAGTGTGTTTTCCTTCCCTGGCAGAAATTGTGCCTGTAGTTGAATCTGTAATTCCAGTGCTGTGTTCCACAGGGTCATAGCTTGTCTGCACAGGGGGTATGACTGAGTCCCCCCCTGTTTGTTTATGTACCTCATGACTGTGGTGTTGTCTGTCCTTATTTATAGCTTGTCTGGATGCAGTAGGTCTTTGAAGGTCATAAGAGCATTTTGCACGGCTAGCATCTCCTTTTGGTTGATGTGTAGGTGCATCTCTTTTTTGGGACCATTTTCCCTGAATGCACTGATCTGCCATGTGTGCTCCCCAGGCATAGTCGGAGGCGTCTGTTGTGATGATTTGTGTGGCTGAGTTGAGACCATAAGTTTTTTAGGTACCACTGTAGTTTCCTCATATGCAGCTTTGTACATGGTATTAGTAGGATGCAAGATGCCATGAACCCCAGAGCCTGCAGGACTTTCCTTGCAGTTAGTCTGGTTAAAGTTGCCATTTTGTTGAAGTATTGAGACAGTTGCCCTTGTTTGTCTGGCCATCTGGGTTGTTGTATTTAAGCTGGCACCCAGGAAAGTTATCTGTTGAGAAGGTATTAGTTTTGATTTCTTTTTTTTCACTGTGTAGCCCAGGCAGTTTAACAGTTTTATTACAAACGCCAGATACTGCAATAGAATGTCCTTGTTCTCCGCTTGGATCAGGCAGTCGTCCAGATATGGGTAAACTTGTATTCCTTGTTGTCTGCAGAAGGCAATTACTGATGCCAGGCATTTCGTAAACACTCTGGGCGCAGTAGATAAGTCAAAGGGCAATGCAGAGAATTGGTAATGGGTTGAACCTGCAAGAAATCTGAGGTATCTTCTGCAGTCTTGTCTGATAGGGACATGCAGGTATGCCTCCTTGAGGTCCAATGTAACCAGCCAAGACTCCTTGCCCAGCATGGGAAGAAGCTGCTGTAATGTGAGCATCTTGAATTTTGGTACCTCTAGATATGTGTTTAGAATAGAGAGGTCTAAGATGGGTCTCCAATCTTTGTCCTTCCTTGGTACCAGAAATAGTCTTGAATAAAAACCTTGACCTTGTCCTTTTGCAGGTACCTCTTGAATTGCTTTCATAACCATAAGAGCGAAAATTTGTCTTTGTGCCTCTGCCCATTGATTTTGTGGCAGGTTTGGCATGTCTCTCATTTGGGGAAGGGAGTGAAAGTGGAACTTGTAGCCTCTGTCTATAATATCCAGAATCCATTTGTCTTTTGTAACAATGCGCCAGTTTTTTGAAAATAAGGCCAGTTTTCCGCCTAAAGGAGCTGCCATTATAGCTTTGTTTGGCAGACATAGGGGAAAGTCATTGTGTCTGTTTTCTAAATGACTGTGGTCTATCTTCTGCACCCCTTGGGGCTGGTGCTTGCCACTGTCTAGCTCTGTAAGATCCTTGAGGTTGTCCTCTACCCCTTGGGCGTCTGTATCTGCCCCTTTGGGGTCTGTCCGTGGCTGGAAAGGACCAATTTTTTGAAGGCCAGTTTCTGCTGAAGCGTGGAGGTTGCACCTGCAAGAAATCTTTAACTGTTTGCATAGATTTTGCTTTTTCCTCCATTTTCTTTAGTACTTCCTCAGCTTTAACACTGAACAATACATCTTTTTGTAGTGGTACATCTAATAACTTTGCTTTGACATGATCTGTTAAGGTTTGCTCTTTGAGCCAAGCATGTCTACGTATGACAGACCCTGTGACAGCAGCTCTACATGAGGCCTCTAAAGCATCAAAACCACACTGCAATGTATGTTTCCCCACTTGCTCTGCTCCATGCAACAAATCCTGCAACTCTTTCAAATCTGGTTGTTCTGTTTGTGTCATTTTGCTTTACAGCTGAGATAGCAAGAACTGTTGGTACTTTAACATATGAAATTGACAGTTTAATGTCCTCATGGTTAAGGTGGCTGATGTATACACCTTTTTCCCCCACCTTTTTAATGCTCTGGAATCTCTCTCTGAAGGTAAAGGGTTTTTAGCAGTAGAGGCCTTAATCCCCTTGGGACCCTGTGAAATTGTTTCTGGGTCAGCAGTATGGCTTTTGTAAAGGAACTGGTGAGAATCAGGAACCCGGTAATATCTGTCTGGTTTAACAGGGGCTGGAGGTAAAGAGTCTGGATTAAGACTGGCTTCTGTGTACACATCATCCAAAATATCTAAAACAGGAGGGATAGCCAGGGGCCTATGCTGGGGAAGCAGTAGAAATTCCCTGAGCCTTTTCTTGGAATCTGAGTAATCTTGGCCTTCCCAGTGGAAGTGCTCTCTTAATGTATGCAGGGTTTCCCCAAAAGAGTAGTCCTCAGGGGGGGAGACCGAGGGAATAGACTCCTCAGCATCAGAGTCTTCAAAAGGGGAATAGGCGAAATCCTGGTCCTCAGAATGGTCTGAGGTAATAGAAGCCTGGTCTGAGGAAGGGTAGTCTTCCTCCAACCTGGGTCTTTTGTCTGAGAGGGGTTGAGAACCCCTGATGAGAGTTATCAAATCCTCAGCCATTTTAAGCATCTGTTTTTAAGGCATGGGGCATTGAGAGGAGGTCCGAGGACCCTGTTTTTTAGTTTTCATTGCAGCTTTAGATTTAGTGAAGGATTTAATAGAGAAGGTGGTAGGCCTGAAAACGCCTTCAGAAATGGCAGGCCTCACTACATTTTCGGTTTCCCCGCCAAGAGTGGCGTCGGTATCTGCAGTGGGAATGGAGACCGAGGAACCTGCGACCTCGGGTACTGAAGTCACCGGTAAAATAGTTTAATCGGTAGTCAGGGGCTGCGTAGGCGCCTCGCTGAGAACCGGAGAACCGATAGTCGGCCTAAGCATGGTCTCAGTACTCAGTGCAGGCCTCGGATGACGGTCCTTATCCTTGCGTCTTTTGCCTAAAACTGGCGTCGGTGTATCCGACGACAAGATATAATTAAACTTTTTGCCAAAATAATGAAGGGTGAACTCCGCCCGGCGCTTAATAGTGCATTTGTTAAACCTAGCACAAAAACGGCGGGCCGAGACGTCGTGGTCTGGCCCTAAGTAAGGTATACAGTAAGAGTGAAAATCCTTATGCGGTATTTGCTTCCCACAAGAAATGCAATTATTAACTTTGTCTGACATCGGTCTGAGGCAAGAAAAGTTTCCCCAATGGGGTACTTAGCTTTAAAGAAGACTTCGTCTGAAATACTGTTCGTAAATCTCAGGAGTTGGCCGACCGGCACTTGCGAACTGTTTCTGCTTCGGGCACCGCGCGGCAAGAAAGACTGAAGAAAATGGCGTCGGCTGCTTCTTTTATACTCCTGCCGCACTGACGTCAGGGAAGAAGCGACGACAACCGACGCCGGACCTAGACTTTGGAATTCAGCCAACCGAGGATCCGCCTGACGGCAGGATAACCCAAGTGTGATGACTGCAGCTGTATGCACGATGAACATCATGATGTTATGCAAACATACATAAGTAAATAAATCAAAAGAGTAGTTGCAAGCAAATACACCATAAAGGAATACCCCAAATAGGTTGTATGTTAAAGGTGTTTGTCCTAAGCCCTGTCCTAAGAGGGGATGGAGGGAGGGTAACCTGGACTGCAGCTGTATTAGCACTCGAACATCTACATTTATGGTAGGTACAAAACTGTACTATGTTCATCGTGCATACAGCTGCAGTCATCACACTTGGGTAGAATCCCAAAGCTAAGTAAGGGTGGCAGGTACTAAGTGGAATTAGGAGGGGCTAGAATGCCCTGCAGGACTGCTGTGGCAAAGCCCGCTCTAGATTTAGAGTATAGTGGAAGGTGGTAGTGCTTAGAGAAGGTGTGCACTGAACTCCAAGTAGCTGCTTCCAAAATGTCCTTGGTAGAGACCCCCCTGAGGAAAGCTGCAGAGGTAGCTGTAGCCCTGGTGGAATGGGATCTGATGTATACAGGCACTGATTTTCCATGAAATAAATAACAAAAGCGTATGCAGTGGGCTATCCATTTTGAAATTGTCTGTTTGGAAATAGCCTTTCCTTGAGCACCTGCAGCATAGGACACAAAGAGCTGCTCAGATTTCCTGAATGACTTTGTTCTGTCCAAGTAATAACTAAGTTGCCTGTGAATGTCCAAGGAATGTAGAAGCCTCTATCCTTTGTTCTGTGGATTTAGATAAAAGGTAGGTAAATGAATGGTCTGATTCAAAGCTACACTGGATACTACTTTTGGCATGAAGGTAGGGTTGGTTCGTAAGGAAACCCTGTCCTGATGGAAAATTATGAATGGTAGCACAGCCATGAGGGCCTGTAGCTCCGAAACCCTGCGTGCTGAGGTAATAGCCAGAAGGAAGGCTGTTTTCCACGACAAGTATTGTAGCTCTGCTGAAGAAGCCGGCTCAAAAGGAGGCAGGGTCAGCATTTCCAATACGAAGTTGAGGTCCCAAGCTGGGACTGGTGGTTTCCGAAGGGGCTTTATATTTTTTGCCCCTCTGTGGAACTGCCTTAATAGAGGGTGTGAGAATAAAGGAGGATCCATTTTGTATTGTGCTGAAATGGCTGAAGCGTGGATCTTGATGGAGGAGAAGGAAAGGCCACTGTTTAACATCTCAGCTAGGTACTGTAAAATTTGAGGTATATTTATTACCCAAGGATTCTGGCCCTTTGCTTGATTCCAGGAACAAAATCGTTTCCATTTGGCGGAGTAGGTTTTCCTAGCAGAGGGTCTCCTGGCCTCCAAGATGACATCCTGCACCTCCTTGGAGAGGAGAGTCTGTTGAGAAATTAAGGTATTCTCCATGCAGCTAGATTTAATGTTTTGAGTTGGCTGTGAAGGGTTTTGTAGTTGTGCTGGGACAACAGAAGAGGAACTTGAGGTAGGATCCATGGTGATGAGTGTGACAGGCTCTTTAGGAGAGGATACCAGTGCTGTCGTGGCCAGTCTGGAGCAATGAGAATCATTTGTGGCCTCTCTGCTCTGGCTTTTAATAGGACTTTGGTTAGTAGTGGAAGAGGTGGGAAGGCATAGACTGTCAATGTTGTCCAATTGAAAGAGAGTGCGTCCACTTTCCAGGCCTTTGGATGATAGGTCCTTGAGCAGAATTTCTCCAACTGGTAATTTCTGTGTGTAGCAAATAGATCTATCTCTGGCTGTCCCCATGCCTGAGTTATCTTGGAGAAGACTTGAGGATGCAACTTCCATTTGTGTGGATCTGTCATATTTCTGCTTAAGTTGTCTGCCAGTGTGTTTTTTTTCCCTGGCAGAAATTGTGCCTGTAGTTGAATTTGTAATTCCAGTGCTGTGTTCCACAGGGTCATAGCTTGTCTGCACAGGGGATATGAATGAGTCCCCCCCTGTTTGTCTATGTACCACATGACTGTGGTGTTGTCTGTCCTTATTAATAGCTGGCCTGGATGCAGTAGGTCTTTGAAGGTCATAAGAACATTTTGCACGGCTAGCATCTCCTTTTGACTGATGTGTAGATGCATCTCATTTTGAGACCATTTTCCCTGAATGCACTGATTTGCCATGTGAGCTCCCCAGGCGTAGTCTCAGGCATCTGTTGTGATTATTTGAGTTGCTTGTGGTGGACAGAAAGGGAGACCTGTGTTTCTTTGGCATGCTTGAGCCCACCACAAAAATTCCTTTTGAAGGCATGGAATGAGTGGTATAATTGTTTCCAAGCTGTGGCTGTGTTGAGACCATAAGTTTTTTAGGTACCATTGTAGTTTCCTCATATGCAGCTTTGCACATGGTATTAGTAGGATGCAAGATGCCATGAACCCCAGAGCCTGCAGGACTTTCCTTGCAGCTAGTCTGGTTAAAGTTGCCATTTTATTGAAGTATTGAGACAGTTGCCCTTGTTTGTCTGGCGTGAGGTAGGCCATCTGGGTTGTTGTATTTAAGCTGGCACCCAGGAAAGTTATCTGTTGAGAAGGTATTAGTTTTGATTTCTTTTTGTTCACTGTGTAGCCCAGGCAGTTTAACAGTTTTATTACAAACGCCAGATGCTGCAATACAATGTCCTTGTTCTCCGCTTGGATCAGGCAGTCGTCCAGATATGGGTAGATTTGTATTCCTTGTTGTCTGCAGAAGGCAATTACTGATGCCAGGCATTTCGTAAACACTCTGGGCGCAGTAGATAAGCCAAAGGGCAACACAGAGAATTGGTAATGGGTTGAACCTACAAGAAATCTGAGGTATCTTCTGCAATCTTGTCTGATAGGGACATGCAGGTATGCCTCCTTGAGGTCCAACGTTACCAGCCAAGACTCCTTGCCCAGCATGGGAAGAAGCTGCTGTAATGTGAGCATCTTGAATTTTGGTACCTCTAGATATGTGTTTAGAATAGAGAGGTCTAAGATGGGTCTCCAATCTTTGTAAAACCAAATAAACCAAAACTAGTAAACTAGTAAACCATGAAAGTAACTTGAACCAGGAATCCAGGACGCTAAGTTGGTTATTAAAACTCCACTTTTATTCACCAAACAGTTTGTTTTAGCGCTTTCATCTCTTCAAAAGAGACTTCATCAGAAACAAAGAACTTAAACAATTAACACTTTATATAGTATAAGTAATTAATGACATCACAAAAACTTTTGAACATTTAAAGCACTAGATACATTTTAAGATCTGCTGTATATTGAAAATCAATGTTTAAAAAGTTGTTTTTCAACATTGGCACAAAGGTCTTGGAACAGTAATCACATATTTAAATTTTATAACTGTGTTATTGTTTAAAACTATGCATATTTTAAATTTAAATATATATTTATATTTGTACATATAAAACATTTTATAAAACTAAAGTGCATTAATATTGAATAAATAAAGAACTTATTTTAAAAATATACCCAAAAGAATATATTATTAAAAAAAAAATTATAATAAATGTATTATACAAAATACATCAATAAGAAAGATCATAAATGATTAGACCTTTCTATTAAATAAGGAACCAACGAAACTGATCATTAAGACCGGGGGGGGGGTACATAGAAGCCAGTCTAAACTGCCACTGGCATTCTTTCTTTTTCAGTAAATTTTTCCAATCACCACCTCTAATGTCAATCTTGACCATGTCCAAAATACCAAACACAAATTTTTCAAAACCATTACACAATAAACTGTGTTTATACAGTGCATTTGTATTTTTATATGTCCTTATCTCATAGAGATGTTCATAAATTCTATTTTTTAAACAACGCTCTGTTTTCCCCACATAAAATTGTTTACAAGTTTTGCATATAGCAAGATAAATGACCCCCTTGGTGTTACAATTGCCCTGCTTGAAAAATACCCTACTCTTCATAATATTATCTAATGTTACTATAGGTTCAACATTAATAAAGGAACAATAATTACACATACCACATCTTTTTGTCCCAACTTTTACCCTGGTACTTTCAATAATTTTATTTTCCAGCAATTGTTTCATATTTTTACCCACCCTAGTCACAAATGTTGGTTTGCTACCAACTTTATTGTATATAGCTGTACTAGTTCTTAAAATATTCCAATTTCTTGTAAAGATATTCTTAACAATTGGTGTTCTCATGTTGTGCGTCAGGACACAAACTGTCTTGGAATGATCACCAAGGTTTAAACACTTCTCCCTTCTATTCTCTCCTAATATGTTAGGTCCATTCACTGTACCTAAAAGAGGCAAATATTTATTCCCCCATGAATTATATATATCCTGTAGAGTAGAATTTATTAAAGTCAGAGGGTATCCTCTCTCAAGGAACATCTTTTTCAATAAATCAAGCTCTACATTTAAATCATTTTGGTTGGAAGTCATTCTTGCTATCCTAATTGCCTGTCCTTTAATGATACTTAGCTTTTGAACTAAAGGGTGGTTACTTTCAAAGTGTAGGTAGGCGTTGCAAAATGTCTTCTTACTAAAAATTTTTGATTCAAAACATTTCTTTTGTCTATCCTTAGTTATTAACGTATCTAAAAAACTAATGCCTGTATCATTATATTGAAAAGTAAAGGACAAAAAGTCTGTACTTGAATTAATATAATTGATAAAACTGTGAATATCATTTTCTGCACCCCCCCCACAAAATAAATATGTCGTCAAGGTAACGGAGGTACAATTTAATATTGGACCAAAAGAGTCCCCCAAACACATACTTAATCTCCCAACCAAGTAGAACCAAATTTGAATAAATAGGTGAACAAGTGGCCCCCATGGGGACTCCAGTCACTTGCTGGTAAAATTCCCCTTCAAACCATAAAAAATTATTATCAAGAACAATATTCATAAGTTCACAGATAAGCTTCACTCTATCATTTTCAAGGTCAGAAAATTCAAACAATACTTCTTCAAAAAAAAGACAAACCCTGATCCTTGGGAATACATGTAAATAAGTCTTTAACATCTACTGTTAAAAATAGTAAATTTTCATCAAATAGCTCTTGTTTCACATTTTGTAAGAATTCCCAGGAGTCTTTCAATAAATGAGGTATTTTTTGAACTACATGTTGTACATGAGAATCTATGAACATAGTAATAGGATGTATCTTTGACCCCCTTGCTGCCACTATAGGTCTAAAAGGTGGATGGGATACATTTTTATGTACCTTAGGTATACCAAAGTAAACAGGTACAATAGGAAATTTTCTAAACAAGAATTCATGCTCATTTAAATTTATTCTACCATCCATTAAATATTCTTCTAAATAGCTATCAATTCTAGAATAAGAGATGTTGATCTGATTTTTAGACGCATGACTATAAGTATTCTCATCAAATAAAAGTTCCTTCCTTGGTACCAGAAATAGTCTTGAATAAAAACCCTGACCTTGTTCTTTTGCAGGTACCTCTTGAATTGCTTTCATATCCATGAAAGCGGAAATTTGTCTTTGTGCCTCTGCCCATTGATTTTGTGGCAGGTTTGGCATGCCTCTCATTTTTGGGTGTGTATGAAAGTGAAACCTGTAGCCTCTGTCTATAATATCCAGAATCCATTTGTCTTTTGTAACAATGTGCCAGTTTTTTGAAAATAAGGCCAGTTTTCTGCCCAAAGGTGCTGCCATTATAGCTTTGTTTGGCAGGTATAGGGGAAAGTCATTGTGTCTGTTTCCTACATGACTGTGGTCTATCTTCTCCACCCCTTGGGGCTGGTGCTTGCCACTGTCTAGCGCTGTAAGATCCTTGAGGTTGTCCTCTACCCCTTGGGCGTCTGTATCTGCCCCTTTGGGGCTTGTCCGTGGCTGGAAAGGACCAATTTTTTGAAGGCCAGTTTCTGCTGAAGCATGGAGGTTGCACCTGCAAGAAATCTTTAACTGTTTGCATAGATTTCGCTTTTTCCTCCATTTTCTTTAGCACCTCCTCGGCTTTAACACCGAACAATACATCTTTTTGTAGTGGTGCATCTAATAACTTTGCTTTGACATGATATGGTAAGGTTTGCTCTTTGAGCCAAGCATGTCTACGTATGACAGACCCTGTGAGAGCAGCTCCACATGAGGCCTCTAAAGCATCAAAACCACACTGCAAGGTATGTTTCCCCACTTGCTCTGCTCCATGCAACAAATCCTGCAACTCTTTCAAACCTGGTTGTTCTGTTTGTGTCATTTTGCTTTTCAGCTGAGATAGCAAGAACTGTTGGTACTTTAACACATGAAATTGACAGTTTAATGCCCTCATGGTTAAAGTGGCTAATGTATACACCTTTCCCCCCCCCACCTTTCTAATGCTCTAGAATCTCTCTCTGAAGGTAAAGGGTTTTTAGCAGTAGAGGCCTTAATTCCCTTGGGACCCTGTGAAATTGTTTCTGGGTCAGCAGAATGGCTTTTGTAAAGGAACTGGTGAGAATCAGGAACCCGGTAATATCTGTCTGGTTTAACAGGGGCTGGAGGTAAAGAGTCTGGATTAAGACTGGCTTCTGCATACACATCATCCAAAATATCTACAACAGGAGGGATAGCCAGGGGCCTATGCTGGGGAAGCAGGAGAAATTCCCTGAGCCTTTTCTTGGAATCTGAGTAATCTTGGCCTTCCCAGTGGAAGTGCTCTCTCAATGTATGCAGGGTTTCCCCAAAAGAGTAGTCCTCAGGGGGGGGGAGACCGAGGGAATAGACTCCTCAGCATCAGAGTCTTCAAAAGGGGATTAGGCATAATCCTGGTCCTCAGAATGGTCTGAGGTAATAGAAGCCTGGTCTGAGGAATGGTAGTCTTCCTCCAACCTGGGTCTTTTGTCTGAGGGGGGTTGAGAACCCCTGATGAGAGATATCAAATCCTCAGCCATTTTAAACATCTGTTTTTTAGGCATGGGGCCTTGAGAGGAGGTCTGAGGACCCTGTTTTTTTAGTTTTCATTGCAGCTTTAGATTTAGTGAAGGATTTAATGGAGAAAGTAGTAGGCCTGGAAACGCCTTCAGAAATGGCAGGCCTCGCTAAATTTTCGGTTTCCCCGCCAAGAGTGGCATCGGTATCTGCAGTGGGAATGGAGACCGAGGATCCTGCGACCTTGGGTACTGAAGTCACCGGTAAAATAGTTTCATCGGTAGTCAGGGGCTGCGTAGGCGCCTCACTGAGAACCGAAGAACCGGTAGTCGGCCTAAGCGTGGTATCAGTACTCGGTGCAGGCCTCGGATGTCGGTCCTTATCCTTGCGTCTTTTGCCTAAAACTGGCGTCGGAGTATCCGACGACATGATATAATTAAATTTTTTGCCAAAATAATGAAGGGCGAACTCCGCCCGGCGCTTAATAGTGCGCTTATTAAACCTAGCACAAAAACGACAGGCCGAGACGTCGTGGTCTGGCCCTATGCAAGGTATACAGTAAGAGTGAAAATCCTTATGCGGTATTTGCTTCCCACAAGAAATGCAATTATTAACTTTGTCTGACATCGGTCTGAGGCAAGAAAAATTTCCCCAACAGGGTACTTAGCTTTAAAGAAGACTTTGGTTGAAATACTGTTCGTAAATCTCAGGAGCTGGCCGACCGGCACTTGCGAACTGCTTCTGCTTCGGGCACCGCGCGGCAAGAAAGACTGGAAAAAATGGAGTCGGCTGCCTCTTTTATACCCCTGCTGCACTGACGTCAGGGAAGAAGCAAGGACAACCGACGCCGGACCTAGACTTTGGAATTCGGCCGACCGAGGACCCACCTGACGGCAGGATAACCCAAGTGTGATGACGGCAGCTGTATGCACGATGAACATCTGCACAAGCACAGGGTACTGTAATATTTATTATTTATTCATTTCAGTTTGATTACCGGGGAGGTCCACTGGGCTAAAGGGCCCGTTTTCAGTGGAGGCCCGGGGAGAAAAGCTCCAAAACACAAACAAATCAATACATTTATATATACAGATTACAAAATAATTTCAAAGTACATGCTAATCCAAGTTCAAATTCTGAATTACAATGATAATTCCAGTAAACAAGTAAAGTCAAAGTCACTCTAAGAAACAAGTACCAGGTGGTTGTAACAGAAAAAACACAACAATTCCACTTTTGTTTTGAGAAAAAGGCAATACTTGGGATATTACTGTTTTTTGTGCTGTTCACTAAGCATAGTGCATTATAGAAAGGAGAACAGGTGCAGAATAGAAGGAGGTTAGTCTGGGGCAAATGGAGTAGAAAGTTTAGGTATTAAAGGCAGAGGAGTGCAGTTGCAAATTCTGTTATGAAAGAAGTAGGAATAAAGCAGAGTTTTGAAGTTGTTTAGGTTGGTACTGGTCCTTAGTGACAAGGGCAGGGCATTCCATTTCTTAGCAAGTGTAAAGGATAAGAGAAGCTGGCCAGCAGGGCGTTGGGGTTTTTGAACTGTGATCAGGTTGTGTTGAGAAGATCTAAGTGGTCGAGAGGGGGTATAAGGGAGCAGGAGATTTGTAAGGGCTGGGCAGTTTGAAGGGTATAGTAGTAGCTTGAAGGCTGTGGTGAGTTGGAGGAGGTTAAGTTGATTAGGAAGTTCTAGCCAGTTTAGGGTGAGAAGGGAGGAGCAGTGATGGGAAGAGGATTTTGCATTAGTGGCAAACCTGGCAATTTTGTTGTAGCATAGCTCAAGTTTGGATGTAAGAGAGGATGAGAGATTAGTTAGCAGGGAGGCACCGTATAGGAGGGAAGGAAGGAGGAAAGTAGAAGCAAGGGTTAGTCTAGAGTGAGGAGAGGGGAAGAGGTTGTTTCTATACAACAGACCTAGTTTTATGTGAGTTTTTTTGATATTCAGTTGGATATGTGTACTAAATTTTAGTTGATCGTCGATAGTGACACCAAGAAGTTTGGCGGAAGATACAGTTTCAATAGAGGAGTTATTAAGGCTAGTGATTAGGAATGACTGTTTGTCGAGAGAGGAGGATTTAGAGGGAGAGAAAAGGAGTATCTTAGTTTTGTTGGCATTTAGGGAGAGGTGGTTTTGTAGCATCCACTTTTCAGTGGTAGAGAAGGCACTTTGGGTTAGGGCTTGGAGGTCTCTTAGGTTAGAGGCAGAGCAGATTAATGTTGAATCATCAGCGTATTGAACGATTTTAGTGCTGGGGATGGCCTTGTAGAAGTCATTTATGAAGATATTAAATAGTAGTGGACCGAGTATGGAACCTTGAGGTACTTCGGTAGGAGTAGGAAGAAAAGAGGAGGTAGCTTGGCCCCATTTCACTGCTTGAGATCTGTTAGAGAGGTAGATGGAAAACCAGGAAAGGGATTGTGAGGAAAGGTTGAGATTTGATAAGTGGTTTAGGAGGTGTGTATGTGAGATTGTATGAAAAGCTTTGGATAAATCTAGAAGGACAGTGGATACTATATTACCAGCGTCACGGGCAGAGTGAACTGAGTGTAGGAAGGAGAGAAGGGCAGTGTTAGTACTATGTCCAGGGCGGAAGCCGTGCTGGGTAGGAGAGAGAAGCTGGTGCTTGGTGAGGAAAGGCAGGAGTTGTAGGTGGATACATTTTTCTAGGATTTTAGATATAGGGGAGAGAATGGCAATAGGGCGGAAATTTGTGACTGAACAGTTTTTGCCACCTTTGTGGTGAGGTAGAATGTATGCAGAACGTCAAAGTTTGGGTACGTAAGATTCAAGAAAAGACCTGTTGATTAGGATGTTGATGGGAAGAGCAACAGCATCATGGGCAATTTTTAGGAAGGCAGATGGGATGTTATCTGGGGCATTAGAGCAGGGTTTTAATTTAAGAAGGAGTTTTTTTATTTGGTTGATAGATACAGGTTTTAGTCTGAAAGAGGGTGGTTGAGAACTGTTTGAGGAAGACTGAGTAGAGGCAGGAGATATATGATTGTTGGGAAAAGTTTTAGTTAGCTCAGCAATGGAGGAGGTGAAGAAGGAGTTAAATAGAGAGGCTATTTCAAGGTCGGTTTTGCTGGTATCTGGACAAGGGTTGTTTTTAGTACCAGGTCTGAGGAAAGAGTTGATGGAATTCCAGAATTGTTTGGGGTTTCTAGCATGGTTTTCTTGGAGTTGAATGTAATAAGTTTTTTTGTCTTTAATGATTTGTTTCTTGCAAAGGTTTTTTAGCTGCTTGTATTTGAGGAGTGATTCAGGTTGTTTATGTTTATTTTAGGTTTTCCAGGTTTTATCTCAAAGGAGCATTAGCTTTTTAGTATCTTTGGTGAGCCAGGGGGAGGTTTTAGTTTTAAGTCTTATAGTTCTGGTAGGAGCTAAGGAGTTAAGGACAGTTAAGAATATAGAATTGAAATGGAGGATGGCTTCGTCTAGTGGTAAAAGTTTTAAAGGGTTCCAATTGATTTGTTTAAGTGAGTCAGAGAAGGAAGTGGGGTTGAAGTTTGAGAGTTTTCGAGTGAGTGTTTAGAGGTGGGAGTGGGGGGGGGATGAAGTAGCTCGTATGGCAAATGCAGGTAGGTGGTCTCCTAGAGGGTCTGAGGAGGTGTCAGATTTTATGACTTTGTTTTGATGAGAAACGAGAATCCAATCGAGTATGGAGCCTGGAGAATTGGCTTTGTTGGGTCTGGTAATGGAGTTAATGAGTTGGGTGAATTTAAATAGGTTGATGGTGATTGAGGGATTTGGGTTTGTGATTTTGTTCCAGTCTATATTTACATCACCTAAAATAAAGGTTTCAATACTAATATTAGAGGAAGTCCAGGATAGGATGTCCTCCAGAGTATTAGTATTGTTGCCTGGCGGAATGTAAAGACAGATGATGCAGATACTTTTATGGTCGTTCATTTTTAGTATGCCGATTACAAGTTCAGTGTTACTGAATGATGGGATAGGGTATGGTAGGGAGTAATGGACAGGAGGCTGGAGTAGATTAAAGCAACGCCTCCACCTCTTTTATTAGGTCGGTCAGATCGTAGAGAATGGAATCCTGGGGGTAGGAATTCTGAGTCATGAACATGAGGTTTTAACCAGGTTTCAGTGATGGCTGCTATATCAGGTGAGTTATGATAGAGCCAAGCATGGAAGTGGGATAGTTTATTTTTTAGGCTTTGGACATTGATGGTAAGGAATTTGAGTTGTTTGCTAGAGCATTTTTTGTGGTGATCAGGGGAGATTGTGGGCTGAAAGGTGGGGCCTGGGTTGGGGTGGATGTCTCCTGCTAAGTGAATGGATATGGGAAGAGTAGGGTTCTGAATAGTTTTATAATTGGAATGAGGTGGGTGGTGGAGATGTGGTTTGTATTTAAACCTATTTGAGGTTGGAAAAAAGCTTAGTTTTTCTGAAGAGTAATGGGTAGGAAGGAATTAAAGAAGCGGATATGTTGTGGTAGTGAGATATAGGGTGATGTTGGGGAATAAATGGGGGAGGAATTAGGTGGATATGAGTATAGCAAGAGATGTGGTATAGGGGAATGAGTAGGAAAAGGAAGCAAAATGGAAGAATGAGTTTGGGAGGAAGGGGTAGCATGATGGAATAGATAGAAAGGTAAGCAGAGGTATTTGGGAGGTTGAACAAAAAATTAGGGGGCATGGTTTTGGATAGGAAGGGGAGGACTTAGGAGTTTGGATTGGTTGGAGGAAAAAGGGGTGGGAGAGATGGGGCAGAATAAAACTAGATGCACTGGGGGCGGATGGGAATTGGGGGCAGGGTAGGGGAGCAGAGTGAGCCCGCAGGGCGAACGGAGCGGGTAGAGCCAGGAATGCAGGATGAGAGCAGATGACTGATTGAGAAGTATGGCAGGTAAGTACAGGGGACAGGGGATAAGCAGAGAGGGGAGAGCTGTAATGTATAAAGAGAAGTATAGGGGCACCCAAAAAAGGTAAGGTAAGGCGTTTAAGGTATACAGGAGAAAAGGGAACAACAGAATGTAAGAAGTAGAGGATAGTGGAGTGAGGGAGCCACCTTGTGGTCAGGTGCTATAGTGCACCCGTATATCCCCTAAGGCAGATCCCAAAATAGGGCTAGGTCAAAGAAAGAAAGGGAACAGAGGGGAAATGAGAAAAGAAAAATAGTAAATAAGTAGGCTGCTGGATTTCCTGGTAGGGGAGCTTACTGAACACCTAGTTGGCTTTTAAGTATCTATAGCAACACAGGGGTTTAGTAGCAGAAGTACATACTTTCTTAACACCGTCTAGAGAAAGGCTTAGTTTCTAGTCCCAATACAAGGGTTGAAGTCTTGGAGTTTAGTATGCTGTAGTTTGGGTGTAGGCTATCCAGCCAGGAATTAGATGCAGGGGGTATTGCAGGGTGGAAAAATTTCTTAACACCTTCTAGAGAAAGGCTTAGTTTCTAGTCCCAATACAAGGGTTGAAGTCTTGGAGTTTAGTATGCTGTAGTTTGGGTGTAGGCTATCCAGCCAGGAATTAGACGCAGGGGCATTGCAGGGTGGAAAAATTTCTTAACACCTTCTAGAGAAAGGCTTAGTTTCTAGTCCCAATACAAGGGTTGAAGTCTTGGAGTTTAGTATGCTGTAGTTTGGGTGTAGGCTATCCAGCCAGGAATTAGACGCAGGGGGTATTGTAGGGTGGAAAAACTTGATTATGGTGCCGACGCTGCTCCACTCTAACACCAGGATATACAGCCGCCAAGGAGGGAGATTACTAAAAATATCAAAATCATTCCCTATCAGGACATCTGCAGGTATATCCTCAAACACACCTACTTGCTGGCTTCCTTTTCCACCCACACAGTCAAGGTGAACCCTAGAAATGTATCTGGAATGTACATCTCTCCTAAAGCCCTGACTGGAGTAGACTGTCCAGGCAAGTAGTGCTCCTCTGTCACCACTGCAGGCTTTACAATGGTTATATCAGAGGCTGTGTCTCTCTTGGCAATGGCCTCTTTGCCATTCACTACAATAGGATATAACCTTTGGGGGTAGTTTGGTACCCTTGTTGTCCCAAGACAACCTACTATTGGCATTTTGTCTTTCCAACTTACTGGCTCCCTCACATTTTATTTCCCACCTTGCCTCCGTGGACACCTGAATGACACATGGCCCCACTGGTTGTATTCAAAACATTTAACCCTAGCTCCTAGATGTGTACCTGGACTAGTGGCTTACCCTGCTACTGGCAGATTCTGTTGGGGCAGTCTGTGCTGCCCACCCTGGGTTCCTTTAGACCCATGAGCAGTATTGGGGGTCCCTTTCTTGTGCAGGGCTGCCCTGCTTGCCAGGTATAGGTCTCCCTTCTTCCACAACTCATATGAAGTAGCATATTGTCTATCAGCTAACCAGATCCTCATGTCCTCAGGCAAAGTGCTAAGGGCTTGTTCACTCACCAAAAGGTCTGCTAGCCCTTCAAAAGTGTTGACCTGACATCCACTCATCCACCTATGGAAATAAGTGCCCAGTTTAGCAACATATTCACACACACTTGCATCTGCCTTGCATCTGTGCTCATGAAACTTTTTCATATACATTTCAGATGTTAGCTTAAACAATTCTAACAAGTGATTTTTAACAGCAGTATAATCAAAACATGCAACGTCAGACATTTTTGACAAAACAGTTACAACTTTACAATGGAATAAGGGGGTCAGGAACGGTACCCATAGCCTTTGGTCAACACCATACTGTTTGTATACCCTCTCAAAAATATGAATGAAACAAAATTATCAAAAATCAAAATTATCCCCCATTTTAAACTGCAGAAGAAATTTACTGACATTTCGTGCTTCTGGGGTCCAGTTACTCCTTTCCTCATTACCTCCATGACTCTAGCGAAGAGTCAGAATCTGTTTCTAATGCTGCCTCTGCTTCTCCTTTTCCTCAGCTTCCAAGCGCAGCAGTTTCTCATTCTCCTCAGCATGCAAAGTCCCAGTTTCTCATTGTCCTCACTCTCTAGACGCCTCAGTCTCTCAGTTGCTTCTATTTCCACATGCCTGGCCTCCAACTCAAGCCTCTTTAGCTCCAGATGGATTTTTAAGTCCTCTGCAAAAAGGTTGAGCTGTCCAGTCTTCGAGGGTATTATATCTCCACCGCCAGTCTAACTGTCCTCTTGGCTGCTGTTTTCTGATGCAGCTGTAACCAAGGCTGCAATGAGGTCTGCCTTAGTCAGGTTTCCATGCACCAGTCCTCTAGCCTGGCACATCTCCACCAGCTGGCTCCTTGTCAGCATTCCATACTCCTCTGCTGACATGCTGCCTGCTCACCCTGACTAACTAAGCTAACAAAAGAAATAAAACAATTGTGATCTAAACTCTGAGTATTCACTGTGTGGCTGATTTAGAGTACAAAACACCTTCAGAGCTCACTGTACACTAGCTACAGGAATTCAATCTACCCACACCACTACAAGCCAATTAGTATTTGTCAACCAATTAGTATGGGGTGTGGATGTCTCACCACTGCCAAACAATTAATATGTGACGCCCGTGCCCTGGCCCAGCAATCAAGCAGCCTCAATCCTCACCACTAACACCAGTGAGGGGCATCTCATATAAGAGGAAAGGACAACAAGTGCACACAGTGAAGTGCAATTTCCCTTAAGAGCACACAGTGATCACAGTCAATTTGGGGCTGGTTGCTCTCTTGCTCTCCAGGTCCCCAATAAGACTCCCCACTGGCACAGCTACAGGGTCCAGATCTCAGCCTAGTGGGCAAGCTAAAACCTCCAGCACCCTCTCTGTCCAACCAGTGCTTCATGTCCCTGCCCAAGTAGCTCACAGGGCTAAAGCTATTGGAGAGGCTTTGTACAATTTTACCAAAGGCATGCAAGTACTCTAAAGAGCTTAAATTATCTTTACAAAAACAGTCACAGTTGAAAGGGCTTAAAAATGTTTAATAACAAATAGTCAAAACACAAGACAATAGTTTCTACTACACAGTGCTAGTCAAGAGTTCAGAGATCACAGACAAATACTTAAAATAATTCAGTAGTACAGTTCTGACATCACAAAAAAACAGTCTAATTATTCTAGTTTCTAGCTATTTCTAAGACAAAACACAAATCTAAGATAAACTGACATATACAGCAAGACAGTCCTGGTGAGTTGGATGGTCAAGACAAAATGCTTAATGCTTTCTGATTCTCTCTGTTTTTAAAATCACATTCATGGTTCACATTACATCATTCTTCACACTTCCCTGGATTCCCAGGCTAACAGAAACTACATTTACATTCTTTACCTCTGGGCAGAAACCAGAGCAATAAAGGACATTTAAGCATGCAAATTCTGGCCATTAACTCTGGCCTTAAAACAATAGGCAGGATGCCTCACCCTAGACTTACTGGCTCCGAGTTTTAACATCAAAGGGTCACAACATGTTTTACGTGGTCAGTAGAGTGCACTGTTTTTACATTTTTTTCCAGTTCCACATGTAACACTATTTTTACCATTTAAGACAACAAGCCTGTGTTTTACATTAATATTTACAGATGACAGAATTATCTCCAAAATTCTATCTGGCTAGACTGGCAGCCTTCATCTATCTTCACCCAATCTTCACACCAAGCTCAAGCAAATAAAGGCAAAATCCCCAACGGGGTACTTCGCTTTAAAAGTCTCTAAGTAGAGGAGCGAACCGATAGATATGACGTTGACTGCAGCTGAAAAGTTCTGAGGTCTGTGCGTGCAGGTGTCACATTTAACTCATTAACACCGACTACCATCTCATGGCACCTCTGTTCTTAAATCCGAGCATACTGTGAGATGGTAGTAACTGCATGTTATTACACCCGAGTACCTTCTACCAGTGCAATTAACTTTTCAGTCATATTTTAGCTCTACTGTTGAAAATTAAGTAGAGAAAGTAACTGAACTTTGTCAGTTACCTTGTTAGCTTAAGTTTCAGCATGGAGTTACATGGTGTTCATATTTCAGTTTTCCGAGAAAATTGGCTTGCAAGTCCATACTTTTTCCAGCATCCATGACAAGTGGTGGCAGCCAATGGGAGTCTTGAAATGCCAGTTGCTTAACACCTTTATCCACTGAACTAATAATACTTAGATCTTTCCAAATAAATAGAGGGTCAAACAGTAGAAATTCACTTTTTTTTCTGTATTTTGAGGAATTTACTGCTAGATCCCTCTATTTATCCTGCTGATCAGTTCAAGAAACCTGCAGAGTTTTGCCACAGTGATGGCTCTCAGAAGAAAGACCTGCACAGGAGATCTGTTTGTTCTTGTTCTCTTCAATGGACCATTTCACCTCTAATCCTGCCTACTTTCTGAATAAGTTAAGATGGTCCTAGTTTGCAACTTTGCTTCTCTTGTACCATGCCTGGAAAAGCCTGTTAGGAAATACAGACTCCCAAACATACCTCTCTCAACAGTAGAGATTTTCAGAGAATGTCCATATTTGTGGTCCGTTTTCATTTTCCAGACGATTATTCAGCTGGCTAAATATCTGATGTGTGTAAATAGTGTAAGCTTCAGACAGAGCAGTACCACAGTGCTGAATACTCTTGGCCTGTTTCTCACGATCGTATGGTTTCCAGCAAATTGGTAGCAAAGACTGTAGTTAGAAAATAAGGTTTCATTTGCAGTCTGCATATCCCTACGTAAACCACTGCTGGTGCAAAACCAGTTATTCTATCAATGTTCAAAGTTGTCATGAGCGATATACAATTGTCCCTAGATATGACCAGCTTTCTTCCTCTATGGGGTAGCAAATACACACTCCCAAGCATACTGATTTTCACAGAATGTCCATATTTTTGGGCCGTTTGTCAAACAGTTGTTTTTCCTATGTAATTAGTGGCACAGAGTGAACCTGGAAAATAATGACAGATGTTTCAGTTGCAGACTCCATATCCTACTGAAAATCCCTGCTAGTTAGTGCAAACCCTGTAATTCTATCACCTTTCAAACTTTGTATGAGCCATAAAAATTGTCCCTAGTTTTGTTCAGTTGTCTTGCTCTAGTAGTGTGCTTCTGAAAAAAAAAAGAAAGGAATCTGGTCATCATATGCCCTCCCCAAGCATTGGTGTTGGTTTCCTTCAAGTGCTCCGTTTCCTCCCACGTTACAAGCATTCTTGTGTGTATCACTTCTCCCATAGCTGTGCCGTAAATTGGCTTAGTTGGTGAATTAAAAAAAACGCGCACTTTCTTTCAGGATGGGTGTGGTATGTGCAGCTGGAATAAGCAAATGAGTTTGACCGACAGTTGTTTAGTTTTGTAACTGTAGTTCAAGTACTGTAGGATGTTTGTAATTTTAGTGTTATAGTTTTATTTTTTCACTTGTAAGTCGATGACAGGGTTGTAAAACTAGCTGATGTGGCTTTCAAGCAAGCATGGGGGTGGAAGAATGGCTACGAACATTCATGTTCTTAGCTGTTCGAATGACGTAAGCGATCTTTGAACTCAAGGGCAGTGAGGCAGACTGCTCAGGGTAAAATGATAGAAAAGGTTGTAGCATCGAGTACAAGACAATGGCTTTCAGAGGATTGCAGCCTTGCACCTAAGTGCACATTACTGTTGCTGGAACTTAGGATTTTTGTGCTTGCCTTTAAAATAATTATTAGGTAGTTACAACCTCAGCATTTGTAGTTTGGTTTTGCTGCTGTATTCTGGAGACTTGTAATGGCTCTATCTTTACCTTGTAATTGGGCCTTATTGCTGCCTGTGTATGTTCTGCTTTGCTTCTGGTGGTACCTGACCGGAATGGAGAAATGTTTTCAGATGCAGACCTTTCAGTAGACTGTTATAGCATGGATTTTCTTCCTTATGGGGCCAGTAGGGTTGCCATCTTTTTAAAATCCCAAAGTGGGACTTTTTTTGTAGAAACCTGAGATTTTGCAGGATAAACGTCGGGTGGCACGATGCCAGGGCACTTCTATGGGCTGGGCTTGTAAAGGCTCCAGGGCCATTAGCGTAGTACACACCTATGAACCTATGAATAAATGTAAGCACGTCTGTTTATGTTTACGGAAACATCATCTTCAGACATCAGTAAGCAATTGATAGAGACCAAAAATATGTGGCAGAAATCAGTATATACTGCAAAATGCAGACAACTTTTTAAACTATTTAATCTGGGACAAGTTATTAAAATCCAACCTAGGAAGCACACTTCAGTTCTAGTAAATCACTTAGACCAATGCAGCTTGCCTGGGCTTATCCAATCTACTGTGAACAGAGATCAGAAGATTTTTTTTTTAAGTGTCAAGTCAAAATTATGTCCAACACCAAACATAACTTACATACTAGGCAATTTTGTAGAACAGAATTAAACTTTAAATGTGAACTTCCAAATAAGTGACAGAAAGTGTAAGGATTTTTTTATGATGACAAGAGAGGTATGATTGTGTACTCAGCAGTGGGATGTGTGTGTGTGTGTGTGTGTGTGTGTGTGTGTATGTGTGTGTGTCTGTCTGTCTGTGTGCGCATGTGGTTAAAAGAGTATTCGTAGAAAGCCCCTCAGTCTGGGGATGTAAGAGTAGCTGGCCCCTGAAAATGTTTTTTATTGTTTGTTTTGCTGATTGGATGCTTCCACTAATTTATAAATCTGTTTACTACAGATACAACTAAGGGAAAGCACACTATGGCACACACTATATCACTTAATGTATGCAGAGACCTGTACTACAATTTAAATTATATTTCCTGGCTTGTTTATCATACTTTTATCTTATTAAGGAATATATTTTGTTACATTCTTTTTTTCCCAGAATGCGTTACATTGGGTGTTTTGTATTATCTTGTGCTGTGTGCTTGCTGGCCTAAGGGACTAGAAAAGTGCTCTGCTGTTGTTTCACCTTCGGCTAACTTCACAGACACAATGAATGAAATAGTGCGGGGGTAAAACTTGTTTCAAAGTTTGTGTTGATTACTTTATTAGTAACACAGAAGGAACATTTTATCTGGAAATTTTCTGCAAGCAACATAACTACATTTATGTATTCATTTATTATTTATTCAGCAAGTCAGTAACCTGGTATGGGTTTTCTGTATGTGACAGATGCACAATGTTTCATACAGAGCCCCTTTTAATTCATGTTGTACCACTCTGTCATAACGCTGCAATGCTGGATAACAGTAACAGTGCCGATAAATGTATCCAAAGGTTCTGTCTGTACATTTTGATTCTCCTGAGTAATATCAACTGAAACAGCCTTTTCTACTGAATAATGCTGGGCATTTGCAGGATATTTGACCAGACTTGTATACATGTATAAGAGGGTACTTGTATGCTACTGAAAGGGACTTGTGGCAAATGTTTCATTTTAGCACTTGTGAATACTTGGACATACTACTGCAGGGGTCACATAGCAAATGTTTAATTTTAGAGCTTGTGTATACTCTGATATACTAATGAAGGGGCTATACTATATATACGGATATACTAATGAATGATTGGGGGGAATGTTTCATTTTGGTTATTGTGCATACTTGGAAGGGCAGCTGAAGGGGGTGTCAAGGGAAATGTTGCATTCTGGTGCTTGTGCATAGTAGGACATACTGCGACAGGGGTCACTGGGAAAATGTTTCATTTTGGGGTTCGTACATACTCAGACATCAGATAAAGAAGTTATGTACAGAACTGTTATAAAACTTTAACAGCACTACTCCTGGCTTCTCCTGACAGATGGTAACGACTCAGTCTTACAGAATACTTGCACCATGAATGCAATGAATCTTTGCTCAAAAGGTTATGTGGAGCAATTAGCACTTTTAGAAGACCATGCTACATCTTGCAGTCAAGACATGCAGGTGATTATCACATTATTTGTGCAGTTACAGTATAACACTGAGTCATTATCACTTTTCAGGTAAAATCATCGGTAGCTGTCACTGTTATTCACATTAGTAAAAGTCATTATCACATTGCAAGCACAAGTGTGAGACACTCCATACATTTTGAGTGCTACAGATATTTTTTATATTTAGTCTGGTACAGTAAATGTATGTAGGATGGGGCAGGAAATATTACATTACTTCCGTCCTTGATCCCTTATGTCCACTGCTGAATAGACACATGCAAAGAAAGGGTCTATATTATAAGAACAAAGTTTTACAACTTCGAACACCATATGGGCGACAACATGTGATCAAAGTTGTAAAACATCGAAACGAAAATAAAAAATGTAAAAACAAAAGAAAAACATACCTGATCTCTCTAAGCAGGGTAGCAAGCCCCCTGCACCCCCCCCCCCCCCACTACTTAAATATACCAAATCCGAGATTGCACTATGTTGAAGTAAAGGGAGGAATTCCTTACAGCGATCTCCGTTCACACTTGCGAGGTTTTAAATATTCAACCATTTGGTGTCACCCATATGGTGTTCGCCTATTTAAAACTTTGTTCTTATAATATAGACCCGTAAAGAAAAAAAGCATAGGTAAGGCAGACTTGTGACACTGAAGGAGGTCGTAAGACTGTAGTGGTATCAGCAGCCTGAGTGGGTACCCAGCACAGATATCAAACACATCAGATGCCCTTTGAGTGCCAGTGAAGTCCCATGCCTATCCTGGGTTCATTAGTGGAGTGGTGGTCCTTATCCTGCTTTTTCTCTTTACATGTGCCGTTTGTAGCCCGTTGTCAGATTTCACCCATGTAGTACTTCAGCTAAGGAAATAATGCATCTGTTCACAGTGATTTCTGCCTACTGCTAATCTGACAGTGTGTGCATCAGTGGGCGTTGTACCTAGACACCATGCATCGTAGGATCATCATGGATGGCAGTGGGGAACTTGGAGACTCTCAGCTTAGTCCCACTGGGCTGCTTTCCTGGCTATACATGGTTTTGAGGGTGCTACTCTGATGCCTTCAGTCCCTCCATGAAAGGTCACTTTCAAAAAGAGAGTCTTGGTAAGTCTTTTTCTTTTGTGATGTACCCTTTCACTCTCCCTCCAGTCTGGTACAGTAAATGTATGTAGGACAGGGCAGGAAATATTACATTACTTCCTTCCTTGATCCCTTATGTTCATTGCTGAATGGACACATGTAAAGAGAAAAAGCAAAGGTAAGGTAGACCGGTGACACTGAAGGAGGTCGTGAGACTGTAGTGGTATCAGCAGTCTGAGTGGGTAGCCAGCACAGGTATCAGACACATCAGATGCCCTTGAGTGCCACTAAAGTCCCATACCTGTCCTGGGTTCATTAGTGGGGTGGCAATCCTTACCTTGCTTTTTCTCTTTACACGTACCCATGCAGCAGTATGTTGGCTACACCAAGAATGTGTATATTTTCAATATGTGTCTACTACTAATCTGATTGTGTGTGTGTAAGCTGCTGGTTTTCAGGTTGCTAGGTATGTACCTCTGCATCATCTAGAATAATGAACCAAAAAATGTGCATAGCAGTGAAGATTCTAACAGGCAAACAAGGCATTGAACATTATATATATATATATATATATATATATATATATATATATATATATATATATATATATATATATATATATATATATATATATATATATATATATATAAATACACACACACACACACACACACACACACACACACACATATATATATATATATATATATATATATATACACGTGTGTGCGTGTTGTAGTAATGCAATAAATTCCTGAAACATCATCAGCAACCGACTTGCCTTTTTTACGACTAGGGTTATGGCAATGACAATATTTTTTCATATTTTACTGAATGACTTTGGTAAGAAAAGATGTCAACATGCTAAGTAATGCCTCATTTTGAAGACAGTATTAGTCCTTACAATGTGATAAAAGAAATGTGGCCTTGCGCTGTACATATGTACATATATCACAGTTTGTTTAGGGCTCACGTTAAAGAAATTATGATTTTTTTTCATATTTTAGTAAATAACTTTTGCTAGGGAGCATGTAATTGTGCCAAGTCATACCTCATTTTAAAGACAGCGTTAGTCCTTACAACATGATAAAAGAATTGTGTCTGTATGCTGCAAGCATGTACAGATATCACAGTTTTTTAGGACTAAGGTTATGAAAATTACATTTTTTCAAATTTTAGTGAATTACTTAGCTAATGAAAGATCTCAACGTGCTACGTGATACCTCAGTTTGAATACGGTATTAGTCCTTACAATGTGGTAAAATAAATGTGGCCTTGTGCTGTACACATGTACAAATACCGCACTTTGTTTAGGGCTTATGTTATGGAAATTAAGATTTCTTTTCATATTTTGGTAAATAATTTGCAAGGGAGCCTGTCAAGGTGCTAAGTAATACCTCATTTTGAAGACAGTACTAATAGTTCCAACATGGTGAAAGAACAGTGGTAGTGTGTTGTACACATATACAGATATCAAAGTTTGTTTAGGATTTGGGTTATGGAAATTATGATTTTGTTTCCTATTTTGGTAAATAACTTTGCAAGGGAACATGTCAGTGTGCCAAGTAATACTTCATTTTGAAGACAGTACTACTCCTTACATGATAAAAGAACTGTGTCTGTATGCTGTATCCATGTACAGATATTGCAGTTTGTTTAGTCTCGTAGGATTATGAAAATTAAAAATTTGCAATATTTCTCATTATTATGCCCATATCTTTGCAATGGAGCATGGGGACGACACAAATGATGCATCATTTTGAAGCTGACATTGAGGCACACAACTTGTATACTGATATGTAGTCTCTGTCTGTTACAGGTGATGAGATATTATGCTTTGTTTATTTATCACTTATAAGAAATATAATATTAATCATATTTCTGGGAGTATCTCCATAAAGGAGCACCACAGAGTAATGGTTAAGGTATCATTTTAAAGCTGACATTCATGCAAACAACTTAATTACAAATTGTATGGGTCTGCATGGTACATTCACCAAGATATTGTGCTTTGTTTTTCCAAAAAGGTAAAAAAATATGCACAATATCAGCATTCTTTGGCAAATATTTTTAACAATAACTTAGATACGCACTATCACCATTTATACTGTTGGAAAGGTCAGTGTCTGCTGAACAACTTTTGTATTTATATTTCTGGTCTAGCTCTTATAGTTAAAGAGTTAAGAACATTTGTTTTCTGTATGGTATTACAAATGGATTTTCTGAAAATCATTTCAGGCTGCACTGTTGTTCCTATGGTGGAAGTAAGCAGGCAGCATTTTCTGAGTTGCTCCAGAGTGAATGAGTTAAGGTCCCTGGGTTATGGCTCTGTGTGTGACGTCCCACGCACCTACAGCAGCCAGGCGTAAGCTTTTGTATAGGAGCCAACGTTCGGGTCGCCTGAGGTGGGGAATCCCACACTAAGAATACTGCAACATAGGAATAGAAGGACATCTAACTAATTAGCAAGCATTTTAAAAGTTATTTAAGAAAATTAAGAAGTCTCAAAGGTACTTATCAACCCAAGCTCAAGAGAACCAAGAACCATGTATTTTCGCTGGAAGCAGCAAACAAGATCTGAGGTAATAAGGGTTGGTGCATTCTGGTTAAGGGAGAAGCTCAAGAGTTCAATGTTGCCACAAACTTAACAGCAATAAAACCAGTGACTTGATATGGGATTACAATGTAATAATTATATTTGTGAAACATGACAGAACATGAAAATCTAGAAATACTGGACTTTTTAAGAATTTGTTGGACTCTAAAGCATATGCCCTACTTCATGTCAGCAATGTTTGGAAAAGTGCTTTGGAGAGAGGAGGAAAAAGTTGAATGTAAGAAAATATTTGTTTTTCTTAAATGTTACCAATTTTGTGGCATGTAGTTTTCTTTACATGTTATAAAGTAATTTTTCAGTTATTTTAAGTGTAATGAGGATTGTAAACAGGTGCTGCTGTTCTTTTTCTTCTTTTTCTTTTCTTTCTCCCTTCCTCTCTCTCTCTTCTTGTTCAGTTTTTAAAAAAATGTAGGCACTGCAAAGTATATATTTAAAAAAGCCTGGTTAAAAGGTATGATAAAAGAAAAAGTAATGCTTTCTCTCATTCTTGCATAAAGAAATTATTTAGTAACAATTTTTAAGAGAGAACAGATAACATGGAATATTATGACACTTTTTCTAGCAAATACATGCATGCTCAGTAACAATTCTGCAGCTGGTCTTCATGTTTCCATGGAAACGATCTGATAAAGAGAAACTGGCTGCCTGGTTCTCACATCTCCATGAAGACAATCTGATAAAGTGAAACTGGCTACAGTCTGGTGGAGAGTGACTGGCTGAGGGAAAAAAAAAAAAAAAAGAGAAATTGGCTAGGAGATAAAAGTTCTCTGAGAGCATTCAGAGGTTTTCCCAAAGTAGATAATGTTCTCTGAAAGCATTCCATCAGGGGCTTTTCCAAAGGTAGTTAATGTTCTCTAAAAACATTCAGGGGTTTTCCCGGCTGGGAGTGCTAGGAGCTATAAAGATAAGACAAAACCAATCAGCGCAAATTAGAAGCACAGGCTGCACCATGCATGTTAGCACAGTTGACCTTTCTTTTAGGTTAACTCAAGTCTATGAGTGTGGCTGTCACTCTGGGATTTTTGTCCCTATTAGGAGGGTAAAACGTCAATATTTGAAGGTGTACATAGTTTTCTGTGTTAGTATTAAGTTAATAGGTTTTAGGAGGTATTGGGGCTGTTACTCAAACCACTCCACAAAACACCCAAATTCTTCCAATGACAAACACAGGCCAAGTGAAACAGTAGAAAAACTTTTTTATTAAAAAAACGAACTGTGTAAATCTCTAGTGCCTTGGCTATACAAGCCTTTAAAGAGTACAGTATATTCTCTTCCCCATACACTTATATATATTCCAATTCCTTTCAATTAACCAATAAAACAATATTCTAATTAAAAAATACCATCTAATTACAATAAACATTTCCAATTACACTTTATTATTCAAACCTCTTGGAAAGAGTGTATCAAACTTTAAAATAAACATAGTTTCCTTTCTTCTTAATTTATTATTAATGTGTTGTAACATAAAATAATTCTGTTGCACCTTTTCTAACACAGTTGTTTGCAATCCAACTGCCCCCCCCCCATGAAAGTCATTAAAATGTATTGCCACTGGGCTAGTCTATTCTTTTTTATGTCCCTTATATATTCTTTCAGTCTTGTAGAAAAACTACTCTTACTTTCTCCTATATAATACTGTCCACATGGACATTTGAGTCCATAAATTATTCTCGTCAATATCTGAAGGTGTACATAGTTTTCTGTGTTAGTATTAAGTTAATAGGTTTGACGGGATATTGGGGGGGTTGTTTGAGGGCTTTCAATTACACAAAAAGTTTTATAAGCTGTAGCATAGGCTTAAAGCTGTGGCACAGGCTTAAATGCATATTGAGAAGAAACAACTGTATAAAAGTTCAACCTGCCAAACAGTGTATGCATGTAACACAAAAGCTGGAACTAGACATTTAACAAAAAATTATGTTTTACATAAAAGGTGGGAACCATAACTTTTTAAAACAATAGTTCTTTCTTTAATGTCTTTAAATGTAAATGGCTTCACAGATAAATTCAAACAAGAAAGAGTAGTAAACTATATTATAAAGTGTACAGTGCAAATAGCTATGTTACAGGAGACACTTAGAAAGAAAAGAACATGTGAATTTGATAAATAAAGGTTTTCAGGGTAGTCACTCGGTGGAATATCTGGGACAAAGGAAAAGAGGGGTACTTATATTAATTGCAAGAGTAGCTCCAATAGTGATAGAAGAAGACTAAAAAAGACAATAATGGAAGATTTGTAGTGCTAAGGGGATACTGGCAAGGGAGGAGGATTACACTGGCATGTATTTACATTCCACCTAAAACTGCTATAACAGAACTTAACAAAGTTCTGGGAGAAATAATCAGTTTTCAGCAAATAATATTACTTATAGGTGGGGACTAGAATTTGATTTGCAGCAGTAAAGATGTGTCTGGGGGTGCCTAGAAGGGAAAATATAACAAAGAAGTGTGGATTTTTGACGAAATTTATGAAAATATTTGGCATGGAAGACGTGAAATCAGTAATAGGAATTCTGAGTGAATTTACATATTATTCCCCAAGATATAAAAACTGGGCTAGGCTAGACAGAATTTCTATTTTACAGGAACATGTCCATTTAATTGAAGGTCTTGATACCCACCTAATATCTATTTCAGATCATGAGCCAATAATAGCTAAAATAAAAACACAGGATAATGAAATAAAAATGAGACATTGACGCTTTCCCACCTATCTGCTGAAAAGAGATGAATTTAAGGAATGGATAGTGGAGATTATTCAGGAGCTGATAAGAGAGGATAGAAATTTCTTCTGAAAATGTAGCTAGGGAGTGGGATAAAATTAAGGTGGAGTTTAGAAATAGGGTGGAAATAAAAGAAATGGAGCAATGGTTAAGAACTAACAAGAATTATTTAGAGGGATTAACAAATGTTAAAGTATTGCAGAATAAGGGGAATCTCACAGAACAAGAAGAGGATCAACTGCAGAATGCTAGACAGAAAAAAAAAAGAAGTTATGTACTCACCATAACGTTCCATCTGTGTTACTGAGCTTCGTTCATTCTTGACCAATGGGACTCGGTTCTGTTCCTTGGAACTGGCTTGGCCGTTATACAGCTCACACCAGCCAAAACCTCTTGAGCTAAGACTCTACCCACAATGCCCCCTCTCTCCATTACCTCAGATCGAGTTTGCATATAACAGCAGGAGTATAGACAATAGATATAAACAGAAACAATGTCCAAGGTAAACACTCTATGACAACCCAGGACAAGTATTCAATCCTCCAGGACATCTACAGGAGGAGAAGGGCGGGATGTCAATAATGAATGAAGATCAACAACATAGATGGAACGTTATGGGGAGTTCATAACTTATTCATCTGATGTTGTCAATCTTAGTTCATTCTTGAAGAATGGGACAGAGTTCCATTACTTTAGTTTCTGAGTGGCCTTATGGAAGGATATTCCTGAAAACCATACAGCCAAAGGATGCTTTTCCCCTGGAGACCATATCCACTTTATAAAGAGTGATAAAGGTATGAGGAGCAGCCCAAGTTGCAGCTGCACAAATTTCATCCATAGAAGCTTTAGAATAGAAAACAGCTGAAGTGGCAACTTATCTGGTTGAATGCACTTTAACAGGTGCAAGTAACTTATTGGATGGCATGCACATAAATAAAGGTAACACAATCTCTCAGCCATTTCGATAAGGTCACTTTTGATGCAGACTGTCCTATTGTTGGACCAGAAAAAGAAATGAATAGTTGATCTGATTTCCTGGATTCTTTAGTTCTATTCAGGTAAAATGCAATTGCCTGTGAATGTCCAGTAAGTGTAAGTAATATTCACCCCTGTTGGAAAACTATGGAAAGAAAACTCGTAATTCAATGGTTTGATTAATATTAGATTCAGGGAAGGAAGGGTTAGTTATTAATGATACCCTGTCTTTATGAAAAATGATATAGGGGGTTTCACACATAACGCCTGGATCTCAGAGACTCTTCTGGCAGATGCGATGGCTACTAGAAAAAGAGCTTTCCGGGAAAGGAACTTAAGATGGCAAGTGGCTGCTGGTTCAAAGGGAACAAGAACTAAAGTTTGCAAAACCAAGTTTAGATCCCACGGAGCTACGGGATCTTTGGATGGAGGTTTCAGTCATAACGCACCTTTGAGAAAAACCTTGTGCAAGTGATGGGAAATTAGAGGATGGTCATCAAAGCCATTGTGAAAATTGGAAATGGCTGCTAACTGGACTCTAAAGGTGGAAGCTGAATCTCCTTGATCAAACAGAGTAACTACAAATTGCAAAACCTTTTCAACAAATGCCAGAAATTAATCTGAATTGTTTTCAGAGGCCCAAACTGAAAATCTCTTTCATTTATTGGAGTACAGTCTCCTGGTGGGAGGCCTATTGGAGGCCAGAAGAATCTTTTGTACTCGGGAAGATATGTTATTCTAGTTGGCTATTAACGGAAATGAAGAAACCAAGCTGTGAGCTTGAGAGAAAGCGCAGATCGGGGTGCACCAAACCCTGAGTGTGAGAGAAAAGTTCTGGAACTGGGTCCAGAATCCATGGTTGGTGAATCAAGTGAGGCTATAGAAAGGGAATCTAAATTTGCCTGGGCCAAAAGGGAGCAATGAGAATCACTTTGATTTGCAACCTTTGGGCATTCTTTGGGGATGAGTGGAAATAGGTGAAAAGCATAAAGAAGACCCAAAGGCCAATCAAGAAGGACAGCATCTCTCAGAGACTCCCCCTGAAGGGGAATTAGGGCTAAGTAGCTGCTGCACTTGTTGCCCACTGGGGAGGCAAAGAGATCACAGCAAGACTTGCCTCATAGGTGAAAGATTTTCTTTGCCACTCTGGTATTAAGAGACCACTCATGAGGCAGAAGAATCTGTCTGCTCAGTTTGTTCGCTATCATGTTAGAACCCCGCGAGATATACATTGCCACAAGAAAATGGTTCAAAGATATCGCCCACTGCCACACTCTGACAGCTTCCCGGCAAATGGGGTAGGATTTGGTTCCCCCTTGTTTGCTGATATACCATACCACTGAGATGTCTGACTGGATCGCATCTGTTCCCAGAGGAAGAGCAGATTGAAAGGCTTGCAACACTAGGCACACTGCTCTCATTTCTAGGGCACTGATGTGCAAGTTGGCCTCTCATGGGGACCAAGTGCCTTAGACTGTTCTTCCCATATAATGCCTCCCCACCCCATCTGGACAGTGTCCGTGTTCACTATGGCCTTAGGTTGTGGGGAAACAAAAGCGACGGCCCATTAGAATATCTTCTGACTGTATCCACCAGAATAGATAATTTTTCAATGTCCTGTTATTAAGATCAAGTGAGTCATCAGATGAGAAAGAATGGACCATTCGGGGGACAGAAGCCACTGAAGTATCCTCATGTGAAATTTTGCCAAGAGGACTAGGGTGATGGCTGCTGCCACAGATCCAAGGGCTTGGAGAACAAGTCGAACAGGCACTTTGTTTTCTACCAGAATGGGTTGTACTTGAGACCTTATCTTTTGCAGCCTGTGAAAGGGTAGAGAAGGTCTATATGAAACTGTGTTGAGGCGGGCTCCTATGAATTCTAGGTCCTGACTGGGAGACAGCTGTGACTTTTCGTAGTTGACTGTTATGCCCAGGGCATTGAAAAAGAAGTTATGTACTCACCATAACATTCCATCTAAGTAGTTATACTTCATTTTTCTGCAACCTGTGGGTATTCAGATCCATATCGGATCTGAGCCGGCAACTTTACAAGCATCTGCTCCGAGCTCCAAGCTCCTCCCCCTTACCCATAACACACCACCATCTCCTGCCTTCCCTTAGATCGAGTTTGCCGCAACTCAAACCAATCAGAAACTCAAACTAGAGTATAACACACATGCTAATCACATGAGAAGGTTCGGGGGAAGGAGGGTGGGAAGATTGCAGAAAAATGAAGTATAAAATGCAGTTGTGCACACTTACCATAAATGTAGATGTTCGAGTATATTCACTGTTGCAGTCATTACATTTGGGTAATCTGGGGCAGGTTGCCCTCAGTCGGCCTGATTAACAAAGTCTTGGGTCCTGCGTCGGTTGCTGTCCCGTCTTCCATGATGTCAGGTTGTCAGGGGTATAAAACATGCAGCTGACGCCATTACATCAGTTTTTCTTGCCCCAGATGTCAGGTGCCCCCCAAATGGGGAACAAATAAAATTAAAAACACAAAAATATACCTCCAACCACAAGCAAATACACCAAAAAGGCTTTTAAGCAAAGTAAAATAAAGTAGAGGTATAGTAAGAGAAAAACAGGGGGCTGGAGGGAGGGTAACCAGGACTGCAACAGTGAATACACTCGAACATCTACATTTATGGTAAGTGTACACAACTGTACTATGTTCTTCGTGTTTCACTGTTGCAGTCATTACATTTGGGTAGATTCCCAAAGCTATGGTTGGGAGGATGGATTTATACAGCATTAGGACCAGCTATAAGGCCCTGCAAGACTGCAGTGGCAATGCCATCTCTGGATTTAAAGAAAATTGGTAAATGGTAATGCTTGGTGAAAGTATGTACTGAACTCCAGGAAGCAGCTTCTAGAATATCCCTGGTAGGAACACCTCTGAGAAAGGCTGAAGAAGTAGATACAGCCCTGGTGGTATGAGATCTGATCCCCTGGGGGATAGGTTTTCCATGGTGCTTACAGCAGAAATTAATGCAATGGCTTATCCATTTAGAAATGGTTTGTTTTGAAATAGCTTTCCCCTCTGCCCCTGCAGCAAATGCCACTAACAATTCAGATTTTCTTTGAAATTAAGTTCTGTCCAAGTAGAATCTAAATTGTCTGTATATGTCCAAGGAATGCAGAATCTGTTCCCCTTTGCTTTGGGATTGGGATAGAAGGTTGGCAAATGAATGAACTGGTTAAGAACAACGCTGGAAACCACCTTGGGCATGAAGGATGGATTGATCCTCAGAGATACCCTGTCCGCATGAAAGATGATGAAAGGCTCCACTGCCATAAGGGCCTGTAATTCAGATATCCTTCTAGCTGAAGTGATTGCTAAGAGGAAGGCTGTTTTCCAAGAAAGAATTTTTAAGTCTGCAGTAGCAGCTGGCTCGAAAGGAGGTATAGTGAGCTTTTCTAAAACAAAGTTAAGGTCCCAGGCAGGGGTAGGACCTCTCCTGGGTGGTCTCAAGTTCTTTGCCCCTCTGAGATACTGTTTAAGCAGGGGATGAGAAAAGAGGGGTGGTTCTGTGTTATAGTGAGCTGAAATAGCTGAAGCGTGGATTTTAATAGAGGAAAAAGACAGGCCCTTGTGAAGCATCTCAGTTAAGTATTGCAAAATCTGAGGTAAACTGGGCGCTGATGTGCTCATCCCTAAAGATTGGTTCCAGGCACAGAATCTTTTCCATTTGTCAGCATAAGGTATTCTAGTACTAGGTCTTCTTGCCTCCAAGATGACATCCATCACAGGTTTACTGTGGGATGCTAAGGGTAAATTTAAGTGATTGGCCAGCTGCAAGATTCAATGTTGGGAGCTGAGGGTGCAGAATTTGGTTTTCCTGCTGAGACAGTAAGGAAGGTGTCTGAGGCAGGTGCCTTGGAGATATTTGTGACACACTGCACAGGAGTGGGTACCAGTGTTGGCGTGGCCAGTCTGGAGCAATCAAAATCATTTTTGGTTTGTCCTGTTTGACTTTTAGCAGAACTTTGGAGAGCAGAGGCAGAGGGGGAAAGGCGTATACTGATACTGTTTTTCCAGCTGAAGGACAGAGCATCCACTTTACAGGCTTTTTTGTGAGGAATCCTTGTGCAAAGTTTGTCCAACTGGTAGTTCTGGAGGGAGGCAAACAGATCTATGTCTGGGCTCCCCCATTTTCTTGTCAACATGTTGAAAATCTGTGGTTCCAGTTTCCACTCGTGTGGGTCCATGAGATTTCTGCTTAGTCCGTCTGCCAGTGTGTTCAGTTTTCCTGGCAGGAATTGAGCTTGTACTTGCACTTGGTAGTTCAAGGTCATGTTCCACAATGCCATGGCTAGTCTGCAGAGGGGGTAGGAATGTGTATCCCCCTGCTTGTTTATATGCCACATAACCATGGTGTTGTCCGTCTTTACCATTAGTTGTCCTGGATGAATGTAGTCCTTGAAGGCTGTCAGAGCATTCTGTACAGCTAACATTTCTTTTTGATTGATATGTAGGTGCATTTGATTTGGGTTCCATTTGCCCTGAATGCACTTCCCTGCTAGGTGAGCCCCCCATGCATAGCCTGATGCGTCTGTAGTTAGGGTTTGGGCGGCAGGGGGTAGTGTGAATGGCAGTCCCTTGTTTTGGTGGCAGGCCTCTGCCCACCATAGGAACTCCAGCCGTAGGCAAGGTATGATAGAAATCATTGTTTCCATGCTGTGACAATGTTGACTCCATAGACCTTTTAAGCACCACTGAAGTTTCCTCATATGCAGTCTTGCATATGGAATTAGAAGAATGCAGGAGGCCATGAACCCCAAGGCTTGCAGTATTTGTCTTGCAGATAGCAGGGTTTTTGTGGCCACTTGTACGAACTAAGTTACCAAATGAATTTGCTTTTCTGGCATGAGGAAAGCCATCTGGGCAGTTGTATTCAAGCTTGCACCCAGGAATGTAATCTGTTGAGAGGGTACCAGTTGTTATTTCTTTTTGTTTATGGTGTACCCTAGACAAGTTAGAACCCTTTTTACAAACGTCAGATGGTTTATAAGTATGGACTGGTTTTCTGCCTGAATTAGACAATCGTCCAGGTATGGATATATTGGAATATTTCTTTGCCTGCAAAATGCAATTACTGAAGCCAGGAACCTTGTGAATACCCTGAGTGCAGTAGACAATCCAAAGGGCAGTGCAGAGAATTGATAATGCAAGTAGCCTGCTTTGAAGCGCAGGTATCTTCTGCAAGATTCCCTGATTGGGATATGCAGGTAAGCTTCTTTTAAATCTAGAGTTGCCAACCAGGCATCTTTGCCTAGCATAGGAATTAACTGGTGAAGAGTCAGCATCTTGAATTTTGGAATGTCCAGAAAGGTGTTTAGAGTAGACAGGACCAGAATTGGACGCCATGATTTGTCGTTTCTAGGTACCAGGAAAAGCCTGGAATAGAAACTGAGCCTCTTCCCACTGATTTGGGGGCAGGTCTGGCCACCCATTTGGTGTTGGCAACGTGTGGAAATTAAGTCTGTATCCCTGGGACACTATATTTAAAACCCATTTGTCCTGGGTTATTTGTTCCCCGTTTTTTGCATGAAGAGCAATCTTTCCCCTCAAAGGGGTGGCTAAAAGGTAAGTGCTTGGTAATTCTAAAGGAAAGTCATTGAGACTGTTTACCATAGGGGGTGTCTTGTTATTTCCAGATTTGGAAGTAGAGGCCCCCCACTGCTTAGTTCTGAGAGTCCCTTGGGACTGAAACCTGGTGCTTTTGGTGTGTCTCGGTTTGGCTTGAGTGGATCTGGAAGGAGCTGGAAAGATTCTTAGTAGGCCAGTGCCTACTAAATCTTGGAGGTTGCACTTGTAAGAAATCTTTTACAGTTTGCATAGATTTAGCTTTATCTTCCATCTTTTTTAGAACTTCTTCAGCCTTATTGCCAAACAGGCGGTCCTGATGTAAAGAAGCATCCAACAATTTTGCTTTAACATGATCAGGCAGAGATTGCTCCTTAAGCCAGGCATGCCTTCTAAGCACAGACCCAGTAACAGCAGCCCAGCAAGAGGTCTCTAAAGAATCAAAACCACATTGCAAAGTACGTTTTCCAACTTGTTCAGCAGAATGCAATAAATCCTGTAAATCTTTATTTTCCACACAGTCAGAAATCAACAAAATTTTCTGTTTGAGTAGTCCTATAATATGCTGTTGATATTTTAGCATATGAAATTGACAGTTTACAGCCCTGATTGCCAAGGTTGCAGAAGTATAAACCTTTTTACCCCATCTATCCAGCGCCCTGGAAACTCTATGAGAAGGGGTAGGATTTTTAGCAGTAGAAGCCCTAATGCCCTTGGGCCCCTGAGAAATGGTTTCTGGATCTGCAACAGGATTTTTGAAAAGGAACTTGTGGGACTCAGGAAAGTACAGTTTTGTACCTACCATAAATGTAGATGTCCGATAGGTATGCATCTGCAGTCATAACATATGGGTTGTCCTGCCTCAGGCAGCCCTTCGGTCGGCCGGATTCCAAAGTCTGGGTCTGGCCTCGGCTGATGTCGCACTTTCCCCGACGTTAGAGCGTCTGGGGTATAAAAGCATCAGCCGACGCCATTTTCCTCAGTTTTTCTTGCCCCAGATGCCAGGTGCCCTCTAGGAAGGCTAAATTTGGAGAAATGCAATAAATTCCAAACATTTGCAAAAATATATACATATATATACAAACAAATACACCATAATAGATCCCCCAGCTAGCTAATAGAGGGGTAAGCACCCTAGGAATACCACAGAGGGGAAGGAGGGAGGGTAAACCTGACTGCAGATGCATACCTATCGGACATCTACATTTATGGTAGGTACAAAACTGTACTATGTCCTTCAAGGATGCATCTGCAGTCATAACATATGGGTAGAATACCATAGCCAATCTGGGGGTGGAGGTACTAAGAAAAGGATGGTGTAGTTAAGATCCCCTGCAGGACTGCAGTAGCAAAACCTGCTCTGGATCTGGAGTATAAAGGTAGATTGTAATGTCTGGCAAATGTATGCACGGAGCTCCAAGTAGCAGCTTCTAAAATGTCCTTGGTAGCCACCCCTCGTAGGAAGGCTGTAGTGGTGGCCGTGGCCCTTGTGGAATGAGGCCTGATGGTTTCAGGAACTGTCTTTCCATGAAAGGAGTAGCAAAAACGAATGCAATTTCCTATCCATTTTGAAATTGTCTGTTTGGAAATTGCTTTTCCTTGCACCCCAGTAGCATATGCTACAAATAGTTGGTCAGTTTTTCTGCTAGTTTTAGTTCTGTCCAAGTAGTAGCGTAGTTGTCTGTGTATATCCAGGGTGTGCAGCAGTTTTTCCCCTCTATTCTGTGGATTCGGAAAGAACGTAGGCAAGTGAATAGCTTGGTTCAAGGATACCCTAGATACCACCTTTGGCATAAAAGTAGGATTGGTTCTTAGTGAAACTCTGTCCTGGTGGAAAATAAGAAAAGGCTGCACTGCCATTAATGCTTGTAACTCAGGTACTCTTCTTGCTGAAGTTATTGCCAGAAGGAATGCAGTTTTCCAAGACAGAAACTGTAGATCCGCTGATGCTGCTGGTTCAAAAGGAGGCAGTGTCAGTTTCTCCAGCACAAAGTTGAGATCCCAAGCAGGTAGAGGGGGTCTTCTTGGAGGTTTAATATTTTTGATCCCTCTCAGAAATTGTCTGAGGAGAGGGTGTGAGAAGATAGGTGGATCCACATTGTATTCTGCTGAAATTGCTGAGGCATGATTCTTAATGGAAGAATAGGACAGGCCATTGTGGAACAATTCTGCTAAGTATTCCAGGATATGTGTCATGCTCGCCACTGCCACATCGAGGCCTTTTGATGTGTTCCAAAGGAGAAATCTCTTCCATTTAGCTGAGTATGTCTTCCTTGTGGAAGGCCGGCGAGCTTCCAAGATAATGTCCTTCACCCTCTGTGATAAAATAGTTTGATTGGGATTTAAGGAATTTTCCAGGCAGTTAGCTGCAATGTTTTCAAGTTTGGATGCATGGTCTTGAAATTGTTCTGCGTCAGAAGAAGAGGCCATATGGGGAGAGGCCATGGTTTTTCCTGAGACATGCTTCTCAATAATGGATACCAGTGTTGCCTTGGCCAGTCTGGAACTATCAGTATCACTCTTGGCTGTTCCTCCCTTATCTTCAGTAGAACCTTGTACATTAATGGGAGAGGTGGGAAGGCATATACTTTTAGAGCTTTCCAGCTGAAAGAGAGAGAGTCCACCCTCCAAGCTTGTGGATGGTATGTCCTTGAGCAGAATGTCTTCAGTTGATGGTTGAGTGGGGAGGCGAGTAGATCTATCTCCGGCATTCCCCATGCCTTTGCTATGAGTTGGAAGATGTCTGGGTGCAGCATCCATTCGTGCGCATCCATGGCAGTTCTGCTTAAGCTGTCTGCCAGTGTATTCTCTTTTCCTGGCACGAATTGGGACTGTAGTTGGATATTGAGTTTCAGGCACAGTTCCCATAGATTCATAGCCAGCCGGCATAGAGGGTAAGAGTGTGTGCCTCCCTGCTTGTTTATGTACCACATGACCGTGGTGTTGTCTGTCCTTATTAACAGGTGGCCTTGTTGGAGGAAGGGTTTGAAAGCCTGGATTGCATGCATCACTGACAGCATTTCCTTTTGGTTTATGTGCATGCTTAGCTGTCCTTGAGGCCATAGACCTTGGATACATTTGTCCTCCATGTGTGCTCCCCATCCTCGGTCTGAAGCATCCGTGGTGATGGTCTGCCTTGTTTTTGGTTTGTTGAAAGGCAACCCTCTGTTGGACTGGCAGGCCTGAGCCCACCACAAAAATTCCTTTTGAAGGCATGGAATGATTGGTATCAAGGTTTCTAAACTGTGACTGTGTTGAGACCATACACTCCTTAGGTACCATTGTAATTTTCTCATATGCAGCCTGGCGTGTGGTATCAGAATTATGCAGGATGCCATGTAACCCAGGGCCTGCAGGATTTTCCTTGCAGTAAGCTGAGTTTGTCTTGTCAGAATCATGAAGTAATCTGGAAGTTGTTTTTGTTTTTTCTTCTGTGAGAAAGGCCATTTGGGTGGTTGTGTCCAGATCTGCACCCAAAAAAGTTATCCTTTGGGATGGCACTAGTCTTGACTTTTGGATGTTGACTGTGTATCCCAAGGCCTGTAGCAGGTGGATGGCATAAGCCAGATCCTTTATCAAATTTCCCTTGTTGTCCGCGTGTATTAGGCAGTCGTCCAGGTATGGGTAGATTTGAATTCCCTGAAGTCTGCAATGTGCAATTACTGATGCCAGGCATTTCGTGAATACTCTGGGCGCAGTAGATAAGTCAAAGGGCAATGCTGAGAATTGATAATGCTCTAATCCTGCAAGAAATCTGAGGTGTCTTCTGCAACTTGGTCGAATAGGGACGTGCAGGTATGCCTCCTTGAGATCTAGAGTCACCAGCCAAGACTCCTTGCCCAACATGGGAAGAAGTTGCTGTAGGGTCAGCATCTTGAATTTTGGCACAATGAGGTAAGTATTCAGTGCGGACAAGTCGAGAATAGGCCTCCATTGATTTTCTTTTCTTGGTACAAGGAATAGTCTGGAGTAAAATCCTTGGCCTTGTTCTGAGTGAGGTACCTTTTCTATAGCTTTCATCTGAAGCAAATTGTTGATCTGCCTTAAAGCCTCTGCCCTCTGATTTGGTGGAAGGTTTGGCATTCCGTTTCTTTTTGGCAAAGTGTGGAAGTGGAACCTGTATCCTTTGTCTATTATTTGCAGAGTCCATGTGTCCCTTGTAATATAATGCCAGTTTTTTGAGAATAAAGCCAGCTTTCCGCCCAAGGGTTTTTCAATTGTTCCCTGGTAGGCGGAATCAGAGTGAAGTCATTGAGACTGTCCTGGTGTAGTAGTTGTTGTTGTTGCTGTTGCACTACTCCTCTGGTTGGCAGGCTGCCACTGACGGCCTCTGTAGGAGCCCTTCGATTGGCCTCTGCTTCTAGGGCGCCTGTTCCTACCCCTCTGGGCTCTGACCGAGTCTGGAAAGGACCAATTCTTAGTAGTCCAGTTTCTGCTGAATCTTGGTGGTTGTACTTGCAGGAAATGCTTAACTGTTTGCACAGATTTTGCCTTTTCTTCAACCTTTTTTAAGATCTCCTGAGCAGAGGAGCCAAATAAATTTTGTTTCTCCATTGGAGCATCCAGGAGTTTAGCTTTAACATGGTCTGGCAAAGATTGTTCCTTCAGCCAGGCATGCCTACGAATAACTGCCCCAGTCATAGCTGACCTAAATGAAGCCTCCAATGCATCATAGCCACATTTTAAGAAATGATTACTAACCTGTTGTGAGTTGTGTACCAAATCCTGAAGGGATTTACGGTCAAGGGGTTCAGGAGAAGAAAGTTTCTTATTCAGTTCATCTAACAAATACTCTTGGTACTGTATCATATGAAATTGACAGTTTAATGCCCTGAGAGAAAGAGTTGCAGAAGTATATACCTTCTTTCCCCATCTCTCTAAAGCTCTAGACTCTCTTTCAGAGGGTAGAGGATTTTTGGCAGTGGCGGCTGCAACCCCTTTAGGGCCCTGAGAAATAGTTTCTGGGTCTGCAGAATGGGCTTTATACAGGTGGAAATGAGAATCCGGGACCCTGTAGTACCTATCAGGTTTGGCAGGGGCCGGAGGAAGAGTATCAGGGGCTGTACTGACATCATTGTACACATCATCAATTACATTCAGAACAGGAGGTATAGCTAAGGGCCTATGTTGAGGCAAATGCAAAAAGGTCCTTAATCTTTTTCTAGAATCAGAGAAATCCTGACCTTGCCATTGAAAATGCTCTCGCATGGAGTATAGAGTCTCACCAAAGGAAAACTCTTCAGGAGGGGAGGCCGAAGGGATAGATTCCTCAGCATCTGAATCCTCATAAGACGAATAAGCCCCCTCCTGGTGGTCTGACAACTCAGATCCATCCGTGGACTCATCTGAAGAGTGTGGGTCAGAGGGGTCAGTCCTGGGCCTTTTGTCCGGAGGAGGGTGAGAGGCCCTGTCTGGGTGAGGTTGTGAACCTCTAATTAAAGAAATAAGGTCCTCTGCACGGTTGAGGATCTGAGAACTAGAGGAAGGCCTCTGGGAGGTAGTCTTGGGAGGCAAAGCTTTGGAAAATTTAGCAGCTTTAGCCCTAGAAAAGGCCTTAATGGACATGGAAGCAGGGGGCCTAGCTGCCCCATGTGCAGGTGTAGAAATGTCCAAAGGTATGGTGTCGGACATTTCCTGGACACTGGTTTCGGTAGGAAGTTCGGTAGCCGACTCAGCCAGGGCCTCACGGGCCGCGTTGGTCGGTTGAATGGATTCGGAAGTAGGGATCTCCGAGGACTCGGTTTTGGCCGAAACCGATACACTCGCGGTAGGCCTTACCGTGGTTTCAGCCGAAACCGCGGGCCGCGAGTGTCAGTCCTTTTCCTTCCGTTTTTTCACTAAATGCGAAGCCGGAGTCTCCGTCGGCATTTTATAAGCAAAACTGGCCCCAAAAAATTCCTCTGCAAACTCCGACCGACGTCTAAGAGTTCGTCGGTTGAAGGAAGCACAGGCAGAACAGGCCGATACGTCGTGGTCTGGGCCTAAGCAAGGAAGGCAGTAGGAATGGAAATCCTTATGAGGTATTTGTTTCCCACAAGTTAAACAATTATTTACTTTGTCTGACATCGGCTGAGGCAAGAAAGAGTCCCCAACGGGGTACTTAGCTTTTTTCGAAGTCTTCGGTAGCTGAATTCACTGGATCTGACCGACCAGCACTTGCGAACAGCTTCTGCTTCGGGCACCGCGCGGCAAGAAAGACTGAGGAAAATGGTGTCGGCTGATGCTTTTATACCCCAGACGCTCTGACGTCAGGGAAAGTGCGACATCAGCCGAGGCCAGACCAAGACTTTGGAATCCAGCCGACCGAAGGGCTGCCTGAGGCAGGACCACCCATATGTTATGACTGCTGATGCATCCTTGAAGGACATCCCTGTAGTATCTGTCAGGTTTACTGGGAGCCAGAGACAGGGAATCAGGGGCCATACTGGATTCCGAAAACACATCATCAACAATGTCTAGTACAGCAGGTATAGCCAAAGGCCTATGCTGAGGTAGAAGAAGGAAATCCCTAAGCCTCTTTTTATATTCAGAAAATTCCTGACCTTCCCAATGGAAATGCTCCCTTAAGGTATGTAAAGTTCCCCCAAAAGAAAGTCCTCATGGGGGAAAGCAGAGGGAATGGAATCCTCTGCATCAGAATCCTAATAAGTAGGTATGGACAAATCTAGGTCATTGGAAGAATTAGAGGAAATAGAGTCCTGATCAGAAGATTCATAGTCAAGCTCAGTCCTAGTCCTCTTAGAAGGGGAGAGGTTGACTACCACTGATTAGAGTAATAAGATCTTCAGCCATTTTGATCATTTGTTTTTAAGGCATAGGGGCCTGAACATGTGGCCTGGGTGCCGGTTTTTTAGACATAGATCAAGATTTAGGCCTTAGAATAGAAGGTGGAGTCGGTTTAATATGCAGTCTGTAGGCCTGAATACACCCTCAGAAGCTAGTGCCTGCACGGTGGCTCCGGACCCATCCAAGGTAGAGACATCCGTGGGTTCCATAGGTGAAGCATCTTGCGGCATACCGGACTCTGAATGGGTCTCAGTAGAGGCCTGCGAGTCAGGAGTAGCGGGTATCAGAGGCTGCGAAAGAGCATCACTGAGTACCGGCGAACTGGCGACTGGCTTAGGAGAAGTGTCGTCGGCTGTTTTGGACCTCGATGGCCTGTCTCTGTCTTTTTCTTTGCGTTTTTTTGGAATTCCGGTAGTCGGATGGCTAACCGACATAATTTCTGAATAATTAAACCGAGAACCGAAATATTTAGAGTTAAAAATATACCGACAACGGATAGTGCGCTGATTAAATAAAGCACAAAACCGACAGCAAGGTACGTCGTGGTCAGGACCTAGGCAAGGAATACAGTAAAAATGAAAATCTTTATGAGGTATTTGCTTTCCACAAGTAATGCAATTATTAACTTTTACTGACATCGGTAAGGAGCAAGAAAAAGTTTCCCCAACGGGGTACTTAGCTTTAAGTTGAAGACTTTGGTTCTGAAACTCGAAGACAAAAATTTCAGGAGTCGGCCGACCGGCACTTGCAAACTGCTTCTGCTTCAGGCATCGCACGGCAAGAAAGACTGATGTAATGGCGTCGGCTGCATGTTTTATACCCCTGACGACCTGATGTCATGGAAGAAGGGACAGCAACTGACGCAGGACCCAAGACTTTGTTAATCAGGCTAACTGAGGGCAACCTGCCAGCAGATTACCCAAATGTAATGACTGCAACAGTGAAACATGAAGAACATCTACTCAGATGGAACGTTATGGTGAATACATAACTTCTTTATCTGTAGTAGTTAACGTCATTTTATCTGCAACCTGTGGGACAGAGTTCCCAGCTACTGAAACTCCTGGGAGGCCCTCATGGAAGGATATTCCTGAGCACCGCAGAGCCGAAGGATGCTCTCCCTCTGGAGATTAAACCCAACTTATAATGAGAAATGAAGGTATGTGACTTAACCCAAGTTGCTGCCGCACAAATGTCATCCAATGATACCCTAGACCAGAAAGCAGCAGATGTTGCCATATATCTGGAAGAATGAGCTTTAACAGGATCAGGTGGAGACAAGTCTTTGTCTTTGTAAATTTGCAAAATACACAGTGTAGTCGATCTAGCTAAGAAAACTTTGGAGATGGCCTTACCCAAAAAGGGCTTAGAAAAGGACACAAACAACTGGTCAGACTTATGGAAGAGCTTTGTTCTGTGTAGATAAAAACAAAGTTGTCTATGAATGTCTAACAAATGCAGTTTATATTCACCCTTGTTCTGAAAATCTGGGAAGAAAACGGGCAGGTTAACTGTTTGATTAATGTTCGATTCAGAAGCCACTTTTGGTAAGAAAGAAGGGTTTGTATGAAGAGAAACCCTGTCCTTGTGGAAGATCAAGTAAGGGGGCATGGCAGACAAGGCTTGAAGCTCAGAAACCCCTCTAGCTGATGTAATAGCCACTAAGAAGGCTGTCTTCCAGGATAAGAACTTCAAATCTGCTGATGCTGCAGGTTCAAAGGGGGGAGCAACTAAGGCCTGCAGAACCAAGGTAAGGTCCCAAGGAGGAACAGGGTTCTTAACTGGAGGGCGTAAAAGAAAGGTGGCTTTAAGAAAAGCCTTACACAATCTAGAAGAGGCCAGAGCATTCCTGTTTTCGCCGACATGGAAATTTGAAATAGCTGCCAGTTGCACTTACTGGTTCACACTCCTAAACGTCAGAGGGAAGGACCACCGGTTATGATGAAGCAAACTTTGTAATCTGCAGCACAGACGTGTTCTGCACAATGTCATAACAGTTCAGTGCTCTGAGAGAACAGTTACGGGCAAAATAAGTAAATACACACATACAAAATACAGCCGGCTACTCAGGTATTCTTGGCTAAAACTTAAGATGCATAAGTAGTCTGTGCAGCCTAGTGTATGGTAAAAAGTGTATGGTATGAACTAACTCCTGGCAGTGATGATTATGTAGCTCTGCCTCATTCATTCATGTTTTGGTCTTGTTATATTCAATTAAGCTTTTGACTGCTATGAATTTAATTCGATATAAAACAGTTAGTGTTACTATGACAATGATGTGTTGTTATGAACAAAATTTAAATGCACTTGTGCTATTTTCAGGGCTTTTTTGTGCACTGAACTATTATTACATAGTTTTAAATATTAAATTATCATAAAAAACTATTATAAAATTGCACGATGACAGTGTTTAGAATGGATGGAGTTCCTTGAGTACTCTGATAACTTCTGAAGGGTTTGCTACCACAAAAAGCTTGTGAACCACATATGTGTAGAGATAACTTCAAAGCAAGTATGGCCCTAGTCAAATGGCTGCTGTAGTGTCAGGAAAAGAGCTCAGTACCACAGATAGTATTTTTTTTTTCTTTTGGGTTAATTCTTGAACAGTGTTCATCAGTTCATCAGGCTCGCTGTGACCTGTGTTGCCTTGGTAGAGATTATCATAGCATTCTATGGACATCACTGCATTCTTAAGACATTTTTCCCTGAGCTGCTTTTAGAGCCATTGATACCTGAAGATAACTGATTTACACAAATGTAAATGTTGTGTTATGGTTTCCTAAAATTATTATATGTCTGCTTATTCTCTGAAAATCAACATACAGACAGACTCTGAATGGTATAAGATCTCACATTCCAATCTTTGCTGAATGAGCATGTAATTTGATAAACCGAATTGTGAATGTAGCACAGTTACCATGAAAAGCAGTCTTTGATGTTGCATGGAAAACAGGTTTTGACACTAGGCTTTTCTGTCCCATTTGGTATTCAATGACATTACAAGAACAGAGCAATGCATTGATGAGGCAAATGTAGTTTTGAATGAGGACCAGTTGCTGACATTCTGTGACAAACTGCCAGCTTATACTGAATCTGAGCTATTTATGTACAGCTGGAGAGAGAGAGAGAGAGAGAGAGAGAGAGGGAAAGAGAGCTGTTGTATGGTGCCCATGTTGTGATAGTATTTATCTGTGATCTACATATAAAGGCCAACATATTAAACTATGATAACTTCTGAGTCACCAGGCTGACTTGAAACTAAATGAGTGTATGATGTGAAACTAAATGAATATCATTCCAATATGACACCTTGAAACCCAGTACCTCTAAAGAAACTTCTTAGCCCCAGTTGCACAGCACTACTTACTCAAGTACATATATCATTGAAATACATGTACCAAAATTAGGTGAGTTTCTTGTAGTGGCAACAATGACAAAGTAAAGACAGCAGTATCTACACTTTAAGGGCAGATAAGGGTTCTATACTTCTAAGTATGTCCTCCTTTGCATGAGATGCCTAGCAGCTATGAACTTGTCATTTGTAGTCATTTCTTATTGCAATATTACCAGTTTACCAATTTTTAATGTAATATAGGCAATTAATTCTTCAAGGGCAACAGGCACTGAATTTGAAGATGAAACACTAGATGTAAAGCTGTTTGCCACTGGCAATCTCTTCATTAGTAATTTCTTTAATGTGGAATTGTTCAGATGATTTCTCTTCTGCAGAGATTGTTTGTATTGAGTGATATTGGTGGATTGTAATGACAGAAATCTGAGTACCTTTTATGGTTGGAATTTTTTGAAATGGGTATTTTTGTCATTATTGGTTAATATATTTTATTTCTTTGCTTATTAAAAAAATGCTTAAAACTACAAATGTAAAACATTCTAACAAGTGGTGCTGTTATTACATAAGGAATATAATTTAATGCAATCAGGAAGTTGAATCAAAGAACAAATACATGTATGCATGGCCATAAAAATGTGGGCAAGGAGTCTGTTTTTAAAACAGCCCAAATGTAAACTTAATCCTCCACTGACCAGATGCATTTTCTATAAATATGGGTTTTCATGCAGTTTCAGTGGCAGAGAATTGTACTGTTCATGCTAAGCCTGTTTTGTATTGTTTATCAAATGGCCCTCTGTGTTTGTGCTATTCTAGCTTAAGCTTCTGTACACAGAGAGAAGAGATGTTGCTGTTCTACTTTCACTGAGCTATAAGGTTTGCTCGCCTACCCAGAGTAAATTAAACTGTTTAGATTAACCTAAACAAGCCTTTGAACAAAGGCACATAGGCTTCTATTTTATGAAGACATGACTTTTATAGTAAAGTATGTGTGAAGGAGCAACAGATAAAGCAGGTTTATTAAAGGAAATTTCCATCTTCACTTGCAGTTTAAACTACATTACAAGGTATCCTTTCTTCTATGCATTTAAATTAAAGGAAATGACTGGACTGGCTTTTTTGGGGCGTGAATGACTGGAGTGTTTTTTTTTGGGCGTGACTAACCTGTGGGCGTGGCTCGTATGGGATGTTTCATGAGTATATGGGTGGGGATTAAGGGGCGCCGGAGCGCTACTTCGCCTAGGGTGCCATATCAGCTAAGGCCAGCCCTGGATAGGGGTAAATTTGGATCCTTCTTGTTCCGCAGAAGGCGATCACAGGAGGTAAACACTTTGTGAAGACCCTGGGAGCACCAGACAAGCCAAAGGGCAGTGCAGACTATTGGTATCAGCTTTGAAACGAAGAAAACTTCTGCAAGATTTCTCTATACGAATGTGCAAGAAAGCATTTTTAGGTCTAAGGTAACCATTAGGACCTGAGGGGCTATCATGGGAAGAAATTTCTGAACAGTCAACATTTTGAATTTTGCTACCAACAGGGACTGATTGAGGGTGGACAGGTCTACAACAGAATGCCAAGAGCCTTCCTGTCTGGGAACCAGAAATAACCTGGAATAGAACCCCTTCCCTACTTGATGTTCTGGTACTGAACCCACTTGTCTGAAGTAATGAGGGACCAATTGTCTTTGAACAGGGATATCATTCCTCCTAGTCTTCCTCGTATCTTTTCTAAAGAAGGTAGGGGGAGGTGGGTTGGGGAAAGGGAGCGTGACTGCTTCTCTTTGCCAGTGCCCTGTCACCTACAACTTCCCTGCATGAGGGTTCCTGAGGTCCACTGTCTGGGCCTTTGTGACTGATGCTGCCCTTGAGGCCTTTCCCTCAGGGCTTCCTATGTCCACTTTTTGATTGAGAGGGAAAGGACCACTGTTTAGTGGGAAAATTCTTACTAACCTAGGACGCTGAACTTACAGAAAGTCCTTGACAGTTTGCATAGATTTTGCTTTATCTTCCATCTTTTTTAGCACAACCTCAGCCTTTGGCCCAAAAAATAAGTCCTTATCCAGGGGTGCATCTTGAAGCTTAGATTTGACATGGGTTGGCAGGGTCTTTTCTTTAAGCCAAGAGTGCCTTCTAATGACAGAACCAGATACAGTAGCTTGGTTAGAGTCCTCCATAGGATCGCAGCTGCATTGTAATGAGTGTCTAGCCACCTGGGAGCTGTAATGACAAAAGTGCAACAATTCCTTGGAAATGTTCTTGTCCTCCACGGAGGATATCACTTGCTTTAATTATATGGTATAGAACAATATATGTTGTTGAATAATGTTTGTAAATGTGAAAAATGTTAATATGGTTTCATTACTTTTATGTAAGTTTGCCTATGTCACAAGTGACAATTCAATAAAAGTTTTTTTTTTAAAAACACAAAAATGCATGTTTGTAAGATGTAAACACGCTGCACCCCTACAAGAAAAGGTTGCACTTTATATTTGGAGGTGGCTGCACCTCAAAGAAGCAAGTTCACTGCTAGGCAATGTAATACTTGTCTTGACCCTTTTCAGAGATGCATACCTCTTAACTGTCCAGATTTTCCCAGAATGCCCACATTTTTGCCCCAGATCTTGGGCTGCTGCTCATAAAATGTGTGGTTTTCTGGCAAATGACAGGATTGAAGTCACTAAATAATGTTGAGTTTCATACTTCCATTTCCTTCAGACAATGAGTGTCAACACAAATCCTGTCATTCTAGAAGCTTTTTTAAGTTTATAAGAGGAATATTTAAAATCTGTCCCTATTTTGGGGCCTTTGAGCTTCTACTATTTTAGGATTTGTCCAGATTTCTTGTACTAGGAGGACAAGAGATATGACTAACCTCATACCACCGAGAACTAGCTAATCAGTGACAACATAAATTTCACTCTGTACAGAACTAAGCAACAGAACTGCAAGCAAATGCCAGTTTTAACTTGCATGAGCACATGAGGATTGAGTTTGCAAAGTCAATTAAGTGAAACTAAACTCAATGAATAAGTGGAATAAGGTATAGATAAATTTATATACATACCAACTACTTCGATATGGAAAGACAGTTTTTCTCCAGCAGACTCACATACATACTCTCCAGAGTCATGTTTTTCTATGTTCTGAATCACCAGCCTTCGTGTTTTACCAGCAGACTCCAGTCTGAATTTCTTGGATGCAGTAATGAGTTTTCCGTTCTTGTACCATTTTACCTCAGTTGTGATCTTGGACACTTCACAAGTCAGTGTGATATTCTCTGACAGCCTAGCCTTCACCTCCTTCTGAACAGAGTCTTTGTTGATAAAAGCTTCTTCTTTCTCTGCAAAAAAGATTAACTTCTGTTTATTTTTTTTTCTTAGAAAGAGAACATAAGACCAAAATATGCCCCCACCCAGGTAATTAAACAAAAGTCACTCATAATAAAAACACACATTGTGGAAAGGTACTCGAAGTTACAAAGGAAAATGCTCACCACTGACTTCAATGCTGAAGGACAGTTTCTCTCCAGCAGCTTCACAGATGTATACCCCAGCATCCTTCTTCTCCACATTCTGAATTACGAGTCGACGGATTTTACCATCAGATTCCTTTCTGTATTTCTTGGTGTCAGTCAGGAATTTTCCATCCTTGTACCATTTCACTTCTGTTTTGGCCTGTGACACTTCACAGGACAGTGTAGCATTCTCTGACAGATAGGTCTTTGTCACCTTCTGAACAGAGTCCTTGTTGGCAAATATTGGTTCAGGTTCTACAAATTACAACCACACAGCACAGTAACAGCGTAGGCACGTAAACTCATTAGATTAAATTTCAGACATTACATCTGCAAAAACCAAGGTCTATAATACAGACACATCATCATTAAACTTATAAAGAAAAAAATGATACATTTTGAAGTGAAAAAGAAAATTGGGTATACAGCACTGCCGGCAATATTTGAATTCTTCTGCAATGAATGCAAAAGAGATTCAACATGTTATATACAGAAAAAAAGAAGTTATGTACCTACCATAATGTTCCATGTTTGTTGTCCTTCATCTTGCCTTCCTTCTTGCTGGTTGGGTTCAGAGCTAATCCTCGGCTCCGACTCAGCTGATGTACAATAGCTCGAGAGCTTTTACTGGCTCGAGGCTACCTCTTATCCCAACATGCCTAGCAGCAGCAACCCAGATCTCATTTGTAATAGCCCAAACTAGACATATTTAGTAAGAAAAACAATTTTCTTACAGAGCCCTTAAACCAAGGTGGGAAGGAAAGAAAAAAAAGAACAAAGTATGGTTAACCAACCTGGTATGTCAGCAGGAAACTCAAGCAGTGTAACCACTAAAGAACTCCTCTCGAACCTCCAGGAAAGAGAAAGGAGGGGAGAATGCAAGAAGGAAGGCGAGATGAAGGACAACAAATATGGAACATTATGGTAGGTACATAACTTCTTTATGTTATGTTGTCCAATCTCGCCTTCATTCTTGCTGGTTGGGACTGTGTCCCCAACACCTGGTTCTCAGGTGGCTCACTGGAACAAACTCTTCAGGGCCGTGGAACCAAAGGTTGCCCTATTCTGGGAGACCACATCCACTTTGTAATGAGAGATAAAGGTATGAGGATTTGCCCATGTTGCTGCTGCACAGATTGAATCTAAAGGCAATTTTGCTTGGAAGGCAACAGAGGTAGCTAAGGCCCTGGTTGAATGTCCTCTGGATCTTCCTGGAAGCGTCTTTTTATGCAAACCATATGAATAAGTGATTGTGTCTGACAGCTATTTTGATAATGTCACTTTAGAAACTGGATACCCCTGCTTATTGTCAGGAAAGGATATCAACAATTTGTCTGATTTTCTGAGGTCTTTGGTCCTGTGTAAATAAAAACGTAATTGTCTATGAACATCCAATTGGTGTAATCTATACTCTGCCTTGTTGCTATAATTGGGGAAGAACACAGAAAGCTCAATGGACTCATTTAAGTTATACTCAGAACAAATCTTTGGGAAGAAAGGATTGGTCCTTAAAGAGACTCTACCTTTGTGAAATATGAGATATGGTGGGCGAATAGATAAAGCATGTAATTCAGAAACCCGTCTAGCTGAGGATATAGCAACCAAGAAAAGGTTTTCCAAGATAGAAACTTCAAGGGACAAGATCCTGCTGGTTCAAAGGGGGGCAGAACCATTGAAGCTAAAACCAAGTTTAGGTCCCGGGGGGAGTTCTCTTACCGGGGGCTGTGAAAGTGTTGTACCTCGTAAAAATAGTCTGCACAACTTATGGGACATAATGTTTGAACCCAAGTCTCCTACATAAAAATTGGAGATGGCAGCCAGTTGGACCCTAATAGTAGCTGCCCCTTTTTCGAAGGTCTCAGCCAGAAAGTCACAAATCTTGTAAACAGGAGCCGGAAAAGGATCAATGTTATTACTTTTGTCCTAGTAAGAGAACCTCTTCCATTTGCTAGTGTAAATCCTCCTAGTAGTGGGTTTGTGGGAGGACACTAGTATGTGTTGTACAGCAGGAGAAATGTTTGGGAGTCTGGCTAAGACTGGAAGTGGAGTAACCAAGCAGTCAGCTTGAGAGTTTGAAGGGATGGGTGAAACCCACCTGACTGATGCGTCAGGAGGTCCGAAACTGGGTCCAGTACCCAATGCTCCAGTTGAAGGTGATAGCGTACAAACGGAAACCATATCTGACATGGCCAATAAGGAGCAATGAGGATGAGTTTGCAACCCAACGATTTTGCTTTCTGAAGTACCTTTTGAATGAGAGGGAAGGGTGGAAAAGCATACAGTAGTCCTGGAGGCCAATTGTGAACAAGTGCATCCCTGGGTGACTGCCCCAGAGGGGGAACTAGGGCGAAGTAGCTGCTGCATTTGTTGTTTAGGGGAGTTGCAAAAAGATCACAGCATGACTGGCCCCATTTGCGGAAAACCAAGTTCGCAACTTCTTGCTTCAGGGACCACTTGTGTGGCATGAGGCTAGCCCTTCTGAGCCTGCCTGCTATCACACTGGATTTTCTAGGAATGTGCGTTGAAATCAGAAAACGTTGGGAAGACATCGCCCGTTCCCATACTCGAAGTGCCTCCTGACACAAGGGATAAGATCTGGTTCCGCCCTGCTTGTTGATGTATCATACCACTGACATATTGTCTGTCTGGACTGCAATGGTCCCTATAGGTAAAGAGTCTTGAAGTGCTTGCAACACCAGAAGCACCGCTCTCATCTCTAGAACACTGATGTGCAAATGGTACTCTTGAGGTTGGCACATTCCTTGGACAGTTCGTCCCAGATAATGCCCCCCCACCCTATCTGGGAAGCGTCCGTGGTCACTGTGGCTACTGGATGTGGGTCTAGAAAGGGTCTGGCCAGAGTCACTTTACACAACCTAGAAAAAGCCAAGGAAGAATTACTTTCACCTGAATGAAGGTTTCACATGACAGCCAAATGCACTTAACAGTAGACAAACTAGCCACCTCATAAAAAAACTGAAGCTAAAAAATTAAGTACAGCTGGTATAGGGGCAGAAAAGGGGTCCAAATCTCTCTTAAGGGCCAAAACTGAAAATCTTTTCCATTTATTTTTGTAAATTTCTCTAGTAAAAGTCTTTTGAGAAGACAATAAAATATGTCGGATTGGGGGAGGGGAAGCCTGGGCTGTCTAGCCATCAGTGGAAGTGGGGAAATCATGTCAGCTTGAAGGTTGCTATGTCCGGATAAGTTATCCCCATAGCATGACACAGGAGGTCTTGACTGCAGTCCCATATCCAGGGCAGAAACAGAAGATGAGGCTAAAGGAAGAGAAACCAAATTTGACTAGGCCAAAGGGGTACAATGAGGATAATTCTGCTTTTCAAGCAGTATGCTTTCTGTATGTATTTGGTGATTAGAGGTAACGGGATAAGCATAAAGGAGACTGGTGGGCCACTTGCGAACTAGAGCATCTTTCAGTGACTCCTCCAGACAGAGGACCAGGGCAAAGAACCTGCTGCACATGTTGTTGTGGGAAGAAGGGAAAAGGTTGCAGGATAGCTGGCCATCATCTGAAAATTCTCTCTCCCGCTTTGACATTTATAGACTGCTTGTGAGCCATCAGAATGGACCTGTTTAGTTTGTTTGGAAGCACACTGGCTTTCTATGTGCACTTCTATGTAAAAGTGGCCAGAAGAGATCACCCACTGCCACACTCTCACTGCTTCTTGATATAGTGGATAAGATCTGATTCCTCCCTATTTATTGATATAGCAGACTACAGACATATTGTCCGTTTGAATCACAACCATCTGGCAGGGAGAGAATCTTGAAAGGGCTGTAATGCTAGGAAGTCTGCTCTGATTTACAGTACACTGATATGCTTATTGGCCTCTTCTGAGGACCATCTTGGACTGTCCTTCCCAAGTAATGCCCCCCCCCACCAACTGCAGATAAGAGGCAGACAGCAGCTGGAGAACAAATGGACAGCCTTGGACTGTCCTTCCCATGTAATGCCCCCAACCCCAGATGAGAGGCGTCCATGGTCACTATGGCAGATGGCAGCTGGAGAACAAATGGACAACCTTGAGAAACTTTGTCTGAGCAAATCCACCGAAGAAGATATTTTTTGCAAATGTGCGTGATCCTGACAGGTTCAGGCGCTTAGGCAGTGAGATATTTCCCTGTGGTACATTTGGTTGGGAACACATGGCTGAAGTGACATTCAGCTGCACAGAAATGTCTGTTGCAAATTTCCATTGGGCAAACAGAATCACACACTGCCATGCCCACAACTTTTATAACCATGTGCATGGGGATGCAAGAGATAACGAGTGTTGTGCTCAGTGTACAGTAAATCCATATGTAACTACAACATGTAGAAGTGTGCTACAACATGGAGGAAAAACTGCATGCTGCTGTAGTCAAATTTATGCTCCAGTATGCATTTTAGACAATGTTTCCTAGACACTGTGAATAAGGCAGTGGACCACGCATACCAATTATAAAGGCACTGCCACTGTGACCTGCATTTTTTATGCCACTGACATGCCCACTGCCAGCCTGCTGCTGATGCTTGCCATACTGCCTGCTGTCTCATATTGTCTTGGGGGCTGTGGACACTATTCCCCCCTGTGCATTTGGTTAATGAAGTTGTGAGCATTGCACAGCATTTTTCTCTTTGCCAACAGGCAATTAGCCACAGCCACATTTCCCTACAGCTGAATGTCACTTCAGCCACGTGTCCCCATCCAAATGTATCACAGGGAAATGTTTCACTGCAAAGGTGCCTGAACTCGATCCTGACTGGGGAAACAAGGGCTGCTGGAGAATAAACCACTGTATCAAAAGAGTCCTCTGCAGAATCACATAACTGGAGAAAGAAGTCCCTTTCTTGTAAAAATAGATGCCTGGTCGGGGACGTAAGGAGACAGTCATCTAGATATGGAAACACTCTGAATCCCAGCAGTCTCAGGTGATGCTACCATGGCCATGCATTTGGTGAACATCTTGGGGGCTGTGGTGAAGCCAATGGGTAGTGTTCTGACCTGGTAATGACTGCTCCCATCTGAAAGTGCATATATCTTCTGGAGTGCCTGTTCATTTCGATGTGATGGTAAGAATATTGAGATCTATCGAGTATATCCAATCATCCTTTCACTGCAGGGGCAAAATGGTCTGAACAGTGACCATATGAAACCTTGAATATTTTACCAATTGGTTTGGCTTGCTGAGATCCAGGATGGGTCTTAAGTCTCCTGTTTTCTTTAGCACTAAAAAGAATCTTGAGTAGGTTCTGGATCCTATCTGGTCTGGGGGAACCTTCTACATGACTCTTTTTTCAAGCAGCTTTTCTCTTTCCAAGGCTGCTGCCTCCTTCTGATTGGGTGGGACATCTGGGATTCTTTTAATTTTTGTAGAGGGAATTTGGGAAAATGGTATAAAATAACCTCTGGATATGATTCTCTGACCCAAAAATCTTCTGTGATGGATGCCCAGGCTACTTGATGCAGAGATAAGCACCAACCACCCCGACTGCCTCCAGAGAAGAGCAGTCACGTAAACTTTCAGGAACGCCGGCAGGGTTTGTCTAAGAAGGAATTCCAGAAAGCCTGATTCTGCAGGCCACCTCTGCATCTTCCATTAGAGTCCCCCCTTATGCCTCTGGAGGACCATACCCTTGTAAAACCTGGAAATTACCCTGCGACTTGCAAAACCACATATTTCTGCCTCCTCTTTGATTCGAGGAAAATGGTCTTTGAGGAGTATAGAAATGGATCCCAATGGCAGACAAGGTCAAACCACATATTTCTGCCTCCTTTTTGATTCCAGGAAAATGGTCTTTGAGGAGTACAGAAATGGATCACAATGGCAGATAAGGTCTTCCCATCTTGCTCACTTTTGGAGAGCGTCTCCTTCTCCCTTTGGCCAAACAAGGATGATCTATCAACAGCAGTATTGATAAATGAAGACATTAATGGCGCCAAAGTTAGCACAGGTGCATCCTGGCATGCCTTCTGACAACTATGCCCAAACCCGCCACCCATGAGGTACCCTCTGCATTGTGGGATATCAGCCTTATGGATGCATGAGATATGGATTGAAAGTTGGCCAGATGTGAAGAGATCTTGGTCTGGTTTTCTACAGCCATTTACCCGAAAAGAGATTTGGAAAGCTCTTTAGTCAAATCTCTCTGCAACCTTGTGAAGTGCACCAAATAATTCAACGACTGCAGAGCAAAGGTCGCTGAAGCGAAAATGTGCTTTCCAAATCTGTCTAAGGCCCTGGACTCAATGTTAGGGGGATAGACAGATGAGCTCTGCTCAGTGAGCTCTTTCTTAGTGTTAGTGACTACTGCCACAGCCGTGGCATCTACCAGGACCTTCTTCCTCCAGTGTGCTCTGTCCTTTTGGGGGGGGGGTCTAAAATTCTATTTGGTCACTTGTGGATCTCCTCTACAGTACCCAATTCCTTCCATTCATGGCATGAGACAAAGTCTATCAGTTCATCAGCCAGGTGGGGGTCACCTAAGACAGATGGGCCAGACTCGAAAACTTCCAGGAACACAGACTCCTCCTGGAAAGCAGTGTCAGAAGACCAACCACCTTTTTGTTTAGAAGTTACAGGACTTCTCCAAAGGAGACATCATTAGGTGGAGACCTGGGGAACCCTTCCCCTTCATCAAAGTCAGTGTCCTCAGTGACAAATCCCTGAGGGGAATCTAAGTGTCTCCTTTCGTACGTTCTCTTCCAAGGGACCTCATTAGTGTGGTGTTCTGGTGAGGTATTGGAAGAGACAAGGGAGTCTTGAGGGAGTGATTAGAGATTTGAACTGGTTAGCTGTCCTTGTGGGATGGAAGTCAGAGGCTCAGAACTAAGACCCGATGGTGGGAATAGCAAAAGGATCTCAGGACGGCAAGGATGTCCTTTCTCAAGACAAAGAGAACGCCCTCTCCACTATTTCAAAGGCAGATGATGTAGGCGAAACAGAAGCCAGCAGCAACGGAACCGAAGTTCCCTGTGACAATAAGCCTTGAATGTCCCCAGGCCTACTTCCTGAGGATGGAGTTGGACCAAAGCTGCTCAGCACCAAAGCACCTACATGCAAGTATGGATAAAATATCTTTGGAGTCAGCCCCAACCTCGCAGAGCCGGCACTGATGTTTCTGCTCCGAGAGTTTTCTGCTCAGAAAAGACCAGAGCAGATGATTCAGGGAAGTGGTATGAGTCGAAGAACGACCAGTCTTTGGATTCAATGATCTGAGGGCTCTGAAACCATGGAACGGATCAGAGGAGGCAATACTAATTGACAGTCAGTGGAGGGCAGGCTCATCGGGTCCAATGGGAGGTAGTGACGGAATTACCCTTATTGGGATCTGAACTCTGATTAACTTCTTCATAATCCTATCCACCTCTGCTTCAGACAAGTTCCAGGGGGACCTAAAGGAGGAGCTGGTAGATGGTGGCGTGAAGTGTTTCCTTGGAGTTTCCTGAAAAAAAGGAGAAGAAAGTTAAAGAGATTTTGGCTCTAGAGAGTACTGGGTGACCGGGTCCTAGGTGATTTAGACTTCAAGGAAGTAGGATCTGACTGTTTGTAAATTTTTGAAGGGGGCTTAGTAGTCAGAGCAGAAATAGATGAGAGGCCTGGAGGACTTTTTCTGGTGTCCTTATCCTTAGGAGCTGAATCAGGCTTCCCTTTTTCAGACCTCTTGGAGGGGGTTTGAGCCCTAGTAAGTAAAGAGAAGGAAGTAGAAGGAGAAAGACCCATCAACACAAACATATTCATTCAGTCACTTCTAGCTCTAGAATTAAATCCTGCAGAGATAATGCATTTGGTATCTAAATTGGGTGTGCCCAAGCAGTAAACACACTTCCTGTGGGCATTAGAATTGAGAATCTTATGCTCACAGGAAATCCGTTTTTTAAACTCACGTTGGCTTATCTGTCATGATAATAAAAAAAATTTAAAAAGTGGTTATAGAAGAGAAGTTTTTTTTTCAGCAGAAAAGAGGTACCAACAGTGGTAAAAAGGAATACCTTCTAAATAAAGGACAGGATTTAGGAGGAAAGAAAAAAAAGGCAAGAGTACCAGCAATGGTACTGAAGGGAGTACCCAAGAACTAACAGGTATGAAATAAAAAGTACTGTCTGATGGACAGAGCTCAAAAACTAGAAGGTAAGTGAGGACAGTTGAAAGGGTACCATAGCCTTTGGTTGTTTTTTATATTTTTTGTTTTACACTGTGGTTGGTAAATTTAAGAAAGATAATAGAAATAAAGTAAAAAAAAAAACTGACAACTCTAAGAAAAAAGTACCCAATTGCTCGAGAAATAAAGATCAGCATTTGAGCGGTATGGCAATAAACAAGATCTGATGTATGCTAGGTTAGTGGGGTAATAGAGATAAAGGAATGTGCTTGAGAGTTGGATCCGAGAATCTGGAATAATCGTCTGAGCTGGCTCTGAGGTCAGATCCAAGACTCGTGAGTTGAGGAATGAATGAAAATGACATCAGATCTTATCATCTGCCTGGATTTACAGATGAATGAAGAAATGTAAGAATTTCTTAGTCTTCCCTTGTAACTAACCTGCTGCTGAAGTTTTAAACAATAAAAAAGCAGAAGATAATCTTTAACATATGCAAGTCTCTAATCCTCATTTCTCTTCAACTCTGGTATCATGGACAAGGAACTACTTCAGAAAAATGCAAAATACAAGCTTTGGTGGAAAGGTACCTTGGGGAGACTACCTGGAAGGACATTTATTTTCTACAGATTAACTTTGCTGAAAAGATTCACATATTGGGATGTGTGAGTAAGCAATTACAACACATGAAGTGAGAAGTACAGGATGGATCCTAAAAGTAGATTCATGATGTTCAAGGATATTCACAGCTGTCAGATTTGGTCTAGGACTTCTTCGGCTTTCCACCTGACAAAAGGAAGGATTGGGGGGAATGGGCCCTCTGCTGCAATGCAAATAGCATATAATTATACAGAGATGAGTTTATTCCACTGCTGATACTCAGTATTAGTATCCAAACATTGTAACAATTTAACAGTGTGAATAATCATCTTTAAAACACATCAGTCAAAGTCTTTGCGCAACAATGCTGTTTGAAGGAGACCTGACTGCTCCCATTCAAGATGTCGTCACAAAACAAACCAGCAAAATGAAAAGCAATCAAAAGAGTGGCAAACAGAAGTTAACACAGAACATTACAACTCATGCCTCAAACAGCAGAAACTACAAGTAAACAACATGTGAAGAGAAGTACTGGGGAGATGAAAAAAGAAAAAAGTAAGTAATTAGGATTTGTGCAAAACTGACTAAATAACCAGATAGATAAACAGGGTGATGTCAGTGGAATGCTTAACTTTGTGTGGAGGGGTATGCAACATCTCCTTGTAGAGGTGGCAGGATAGATTTGAAAAGATGAGATTAGCATCCTTGCAAGATGCTGCTCATTGTCTGTGTGGGAGGGGGTTACTGCTCACACTGCCACACCAGGCTGCCTTAACAGTCTGTGGCAGACTGAGACCTTCTTCCCTCTGTGAATGACACAGTTTTGCTGCACACCTCCTGCTACTGTGGTCTCCTAATACCCCTCTTTGTTCAAGAAAGATATGTAGCTTACCAGTATTATGTATATATCTATAATCCTATAATTATAAATCTTCTAGAGTATATAAATTATATGTTTCAAGACATTTAAAACAAGTCACAATTCTATGTCTCTAATGCTGAGATCTTCAAATTGTCTTTTTGGGTCACATTTACAGAAAAGGGATCAGTGACAAATGTCACCCCATCAGACTCAGCTTCAATGAGGGCAATTTCCCCATAGAACTACTTGCTAAGAAATTTGTTGATTCACCTTTTAGCTTTGCCAGCCTTTCATTCACAAATATGACCTGGAATGGAGAGGGGTTTTGAACCTCAATGCAATCCACATATGGAGTTGATTGTATGGAGTATCCTGTCTCAGTCAGTTTTAGGCTCAGGAAAGAAAATGGGGAGATGGATAGTTTGGCTTAAAGTGAACTCAGATACTACTTTAGGCATAAAATAACTACTGGTGTGCAAAGAAACTCTGTCTCTACAGAAAATGAGATAGGGCTGACTCACCATAACAGTTTGCAACTCAGGTAACCTTCTTGCAGAAGTCAGGGCAATCAGTAAAACTGCTTTTCATGTTAAGAAACACACGTTAGCCAGTATAGCTGGTTCAAATGCAGCAAGTGTTAGCTACTCTAAAACAAAATTAACATCCCAAGGAGGGGCTACTGGTTTATCTGGATGCATCTTATGTAAAACCCCTTGCAAAAGCACTCTGACATCAGAATACATGGAAATAGGAGGATCTATGGAAAGACATGTGAAATGGCTGATAAAGGAACCTTAATCAAGGAGTAAAAAAGGGCACAGGATAGTAACTCACATAAATATTGTAAAAGCAGTGAACAATTAGCCCTGAATGGGTGTTGGTTATATTGCTGGCAGCAACTAGAAAACCTTTTCCATTATACATGATTTTCTAGTAGCGGCCTTTCTTGGCTCCACTAGTACCTGCTGCATGTCTCCAGTAAACAGGTGAATAAAGGAAATTAAGACCCTATCGTCCAGGTAGTCAGATGAAGATGACTGGGGATGGGGTATATCAATCACTCCTGTTCTTTAGTGAGTACATCCAGTCTTTGAGGAAGCTTGTGGTAATTGCCCATGGCTATTTCCAAAACTAGGGAGAACCAAGATTGCCTGGGCCAGAAGGAAGTCAACACAGTGTTCCTGGGGGATTTCTTATGAATCTTCAGAGGTACCGTGGATAACATAAGAAAGGGTGGAAAAGCATACAGGAACATTTCTGTCCAAGGAAAAGAGAAGGCATCTGTCTTGCAGGCCTTCTTGCATAGAAGTCCTGGAGCAGAATCTTGATAGCTGACTGTTTAGAAAAAAGGCAAATAAGTCTCTTGAGGAACTGCCCACGATCTAGTTTCCATTCGTGAGAGTCTGCCTTTGTTCTGCTCACTTTGTCCACCCTATAATTTTGCTCTGACAGAATAAAGGATGCCTGTAGAGTGAGATGGTTTGTAAAAATATATCCCTAGATTAGGTTCATAGGTTCATACTAGGCTATCTGCCCAAGGGCATTTATAAGCCTATCCCATAGTTATGTGGCTTTCGCCACCCCTTTAGTTTGAATAAAACTATGCCTATTATTTTGCTGTGCCTCTGTCAAGCAGTGACACTGAAGTAATCCCTGGGGTATATCTGCGATCTCCCATCCATTGGTCAAGATTCCTCTTGAACAAGGCTAGCGAGGTGCTCTGCCTCACATGTACTGGGATTTTGTTCCACAGCATAGGGAGTCTCTGGGTGATGAATCTGTCCCTCCAGCACGTTCTATTAATAACCGTGTCAAGGTTTAAGTCTCCTGCCCTTGTGGTTCTGAGGGATCTAGATTTTTTGAGGTGAAGCATATTCATCAAATCTGGGTTTAACATGGCCTTATATGTCAGGCACAGGTCACCTCTGAGCAAGCGGTATGAGACTGAATAGAGCTGGAGTTCTTTCAGTCGGGCAGCATAAGACATATTTTTGAGACCCTTTATCCTTTTGGTGAGGAACTTTTGGGGCCTTTCCAGCTGCTGCAGGTGTCGGGTCAGATACATTCCGAATGGGGCACTGTACTCAATCATAGGTCTAATGAGTGATGAGTACAGGGGGACGATGACCTCCCTTGATCTAGATGTGAATCCCTTCATGATCAGGTGGGCAATGTAGAAGGTTTTCCTAACTACTTTAGCAACATGAGTGTCAAACGAAAGGCTACTGTCAACCTGGGTCCCCAGATCCCTGATGACTTCTTCTGTGCTCAGTGGATTGCCACCTATATGGTAGCTAGGGGTAACCTTGTTTTTCCCGAAGGGTATGACTATGCATTTCTTGGCGTTTAACTTTAGGCCATGACTCCGGCACCAGTTATCCGTTTCTGTGAGGCCCTTCTGAAGGATATCTGTGTCAGATGTGTTTTCGACTATGGCGCCCAGTTTGCAGTCATCTGCAAACTTTGTCAGCCATAACCCTCCTGTGTTTGCTTGTACTTCAGAAAAGTAGATGCCGAACAAGAGTGGACCCAGGACTGAGCCCTGTGGGACACCACTTGTGACAGGCTTTGAGTCTGACATGGCTCCAGCAACTCTGACCCTGTGGGTTCTGTCACTTAGCCAGTTTGCAACCCATCTTGTGATGTATGGGTTTACATTCAAGTGGATGAGTTTTTCGATGATACCTGAGTGGGGTATTGTGTCGAAGGCCTTTGCCAGGTCGAGGTAGGCTGTATGGACTGCCTTTCCCTCATCAATGGCCTTGGTGACTGTCTCGAAAAAGTCAACCAAGTTTAAAAGGCATGATCTGCCTTTGACAAAGCCAAACTGGGCTGGATCCAAAGTCTGCAAGTTCCCTATGTCTTTATTTATGAGTTCCATTATGATCCTCTCCATGGCTTTGCAGATAAGGCTTGTCAAGCTAATGGGACGGTAATTTCCAGGGTCAGTGGAGGCACAGCCCTTGTGAAGTGGGACCACAGTCGCCGTGCGCCACTCCTTGAGTGCGTATCCTGAGGTGAGGCTAAGATTAAACAGCTGTCCTAACTGCGGGTTTAATTCCTCAATGAGTTCGTGGAGCACACAGCCGGGGACACCATCCGGTCCCATGGATGCTGTGTTTTTGCCCTGGAGAGCAGTTCTCACCTGGGCGTTGGAGATGTTTGGGGGCTACAATCCTCTGGTATAGATATCTCTCCTTTTGGGGAGGGGGGGAGTTGCACTGAACCTGTCAGCCAGTATGTTGGCAATGTGTGTAGGTTCAGTAATCTTCACATCATTTTGAACTAATTCTGAGCATATCTGGGAGTTTCCTCCTAGGTTTCTAACATAGCTAAAGAAGGCCTTATGATTGTCTTTTGAGTCCTTGGCGATTTTTTCTCAAAATTTGCCTTGGATGATTTTATGAGAGCTCTTAGTTTTTTACTTATAATGATCAAAGGTGTCTTACCTTTCAAGGATTTTGCTCTATCTTGTAGTAGCTTCCTCCTTTTGTTGAAGAGCTTGTTTATGGCTGGGGTCCACCAGACTGGAAGCTTGCCTTTGGTACAAAGAGTCTTAGTTTTGTTTGGGATTGCCTGATCCATGCAGTCCTGTCGGTGCTGGTAGAAGGCATTTGTAAGTGATTCAGTGGTTTGAGTAACGTTTACCACTGGCTCAGGGGCCTTAAAGGAGACCACACTAGTTTTTAGAAGTGTGAAGTCGGCTTTTGAGAAGTTTTTCACTGTGGTCTTTTTTATTTCAGGTGGGGCGGGATGAGGACCTCCAGCGAGATTAGTTTATGATCTGATCTCACCAGTGAGGGGTATACTTGTTGAACATTGTGATCCCATGTTCGTGATGATGAGATCAAGTATGTTTTCTCCTCTTGTGGGGATGGTGACTAGTTGTTCCATGGCATTTGAGTTTATGAACTCCAGGAACCTTTGGGCTAGAGTGTCTGGGCTTGAGTAGTGTTCCCAGTCTATATTAGGGTAGCTGAAGTCACCTAGTATGATGGTGTTTGGAGATACATTTATCCTCCAATGTTTTCAGGAAGGCCATGTGAGGTTCCTGAGTTTGAGAGGGTGGCCTGTAACATGCTACAAATTGCAGAGCAGTCTTGCCTATGGTTAATTGCACCTGGATGGTCTCCGATGCATCGTGCGTTGCCACCAACCTTGAGGTGTGGGTGTCCTTTATGAATATGGACACCCCTCCTTCTTGGTGTTGTCCGGATTTTGGGGCCATGATATGAGATGAAACCTGATAGTGCTGGGGTGCTCTCAGGAGCCTTGAACCAGGTTTCTGTCACAGCACAGACATCGATGTTCTCCATACTGAGAAGGGCCTCGAGTGCGTGCATCTTGAGATTGAGACTTCTGGCATTGAGCAGCATTACCCTTAGTTTTTTTCCTTTTTTGTGTTCTAGGGTGCAAAAAAGTTACATCCCCCTTGCTTGTTGATATACCACATGACTGTGGTATTATCTGTAACAATTTGAAGAGATCTTAGAGGTCAAAGATGATTCAAAGACTTGAGTGCCTGGATTCAGGCAAAAGTCTATATTTATGTACTTGCATCTGTCCTTGGTGTCCCACACACCCTCCACTTTTGCCACTTCAGGAACTGCTCCCCAAGCAAGGATAGAGGTGTCTGTGCTGACTGATACCTTTGGAAAGTACAGTCCTGTACACTTACCGTAAATGTAGATATTCGAGTGTATTCACTGTTGCAGTCATTACATGTGGGTAATCCGCTTGCAGGTTGCCCTCAGTCGGCCTGATTAACAAAGTCTTGGGTCATGCGTCGGTTGCTGTCCCTTCTTCCATAACGTCAGGTTGTCAGGGGTATAAAACATGCAGCCGACGCCATTACATCAGTTTTTTTTGCCCCAGATGTCAGGTGCCCCCCTAATGAGAAGCAATTAAATATAAAAGTACAATGATATACCTCCATCGAAAAAGCAAATATACCAAAAAGGCTTTTAGCCTTGTAAACGAAAGTAGAGGTATAGCCAAAAGAAGTTAGGGGGCAGGTGAGAGGGTAACCAGGACTGCAACAGTGAATACACTCTAACATCTGCATTTATGGTAAGTGTATACAACTGTACTATGCTCTTCGTGTTTCACTGTTGCAGTCATTACATTTGGGTAGATTCCCAAAGCTATGGTAGGGAGGAGGAGTTTATATAGAATTAGGGACAGCAATAAGGCCCTGCAAGACAGCAGTGGCAAAGCCAGCTCTGGGTATAGAGAAAATTGGCAAATGATAATACTTGGTGAAAGTATGTACAGAACTCCAAGTAGCAGCTTCTAGGATGTCCCTGGTAGGAACACCTCTGAGAAAAGCTGCAGAAGCAGATGCAGCCCTGTTGGAGTGAGATCTGATCCCCTGGGGGATAGGTTTTCCATGGTGCTTATAGCAGAAATGAATGCAATGGCTTATCCATTTAGAAATGGTTTGTTTTGAAATAGCCTTCCCCTCTTCCCCTGCAGCAAATGCTACCAGCAGTTGTTCCGATATTCTTCGAGGTTTAGCCCTGTCCAAGTAGAATCTAAGTTGTCTGTGCACATCCAAGAAATGCAGAATGCATTCCCCTTTGTTCTGTGGATTGGGAAAGAAGGTTGGCAAATGAATGGACTGATTAAGAGCCACACTGGATACCACCTTGGGCATGAAGGATGGATTGGTCTTGAGTGACACCCTGACTGCATGAAAGATGATGAAAGGCTCCACTGAAATAAGAGCCTGTAATTTAGATATCCTTCTAGCTGAAGTGATTGCTAAAAGGAAAGCTGTTTTCCAAGAAAATAAATTTTTAAGTCTGCTGTAGCAGCTGCTCGAAAGGAGGTAGAGTGAGCTTCCCAATACAAAGTTAAGGTCCCAGGCAGGGGTTGGAGCTCTCCTGGGTGGTCTCAAGTTTTTGGCCCCTCTCAGGTACTGCTCGAGCAGAGGATGAGAGAAGAGGGGAGGTTCTGTGTTATAATGAGCTGAAATGGCTGAGGCATGGATTTTAATAGAAGAAAAGGACAGGCCCTTGTGAAGTATCTCAGTTAAGTATTGCAAACTCTGAGGGAAATTGGGCGCTGCTGTGCTCATCCCTTGAGATTGGTTCCAGGCAGAATCTTTTCCATTTTTCAGCAAAAGATTTTCTAGAACTAGGTCTCCTTGCCTCTAAGATGACATCCATCACAGGTTTGCTGAGGGATGATAATGGTAAACTTAAGTGATTAGCCAGGCTGCAAGGTTCAATGTTGGAAGCTGAGGGTGCAGAATTTGGTTCTCCTGCTGAGACAGCAGGAAAGGGATCTGAGGCAGGTGCCATGGAGATAACTGCGACGCACTGCGCAGAAGGGGCTACCAGTGTTGGAGCGGCCAGTCTGGAGCAATCAAGATCATCCTTGGTTTGTCCTGTATGACTTTTAGTAGAACTTTGGAGAGCAGAGGCAGTGGGGGGAAAGCGTAGACTGATAGGTTTTTCCAGCTGAAGGACAGAGCATCCACTGTCTAGGCTTGTCTGTGTGGAGTCCTTGTGCAAACTTGTCCAACTGGTAGTTCTGGGGGGAGGCAAATAGATCTATATCTGGGCTCCCCCATTCGCTTGTCAACATGTTGAAAATCCTTGGTTCCAGTTTCCATTTTCCTGGCAGGAATTGAGCTTGTAGGTGTACTTGGTAGCTCAAGGCTGTGTTCCACAATGCCATGGCTAGTCTGCAGAGGGGGTAGGAATGCGTACCCCCCTGATGGTTTATGTACCACATAACCGTGGTGTTGTCCTGGAAGAATGTAGTCCTTGAAGGCTGTCAGAGCATTCTGTACAGCTAACATTTCTTTTTGATTGATATGTAGGTGCATTTGATTTGGGTTCCATTTGCCCCGAATGCACTTCGCTGCCAGGTGAGCCCCCCATGCATAGTCTGATGCATCTGTAGTTAGGGTTTGGGCAGCAGGGGGTAGTGTGAATGGTAGTCCCTTGTTTTGGTGGCAGGCCTCTGTCCACCAGAGGAACTTCAGGCGTAGGCAAGGTATGATAACAATCACTGTTTCCAGGCTGTGAGAATGTTGACTCCATAGACTTTTTAGATACCACTGTAGTTTCCTCACATGCAGTCTTGCATATGGAATTAGAAGAATGCAGGAGGCCATGAACCCCAAGGCTTGCAGTATTTGTCTTGCGGATAGCAGGGTTTTTGTGGCCACTTGTTTGAAGTAGGTTACCAAATGAATTTGATTTTCTGGCGTGAGGTAAGCCATCTGGGCAGTTGTATTCAAGCTTGCACCCAGGAATGTAATTTGTTGACAGGGTACCAGTTGTGATTTCTTTTCGTTTATGGTGTACCCCAGACAAGTTAGAACCTTTTTACAAATGTCAGATGATTCAAAAGTATGCCCTGGCTTTCTGCCTGAATTAGACAATCGGCCAGGTATGGGTATATTTGAATACTTCTTTGCCTGCAAAATGCAATAACTGGAACCAGGTACTTTGTGAATACCCTGGGCGCAGTAGACAAGCCAAAGGGCAGTGCAGAGAACTGATAATTTGTGTATCCTGCTTTGAAGCGTAGGTATCTTCTGCAAGATTCTCTGACTGGGATGTGCAGGTATGCTTCTTTTAAATCTAGTGTTGCCAACCAGGTGTCTTTGCCTAGAACAGGAAGTAATTGGTGAAGAGTCAGCATCTTGAATTTTGGAATCCCCAGAAAGGTGTTTAGAGTAGACAGGTCCAGGATTGGACGCCATGATTTGTCTTTTCTGGGTACCAGAAAAAGTCTGGAGTATAAACCTTGTCCATTTTCCTCTTCTGGTACCAGTTGAACAGCCCCCATGCTTAAGAGGAAAAGTACTTGTTTTTGAGCCTCTGCCCACTGATTTGGGGGCAGGTCTGGCCACTCATTTGGTGTTGCCAATGTGTGGAAATTAAATCTGTATCCCTGGGACACTATATTTAAAACCCATTTGTCCTGGTTTATCAGTTCCCAGTTCTTTGCATGAAGAGCAATCTTTCCCTCCAAAGGGGCAGTCAAAAGATAAGTGCTTGGGAATTTTAAAAGGAAGTAACTGTGACCGTTTACCATAGGGGGGTGTGTTGTTATTTCCAGATTTGGAAGTGGAGCCCCACCACTGCTTAGTTCTGAGAGTCCCCTGGGACTGAAACCTGGGGGTTGTGCTGTGTCTGGGTTTGGCTTCAGAGGACCTGGAAAGGACTGGAAAGGACCAGTTCTTAGTAGGCCAGTGCCTACTAAATCTCGGAGGGTGCACTTGTAAAAAATCTTTAACAGTTTGCATAGATTAAGCTTTATCTTCCATCGTTTTAAGAACTTCTTCAGCCTTGTTGCCAAACAGGGGGTCCTGATTTAAAGGAGCATCCAACAATTTAGCTTTAACATGATCGGGCAAAGATTGCTCCTTAAGCCAAGCATGCCTTCTAAGCACAGACCCAGTAACAGCAGCCCTGCAAGAGGCCTCTAAAGAATCAAACCCACATTGCAAAGTATGTTTTCCAACTTGTTCAGCAGAATGCATTAAGTCCTGTAGATCTTTATTTTCCACACAGTCAAGAATCAACATCATTTACTGTTTAAGCAGTCCAATAATATGTTGCTGATATTTTAACACATGAAATTTACAGTTTAAAGCTCTGATTGCCAAGGTTGCAGAAGTATAAACCTTTTTACCCCATCTATCCAGCGCCCTGGAGTCTCTATCAGAAGGGGTAGGATTTTTAGCAGTAGACGCCTTAATGCCCTTGGGCCCCTGAGAAATAGTCTCTGGATCTGCAACAGGATTTTTGAAAAGGAACTTGTGTGAATCAGGAACCCTGTAGTATCTGTCAGGTTTACTAGGAGCAGAGGAGCAGGAGCCAGGGAATCAGGGGCCAAAGTGGATTCCGACAACACATCATCAACAATGTCTAGTACAGGAGGTATAGCCAAAGGCCTATGCTGAGGTAGCAGAAGGAAATCCCTAAGCCTCTTTTTTGAATCAGAAAATTCCTGGCTTTTCCAGTGGAAATACTCCCTTAAAGTATGTAAAGTTTCTCCAAAATAAAAATCCTCAGGAGGGGAAGCAGAGAAAATAGAATGCTTTGCATCAGAATCCTAATAAGTAGGTATGGACAAATCCAGGTCATCAGAAGAGTCACAAGAAAGAGAATCCTGATCAGAAGATTTATAATCAAGTTCAGCCCTAGGCCTCTTGGGGGGGGGGGGGGGGTTGACTACTCCTGAATAGAGTTATTAGATCTTCAGCCATTTTTATAATTTGTTTTTTAGGCATAGGGGCCTGAGCATGTGGCTTGGGCGTCTGTTTTTTAGACATGGATCGAGATTTAGGCCTTAGTAATGAAGGAGGTGTTGATTTAATATGCAAGTCTGTAGGCCTGAATACACCCTCAGAAGCTGCTGCCTGCACAGCGGCTCCAGACCCATCCAAGGTAGAGACATCCGCAGGTTCTATAGTTGAAGTATCTCGCAGCATACTGGACACAGAATGGGTCTCAGTAGAGGCCTGCGAATCAGAAGTAGCGAGTATCAAGGGCTGTGAAAGCACCTTACTGAGTGCCAGTGAACTGTCGACTGGCTCAGGACAAGCGTCGTCGCCAGTTTTGGACCTCGGCGGCCTGTCTCTGTCTTTATCTTTGCGTTTTTTTCAAAAACATGGTAGTTGGATGGCTAACCGATGACATTTCTGGATAATTAAACAGAGAACCAAAATATTTAGAGACAAAAATAGACCGATGATGGATAGTGCGCTGATTAAATAAAGCACAAAACCAAAAGCAAGGTACATCGTGGTCAGGGCCTAGGCAAGGAATACAGTACGAATGAAAATCTTTATGAGGTATTTGCTTTCCACAAGTAATGCAGTTATTAACTTTTACTGACATCGGTAAGGAGCAAGAAAAAGTTTCCCCAACGGGGTACTTAGCTTTAAGTTGAAGACTTCAGTTCTGAAACTTGAAAACGAAAATTTCAGGAGTCAGCCGACCGGCACTTGTGAACTGCTTCTGCTTTGGGCACCGCACTGCAAGAAAGACTGATGTAATGGTGTCGGCTGCATGTTTTATAACCCTGACGACTAGACGCCATGGAAGAAGGGACAACAACCGATGTAGGACCCCAAAACTTTTTTAATCAGGCCAACTGAGGTCAACCTGCAAGCAGATTACCCAAATGTAATGACTGCAACAGTAAAACACGAAGAACATCAGGGGGGGATAAGGGAAGACATAGAGTAAAGGATATCTGTTATCACCACCAAATGATTTCTCTTCTGACAAACCCCAGCACTGGGATTTGAAAAGACAAGGGAAGTTAGTCCCGAGACTAAAAAAACTTCAGACACAATTGTATCTTTCTCATCTTGCAAGAGGTATCATGAAAACTAAAGATGCCATGAGACCCAAAATCCTGAAGTATTCTCTCACAGTGATAGAAGTCTGAGTAGAAAATCATAGATGTATTTTAGAAAAGCTTGTTGAACTGAGGTGTCTAGCTGATAGTCCAGGACAACAAACCTGTGTGAAGGAGTCAGGAAAGACTTTCAAATGTTCTCTTGGAATCCCAGCTTGTGTAAGAGAGCTTTTACCCAAGGGAAAGACTCCTGACACTTTGAAAAAGACTTTGCAAACATAAGCAAGTCATTTACAAATGACAAATGTGGATACCCTTTAGTCTGCAATGAGCTATAACTGAAGACAAATACTTTGTGAACACTCTTATTGCAGTGGACAGTCCAAATGCTAAGGAAGAGAACTGGTAATATGATCCAGACATACAAAACCTTAAGGAATGTCTGAATCCTGGATATATAGTGGGGTGATGATAGGCATTTTCTTTTTAAATCTAGTGCTACCAGGAAACTTGAAAGAGGTAGAAGGGGTAATATGCTCCTATGCTGATGATAAGAAAATGTACAAAGGACTAACCTGCCAAACATTATTGAGTGCACGTATCACAAAAGCTGGAAATAGACATTTAAAAAGCTGACATATACAATAGGTGACAATCATGACCTATTATCATAATGGCTACACTTTCCATATTATCTTGGAATGTGAATGGTCTCATAGGTATAGGCAAAAAGGAAAGAATGTTTAATTATATTAAGAAAAGTAGACTGTAAGTAATAACAGGGCTAGACTAGACAAAAATTATATTTCAAAGGAGCATGTGCATTAAATTGAGAACTCTGACACACATCCAATAACTATTTCAGATCATGCACCAATAATTACCAAGACAAAAATGCAGAGCAATAAAGTAAAGATTAGACACTGACACTTTCTTACCTACCTGTTAAAAAGAGAAGAATTTAAGGAAGGTATAGCTAGTGAGTGTGATAAAATGAGTTTAAAAATAGGGTAGAAATAAAAGAAAAAGATCTGGTTAAGAAGTAACGAGTTACTTAGAGAAGCTGTGTTACAGAATAAGGGGAATCTCACAAAATAAGAAGAGCCACAATTGCAGGGTAGTAAAGAGAAAATAAGGAAGTACCTAGATAATATGCAGGAGTTCAGAAAGATTGCTGTTAAGCAGCTGCACAGTGACTTAAGCAACAAAAAGAGAAAGGGTTGTTGACAAATTTCGAGAGCCTACAACAAGAAAAATAACCAGAGATCATGTAGCGGTATTAGATATATTTCAGAAATTTTATGTACATTTGTATAAAGCAGAGAACTGGGGAAAATCAAGAAAAAACACAAATGGAAATATTTATGAAAAGTTTAAATATGCCAAGGTTAGAGGCAGATAAGGTTCTACAATTAACAGTAAAGCTAAGAGGAGATGAAATGAAAATGGTGCTGTATGACCAATCTCCATGAACAGATGGCACTCCTGTGGAACTTTGGAAGCTAGGATGGAAGAAAATGATAAAATCTGGAAGATTTTGTTTAACAGTATTTTAAAAGGAGGGGAAGCACCAACATTGGAAAAAAAAAGCTGGGGTGGCTACAAAACTTAAGACAGAAAAGATCCACAAGCTCTAGCTTCATTTAGGCACATTTAATTTTAAAGCATGATTATGAAGCAATTATGTTTATAATGGGTAAAAGAATGGCAAAGGCGATGCTACAATTGTCACATATGGATCAATGTAATACTGTGGAGAGAAGGCAAACATTTGACTACATTAACAGAATAATGATGATCTACAGCAGGCATCGGCAAACTATGGCACGTGCGTCAACCATGGCATGCAGAACGATGTTCAATGGCACACTGAGTGAACTGAAATACAGTAATTATGATGTCATAAAAAATGTAATTGAAAGAGAGAGAGTGTGAATGCATGTATGAAAGCTGAAGAGACTGTGTGTGTGATCGATCGGAGAGAGTGAATGAATGCATGTATGAAAGCAGTAGTGACTGTGTGTGACTGATCGGAGAGAGAGAAAGAGGGAAAAAAGAAGTTATGTGTTCCATTTGTGTTGTTGATCTTCATTCATTCATTACTGATGAGTGTTGGTTCCGTCCTCGGAACCAAGTTGGCAGTTATAAAAAGCTTGCACCAGCCAAAACACTCTTGAGCTAAGCTTACCCATGGTGCCCCTCTCTCTATCACCTCAGATTCGAGTTTGAGTAAGGTAAAAAGGAAGAAAGTGGAGGTTTCATCTGAGCAACTTCTATATCATAAGGTAGGACCAAATCTGAACCTCCAGGAGTCCTTCGGAGGGGGAAGGAGGGTGGGATCTAATTAATGAATGAAGATCAACAACACAGATGGAACGTTATGGTAAGAACATAACTTCTTTATCTAATGTTAATCATTCATACATTACTGATGGGACAGAGTCCCTAGCTACTTTATTTCTTGGGAGGCCCTATGGAAGGATATTCCTGAGCACCACTGAACCAAAGGAAGCTCTCCCCCTGGATACCAAATCCAATTTGTAATGCGTGATATAGGTAGGAGGCTGGCCCATGTTGCTGCTGCACAAATGTCATCCATGGAAGCTCTTGCATGGAAGGCAACAGATGTTGCAACTGATCTGGTTGAATGTGCTTTGACCTAAAATGGTAGAAAAGCTTTCTTTTGCTTACAGATAAAGCAAATACAATCTCTCACCCATTTATACAGAGTCATTTTTGCAACAGATCTTCCCAATTTAGGTCCTGAGAAAGATACAAACAGTTGGTCAGACTGTCATATTGACTTAGTCCTGTCCAAACAGAATTGCAATTGTCTATGTGCATCAAGTAAATGTAGTGAGTATTATCATTTACTAGAAAAATTTTGAAAGAAAAATGGCAGGTCGATTGTATGATTAGCAGTAAAATCGGAAATGATGTTGGGTAAGAAGGAAGGATTAGTCCGAAGTGATACTCTGTCTTTATGGATGACCATGTAAGGACATCTTATGCACAAGGCCTGTAATTCATATATTCGTCTAGATTAAGTAATAGCTACCAGGAATAAAGTTTTCCAGGAAAAAAAAATTATATCGCAAGTGGCAGCAAGTTCGAAAGGAGGACGAGTCAAGGATTGTATAACTAGTGTTAAATTCCAGGGCTCGATAGGCTCTATAATAGGGGGTCTAATAAGCATAACACCTTTCATAAAGGTCTTACAAAGATGGTGAGAAATCAATGATGAGTCCTGGAAGCCATTGTGGAAGTTAGAGATAGCCGCCAAGTGCCCTTGAATAGTTGAAACTGCTGCTCCTGAGTGGAGGAGGTTTGATAAATAGTCCAGTATCAAATCGAGCAGAGCTGAGAATGGGTCTATTCTCTTCCTTTCTCTCGAGACCAAATTACAAATCTTTTCCACTTCCTGAGGTAAAGGTTCCTAGTGGATGGTTTATGGAAAGCCAGAAGAATGTGACGTACAGGGGGGATAGGTTATTTTACCTGGCGATTACTAGAAGTGGAGGAACCAAGCTGTCAGCTTGAGGCTCGCTAAGTTTGGATGCATTAACCCTTGTGGATGCAATGGCAATTCCGGAGTTGGATCCAGAATCCATGGTTGATGTGCTAGGTAAGGCTAAAGAAAGGGAAAACAGACTGGTCTGGGCCAATAGGGTGCAATAAGGATTACTCTGCTTCTCAACCAAAAAGACTTCTTAGAAACTGTGTGATCAGGGGAAGGAGAGGCAAAGGATATAGCAGTCCTGTGGGCCAATCGAGTACCAGAGCATCCCTCAGGGACTCCCCCTGAGGGGGAATTAGGGTAAAGTAGATGATGCATTTGTGGTTTGCAGGAGATGCGAATAGATCTCAGCAAGGCTGACCCCAGCGACTGAAGATGTTTGCCGCTACTGTAGGATTGAGGGACCACTCATGAGGTAGGAGGATGCATCTGCTCAGTTTATCTGCAATTACGTTGGAATCCCCGAGAATGTGCATTGCTATTACAAAGTGGTTGGAAGCTATCGCCCATTGCCAAATTCTCATGCCCTCTCAACACAATGGGTAGGACTTGGTTCCCCCTTGTTTGTTGATATACCAGACTACCGACAAGCTATCGGACTGGATCGTAATTGTTTCTGACGGAAGGGCAGATTGGAATGCTTGCAATGCTAGTAGCACTGCCCTTAGTTCTAGAACACTGATATGTAGGTTGGCCTCAACTGGTGATCAAGTGCCTTGGACTGTCTTTCCCTGGAAATGCCCCACCCCACCCCATCAGGGAGGTGTCTGTGGTCACTATGGCCCTGGGCTGAGAAGGGAAGAAAGGACAAGTCCAGAGGTCTTTCTCTGGCTTCATCCACCAAATTAAATCCTGTTTACACCGATTTGTTATCCAGATCCGAAAGGACAACGGATAAGTCAAAGGGGACCACTGTGTCAGTAAAAGCCACTTAAGAAGTCTCATGTGTAGTCTTGCCAGGGGAACTATCGTAATAGATGCTGACATTGACCCAAGTAGATGAAGGACTGTTCAAGCTGAAACTTTGTCCTGACAGATAAGCACCCGGAGTTGAGACCTCAGTCTTTCTAGTCTGCGAAGTGGAATGGAGATTAGGCAAGACTGAGTATTGAAAGCTGCCCCTATAAATTCCAGATGTTGAGAAGGGGTGAATTTGCATTTCTCTTTGTTTACTGAGGTCCCTAAGGAGTTTGCTAAGTTTAGGGTGTAATGTAAGGCTGAAACCAATAGACGCTTGGTAAAGGTGGTGAAGAGCCAATCATCTAACTATGGAAACACTCGGAATCCTTGCAGTCTCAAATGAGCTATTACAACTGTCATGTATTTGGTCAACACTCTGGGAGACATAGAGAGACCCAAGGGCAGCGTACGGAATTGGTAATGATTGGCTCCAAGCTGGATGTGGAGAAATCTTCTGGAGCGTTTGTCCATTTTTATGAGGTAATACGCATCCTGAAGATCTATCGAGCACATGCAATCATCTTTCTCTAGAAAAGGTAGGATAGACTGAACCATGACCATCCAGAATTTTGCTTGTCTTATGAAGTTTTTCAGGATGCTGAGGTCCAGAATTGGTTTCCAGTCCCCTGTCATTTTTGGCACAAAAAAAACCTTGAGTAAAAAGGGATCCTATGTGGTTTGGTGGGACTTTTGGATGCCTCTTTTTAGAAGTAATTTTTGTATTTATCGAGCTGCTGCTTCCCTTTGACTGAGTGGAACATCAGGAATATGCCTTAGTGGCCTTGGGTAAAGACTGAAAGGGTACTTTTCTAATAAACCCCTACCAGTTCGCAGTGCCGGTACTTCCTCGCCAGTTTGGATTGCCTTCTTTCATACAGCACTGACAAAGATGATAAAGCAAGGAATTGGATGCCGTTCCATGAATCAGTTTAAAAAGGCAAATCACTGAGGATTGAAATCATGCAGTAATGCATGCTGACACAACCCCGTTATTTTAGCAACTTTCTAAGTTTATAACAGAAATATTTTAAATCTGCCCCTAGTTTTGTGGCTTTTGTCCACTCGTCATTTTCGGCTTTGTTCAGATTTCTCGCTGTGAGAGGTTGGATTGTATAGTCCAAATCAAATGCCACTTTCGAAAAACAAGAGGTGCCAATCTGTGTAATAAGTCTCCAATTTCTTGCTATATCATCTTTGTCAGTGCTGTTGGAAAGAACGCAATCTGAAGTGGGGAGGAAAAACGGGCAAAACACAGCACCGTGGTTTCTTCTTTTAAAGAGTGTAAACCTTGCCTGTAGATGATTGTCACTGTCGAACTGACACCCCAACCCCATGCCATGTGATGAAATCTGTATGTCATTACTTACGGATTTCAATCCTCAACGATATGCCCGAAAACCACAAACTTTACGACAAACGGATCTCAGAACCATGAGGCAAAACATGGACATCCGGCAGAAATCTGGACAGGTGATAACTACTGGGTTAACCTTACTCTTGTTTGTGTTACACGTGTTGGATAGTGCCGAACCCACACATAAACAAATGCATTACAGTAAACAATATCAGACAGTTGCTCAGAAGTCAAACCTCATATGACAGCAGATCACAATCTGCGACTATTACACATCATAGAAACAGTGGTGGAAAATCATAGGTGAGGGTCCGAAAGAGAAGCGGTTTCTTATTTTGACGAGTGTAATCTTCCCCATAATTGCCTGTTCTGACCTCATGAATTCATCACTGACTGCAACACCAATTTAAATTGCAGAAATGTAACAACCTGATCAAGCAAAAGGTAAAAAAAAAAGCAGCTAGAAGAGGGAACAGCTCAGTTGAAACAACAAAATAACCATGGTACTTAGGAATAAGGCAAGATGCATGGTAGGGGGTTTAATGGAAAAGTACCATTGAAAGTAATATGATAACCTCTGGTAATTATCGTATGCACCCAATAATCTGTGACTATGGATTGCCAGGCAAGATGGTGCAGTGAAAATCGCCCCCTCCCCGACTGCTTTCAGAGGAAAGCAATCGGGCTACTCTTCAGGAGTGCTAATAGGGCTGCCCAGAGAAAGAATCTCTGGATCCCTGATTACGCGGCCGCCCTGCCTCTGAAGGGGCATCCTCCAGATGAGTTTCCCCCTCTGCCCCGAGGTGCAAACGCACTACGTGTGTCACGGGAAGGACCCTGGGCTTTCTTTTACCACATCTTTCCACTCCATTGATTCCTAGAGTAAGACCGTTAGGAGGTGGAAAATACATGCCCATGGCAGGCAGGGTCTTACTGTCCTTTTCACACCTGGCTAAAGTGTCATCTACGTTTGGGCCAAAGAGAGAAGAAACCTCCACGGGAGCACTGAGAAAGGAAGACTTGAAAGAATTCACAAAATCACATAGGCACATCCAGCCGTGATGTCTCATGACAATGACTGCACCCGCTGCTCTAGCCTTCCCTTCGGTAGTATGTGAAATCAACTGCACAGACGAGTTAGAAATAGACTCCAGGGTGGCAAGCTGTGAGGCAACTTTGTCGTGTATCTCATCAGACACTGCTTCTGCCAAGGTTTCTGAGAGTTTCGATATTAGGTTTCTCTGAAGCCGGGTAAAATGTGCCAAGTAGTTCAAGGACCAAATGCCAGGGGTCGATGAAGAATATACCTGCTTCCTTAACCTGTCTATCATCCGAGACACCCTGTTAGGGGGATGGACAGTAGGGTTCTCTTTGGTGAACTCTTTCTTAGTGGCCGCCACCACCACCATAGCATCTACTGGTAAGCCTTTGGACCAGTGTGGGTTGCCCTCTGGTGGAAAAAGAATTTTATCTGTTCTCCGAGGGATAGCTTCAATGGTGTCAGGACTCCTCCATGCATGCTGCACAATGAGCTGAACCAGGTCATCTATAGGCGAGGTCACCCAAGAGTACAGGGTCGAGCACGGAAAGCCTGCAAGAATACAGACTCCTCAGAGGAAAAGTTGGTGGGCTTCCAGTCTCCCAGCTGTTTTAAAGTTTCTAGAATGTCTCCAAAGGAGACATCCTCAGGGGGAGACCGTGGGGACCCTTACCCTTCACTGATGTCTGTGTCTTAAGTAAGGGATTCCTCGTATGAATCAATCTGCCTCCTCTTGCACGATCTCTTGTGAGGCTCCTCTTCAGCGGTGGAGGAGGACTCTGAAAAGTAGGTGCCTTGTGGAACAGTGTCTTGAGGTTTCCGTGCTTGGTGCCCCAGAGTAGTGGATTCTGTCAGCTACGGCTCAGAGGAAAGATACATGTGGATTTCCGGCAACGAAGGGACTAGCTGAGAGCCTGTAGAGGCAAGAGCCTTCTCCATCACCTGGAAAACAGGCCTGCCCGAAGAGGGATGGAAGTCCATAACCAAGAAAAGCAACCTCAGGACCGGGGTCACACCCCAATCCGATGAATCACTCCCAGGGAAGGAGGCATGAGAGGACTCGGTTCCACCAAGAGAACCAAAATCGTAGTAGATGGTGCTGTAGAAAAAATAGGTGCCATACTAGGGATCATGATGCCGACAGACCAGTCTTGATCCCAAAGATGGTTCGGTACTGAGTGAGTCGATGTTCAGACAGAGAGTAGGCTCTGGAGCCATGGTAAGGTCTACCAATGGAACCGAAGAAGCCGGTACCAGGATAGGTGTCAGTATCGAGGGCTCGGATACCTGCAAGAAGGTCAAAGGAACAATATACAGTGCAGTCTGTGGAGAAAAATAATCGGCTCCTGGTGGGAGGGAGGATTTGAAAGGAATTAGAAATCCTCTGACCAATAGCTGATCCACAAGTCTCACTACTTCAAATTCCGAAAGGCTCCTGCAGGAGCTGGTTGACATCCCCAATGGAGAATCAGGACATTCCAAACATTTTTAACAAAGTATAAAATCTTAAATACCTTAGCTGGAGAGCTGGCCTGACAAGTCTTGTTTCAATATGCACCAAACGAGATCTGAGGTGACAGAGAGAGGGGCACTATGGATAAGCTTAGCCTGAGAGTTTTTTGGCTGGTGCGAGCTTGTATGGGTGAGCGATCTGAGAGAGAGAGTGAGTGAATGCATGTACGAAAGTAGAAGCAACTGTGTCTGAGAGATCAGAGAGAGTGAGTGAATGTAAGAAAACAGAAGCGAATGGGTGTGAGATCGGGGAGAGAGAGAGAGAGAGAGTGAGCGAGTGAATACATGTATGAAAGCTATTGAGACTGTGTGTGTGAGCAGTAAGAGAGAAAGAATGAGTAAATACATGTATGAAAGCTGAGGAGACTGAATGGGTGAGCGATTGGAGAGAAAGAGTGAGTGAATGCATGTATGAAAGCTGAAGAGATTGTGTGGATGAGCGATCGGACAAAGAGAGAGAGTGAGTCAGGGTTATCAGACGTCCTTATTTGAGCAGGACTGTCACAAGTTCAGCAGCCCAATCCTGAGTCCTGCATTGCCTCTGAAAATCCCATTTGAAGTTAGCCAACCCACTGTTCCGTAATGAACAAATTGGCTCCGCTTTGAGATTTTTGATTGGCTTGTACATCAGTATAAGAGCCAGTGGAAACAGAAGTGTCTCCGTGATTGCTTGGCTAGCTATCCCTAACTTTCATTTCGGAAATCTGGTAACACTGGCTTAGGCTAACATGCTGAGTGAATTTGCAACATTACTGCAGCATAACACTACTAAAAGGTTGCTGACCCCTGATCTACAGGAAAGAAGAATGTAGAAAACACAGCTGTTGTTGTTAGGTCTTGATGCAGAATAAATTTTAGACAGACAAAGATGGGATTTTATGAGTATGGCAATTGAAGCATTGAAAATTCCTGATACAATAATAAGGTTCATTAGAATGATATACGAGGTATCGGAGGCAAACATCAAAGTGGTAGAGTCCCTCTATGATGAGGTGTGTCTTTACGCGGGAACAAGGCAGAGGTGTTCTCTTTCACCTTTGTTATTCACATTATATTTACAATCATTGGCAAAGAAAATAAGGGACTCAGAAATTCAAAGACATAATTGGTATGGTCTTCAGGAAAAGTTGGCTTTATTTGCAAATTATATTATTTTGTACCTGATGGAACCAGAAAAAGGACATTTCAGTGTTATAGAACATTCTGAGACATTTCTGTTTTTTTCAGGACATAAAATTAATGAAGGTAAAACAAAGGCTATAGCTGTAAACTATGTACCTACACATGAATTTGGTTAAGCTGCAATACCCATATTTATGGAACTGGATGGCGTAGTGCTGCAACAGTAGCGCTGTCGCCTCATAGCCAGAGGTTCTCCAATTCGATTCTTGGCTGGGGTGCCTTCTGTCTGGGTGCTCTGGTTTCCTCCCATGTTACAAAGACATGTGTCTTGAGCATTTCTCCCCTTGGCTTCCGCAGAAAATTGGCTTCATTCCAAGTCAGACTTTCCCAGTACACAAATGTTAAATAAATAAATGACAAAATAAAGTATTTAGGAGCATGGATAAAAAAGGATTCTGTTATGGCAGCTTAGGGTAAGTGGGAAAAGACTAAACAAAAAATACAAAACTGGAGAAACTGGAAGCTCTTGCCTATGGATATGGATAGCAAAATACATCAGTAAAAATGTTTTTAGTTCCTTTAATTTTATATACAGGCCAGGCTTATTTTTATTAACCAGATGAGAAGTCATAGATAGTAATTTAAAATAGTTGAAGGTTTACATCTGGGTGCGGAAGAGGGAAGTGTCAAGTGAAATAAGTTGACCCTCCCAAAAGAACAAGGAAGATTACTTGATTTGAAGGGATATTTTACAGATACACAGTTAAGGCTCTTATAAATAACACAAGCAGAAAGCTACAATTTAATTCAAAGTGAAAAGAGGAAGTCCTTGCCCAGCCCAACTACCAGAGTAAAAATCCCCCTGCTCCTAAGGCTGGTGGGCTTCCTACCCTGACATCAATACGCTTGGGTATAAAGGGAGCCAGCTTCTGCCATGACATCAGTTTTTTCTTGCCCCTTAGAAAGTAGGAGTCCCCACGATGAACCATGAGCAAGGGACAGAGGCAGAAAGGGACAGAGGCAGAATAAGGGCCCTTCAGGGTAAATACCCAGGGAGTCCTCTGGTTAGAGAAGAAAACAGAAGCAGACTACTACTGTAGACAAAAGGGAGGGGCGGAGAAGACTGCAGCAGTTAGTGGTAAGTTTACACAACTGTACTATGTTCTTCATGTTTCACTGCTGCAGTCCTGACTTGTGGGATGATTCCCAAAGCTGAGAAGAGGGTGGAAGGTAGATTACGGAGAAGACAGGATGCCCTGGAAGATGGCAGTGGCAAGTACTGTTCTATACATGGAGAAGGCTGATAAGACGTAGTGTTTGGTAAAGGTATGCACAGATGAGCGGGTAGCAGCTTCCAAAATGTCTTTGGTAGATACTCCTTTCAGGAAGGCAGCAGAGGTAACAGTGGCCCTAGTAGAGGGAGTCCTTACAGTTTCAGGATGCTTTTTACTATGTTGGCTGTAGCAAAAGGAAATATGTGAGAGATCCACTTGGAGATAGCCTGTTTGGAGACTGGTTTCCCTTCAGAGCCCATGGCAAAGGACACAAAAGTTGGTCTGATTTTCTGAAAGATTTAGTTCTGTCAAGATAGTAGCAAAGCTGACTGTGCACATCCAAGGAGTGAAAGATTCTTTCTCCATGGTTTTGAGGCTTGAGGAAGAAGATGGGCAAGTGTACAGCTTGGTTTCAAGGATGTGTCTGTGAACACCCTGGGCATAAAGGATGGATTAGTCCTGAGTGATACTCTGTCTGGATGGAATATGAGAAATAGTTCCAGTGCCATGACAGCTTGCAGCTCAGAGACCCTCCTAGCTGAAGCAATGGCCAGTAAAAGGGCTGCTTTTCAAGATTAGAATTTTAATTTAGCAAAAGTTGCTGGTTCAAAGCGAAGCAGCGTCAATTTTTCTAGAACAAAATTGAGATCCAAAGGAGGTGTCTCCTGGGAGGTCTGAAGTGAACCACTCCACTAAGGAACTGTTTCATCAGGGGGGGTGGGTAAAGACAGGAGGAACAGTAGGGATGTCGGCTGAAATGGCAGAAGCATGAATTTTGATGGAAGAAAAGGACAGGTCTCTGTCAACCAGGATAGCCAGGTAATCCAAAATGGCAGAGATGCTGGCTGAGTTAGGATTGAAGCCTTACTGCTGATACCAAATGGAGAATCTTTTCCACTTGGCTGAGTATGATTTCCTAGTACTAGGTCTTCTAGCCTCTTTGAGAATGTTTCGAACTTGTCTGCTTAGGGTATTCTTAGAGGAGTATTTTGGAGAATTCTCCAGGCTGAGAGTTTGAAAGTCTCTAGGTTGGGATGCACAAACCTCCCCTTGTCCTGAGTCAGAATATCCACTCTCTGAGGTAAATGTCATGGGTTTCTGTTGGTTAAACTTAGTAGCAGAGGGTACCAGTGCTGCCTGGACCAGTCTGGAGCTATCAGAATGACCCTTGGGCCTTCTTCCCTGACTTTTAGGAGGGCCAGTGGAAAAACAGGCAGCATAGGAAATGCATAAAGGAAGAGCTGGTTCCTAAGGAAGGAGAGAGCATCTATCCTCCGTGCAGTTTGTTTGGTGGCAAAGAGGTCTATCTGTGGGGATCCCCATTTCTGGACTATTCCGAGAAATGTTTCCCAATACAGATGCCATTCATGGGGTCCATCAGGTTCCTGTTGAGATGAGATGCTAGAGTATTTTGGGTCCCTGGGAGGTATTGTGTCATGAGGTGCAACCCCAGAGAGTGAGCTGTTTCCCAGACCTGCATTGCTAGTCGACAAAGAGGCTAAGAGTTAGCGCCCCTTGTCTGTTTATGTACCACATGACTGTAGTGATGTCTGTTCTGAGAAGCAAGACTCCTGGTTTCCTCTGATCTTTGAAAGCTGCTGGGCCCTTTTGCACTGCACAGGTGTTGGAAATAAGACCCAAGGCTGTCGCTGCAGCATCTGTGATTAAGGTTTGGCCCTGAGAGATGAACCTGAAGGGGAGACTGAGGTTCTGGGCACATGCCCGCATCAACTATGCAAATTCCTCCTTAAGGTGAGGGATCAGCTGAATTTCTGTCCCCAGAGACTGTGAGTGCTGGCACCACACATTCTTGAGGTACCACTGGAGCTTCCTCATGTGTAGCCTGACCAGAGGGATCATGAGGATACAGGAGACCATGTAGACCTTTTGAAGGGAGGAAGCCACAACAGCCCATGGGAAAACTATACTGGTGGATGGATGTGTGCTGGATTTGTGAAGATGTATGGCTAACTCCAAGGAGGTGATGAAATTCTGAGTGAAGGCCAGATGCTTGAGGAACTTTGCCCGACTTGTGGCCTAAATGAGACAGTTATCTAGATAGGGTAAAATTGGATCCCTCTTGTTCTGCAGAAGGCGATCACAGGAGGTAAACACTTTGTGAAGACCCTGGGAGCACGAGACAAGCCAAAGAGCAGTGCAGACTATTGGTATCAGCTTTGAAACGAAGAAAACTTCTGCAAGATTTCTCTATACGAATGTGCAAAAAAGCATTTTTAGGTCTAAGGTAACCATTAGGACCCGAGGGGCTATCATGGGAAGAAATTTCTGAACAGTCAACATTTTGAATTTTGCTACCAACAGGGACTGATTGAGGGTGGACAGGTCTACAACAGAATGCCAAGAGCCTTCCTGTCTGGGAACCAGAAATAACCTGGAATAGAACCCCTTCCCTACTTGATGTTCTGGTACTGAACCCACTTGTCTGAAGTAATGAGGGACCAATTTCTTTGAACAGGGATATCATTCCTCCTAGTCTTCCTCGTATCTTTTCTAAAGAAGGTAGGGGGAGGTGGGTTGGGGAAAGGGAACGTGACTGCTTCTCTTTGCCAGTGCCCTGTCACCTACAACTTCCCTGCATGAGGGTTCCTGAGGTCCACTGTCTGGGCCTTTGTGATTGATGCTGCCCTTGAGGCCTTTCCCTCAGGGCTTCCTATGGCCACTTTTTGATTGAGAGGGAAAGGACCACTGTTTACTGGGAAAATTCTTGCTAACCTAAGACGGTGAACTTACAGAAAGTCCTTGACAGTTTGCATAGATTTTGCTTTATCTTCCATATTTTTTAGCACAACCTCAGCCTTTGGCCCAAAAAATAAGTCCTTATCCAGGGGTGCATCTAGAAGCTTGGATTTGACATGGGTTGGCAGGGTCTTTTCTTTAAGCCAAGAGTGCCTTCTAATGACAGAACCAGATACAGCAGCTTGGCTAGAGTCCTTCATAGGATCGCAGCTGCATTGTAATGAGTGTCTAGCCACCTGGGAGCTGTAATGACAAAAGTGCAACAATTCCTTGGAAATGTTCTTGTCCTCCAGGGAGGATATCACTTGCATTAATTATATGGTATAGAACAATATATGTTGTTGAATAATGTTTGTAAATGTGAAAAATGTTAATATGGTTTCATTGCTTTTATGTAAGTTTGCCTATGTCACAAGTGACAATTCAATAAAGGGTTTTTTTTTTTAAACACAAAAATGCATGTTTGTAAGATGCATACACGCTGCACCCCTACAAGAAGAGGTTGCACTTTATATCTGGAGGTGGCTGCACCTCAAAGAAGCAAGTTCACTGCTAGGCAATGTAATACTTGTCTTGAACCTTTTCAGAGATGCACTAACCGCATATCTCTTAACTGCCCAGATTTTCCCAGAATGCCCACATTTTTGCCCCAGATTTTTGGGCTGCTGCTCATAAAATGTGTGGTTTTCTGGCAAATGACTTAGGATTGAAGTCACTAAATAATGTTGAGTTTCATACTTCCATTTCCTTCAGAAAATGAGTGTCAACACAAATACTGTCATTCTAGCAGCTTTTTTAAGTTTATAAGAGGAATATTTAAAATCTGTCCCTATTTTGGGGCCTTTGAGCCTCTACTATTTTAGGATTTGTCCAGATTTCTTGTACTAGGAGGACAAGAGATATGACTAACCTCATACCACCGAGAACTAGCTAATCAGTGACAACATAAATTTCACTCTGTACAGAACTAAGCAACAGAACTGCAAGCAAATGCCAGTTTGAACTTGCATGAGCACATGAGGATTGAGCTTGCAAGGTCAATTATGTGAAACTAAACTCAATGAATAAGTGGAATAAGGTATAGATAAATTTATATACATACCAACTACTTCGATATGGAAAGACAGTTTTTCTCCAGCAGACTCACATATATACTCCCCAGAGTCATGTTTTTCTATGTTCTGAATCACCAGCCTTCGTGTTTTACCAGCAGACTCCAGTCTGAATTTCTTGGATGCAGTAATGAGTTTTTCGTTCTTGTACCATTTTACCTCAGTTGTGATCTTGGACACTTCACAAGTCAGTGTGATATTCTCTGACAGCCTAGCCTTCACCTCCTTCTGAACAGAGTCTTTGTTGATAAAAGCTTCTTCTTTCTCTGCAAAAAAGATTAACTTCTGTTTATTTTTTTTTCTTAGAAAGAGAACATAAGACCAAAATATGCCCCCACCCAGGTAATTAAACAAAAGTCACTCATAATAAAAACACACATTGTGGAAAGGTACTCGAAGTTACAAAGGAAAATGCTCACCACTGACTTCAATGCTGAAGGACAGTTTCTCTCCAGCAGCTTCACAGATGTAAACCCCAGCATCCTTCTTCTCCACATTCTGAATTACGAGTCGACGGATTTTACCATCAGATTCCTTTCTGTATTTTTTGGTGTCAGTCAGGAATTTTCCATCCTTGTACCATTTCACTTCTGTTTTGGCCTGTGACACTTCACATGACAGTGTAGCATTCTCTGACAGATAGGTCTTTGTCACCTTCTGAACAGAGTCCTTGTTGGCAAATATTGGTTCAGGTTCTACAAATTACAAATAAGAGACCATCATTGAGAAATGGAATGTAGATATGCATCTGTAACATCTGTGTAGTATAAGCACAGTAACAGCGTAGGCACATAAACTCATTAGATTAAATTTCAGACATTACATCTGCAAAAACCAAGGTCTATAATACAGACACATCATCATTAAACTTATAAAGAAAAAAATGATACATTTTGAAGTGAAAAAGAAAATTGGGTATACAGCATAACGTTCCATGTTTGTTGTCCTTCATCTTGCCTTCCTTCTTGCTGGTTGGGTTCAGAGCTAATCCTCGGCTCCGACTCATAGCTCGAGAGCTTTTACTGGCTCGAGGCTACCTCTTATCCCAACATGCCTAGCAGCAGCTACCCAGATCTCGTTTGTAATAGCCCAAACTAGACATATTTAGTAAGAAAAACAATTTTCTTACAGAGCCCTTAAACCAAGGTGGGAAGGAAAGAAAAAAAGAACAAAGTATGGTTAACCAACCTGGTATGTCAGCAGGAAACTCAACCAGTGTAACCACTAAAGAACTCCTCTCGAACCTCCAGGAAGGGGGAAGGAGGAGGGGGGTGCAAGAAGGAAGGCGAGATGAAGGACAACAAATATGGAACATTATGGTCGGTACGTAACTTCTTTATGTTATGTTGTCCCATCTCGCCTTCATTCTTGCTGGTTGGGACTGTGTCCCCAACACCTGGTTCTCAGGTGGCTCACTGGAACAAACTCTTCAGGGCCGTGGAACCAAAGGTTGCCCTATTCTGGGAGACCACATCCACTTTGTAATGAGATATAAAGGTATGAGGATTTGCCCATGTTGCTGCTGCACAGATTGAATCTAATGGCAATTTAGCTTGGAAGGCAACAGAGATAGCTAAGGCCCTGGTTGAATGTCCTCTGGATCTTCCTGGAAGCGTCTTTTTATGCACACCATATGAATAAGTGATTGTGTCTGACAGCTATTTTGATAATGTCACTTTAGAAACTGGATACCCCTGCTTATTGTCAGCAAAGGATATCAACAATTTGTCTGATTTTCTGAGGTCTTTGATCCTGTGTAAATAAAAACGTAATTGTCTATGAACATCCAATTGGTGTAATCTATACTCTGCCTTGTTGCTATAATTGGGGAAGAACACAGAAAGCTCAATGGACTCATTTAAGTTATACTCAGAACAAACCATTGGGAAGAAAGGAGAGGTCCTTAGAGAGACTCTTATCTTTGTGAAATATGAGATATGGCGGGCGAATAGATAATGCATGTAATTCAGAAACCCGTCTAGCTGAGGATATAGCAACCAAGAACAGGTTTTCCAAGATAGAAACTTCAAGGGGCAAGATCCCGCTGGTTCAAAGGGGGGCAGAACCATTGAAGCTAAAACCAAGTTTAGGTCCCGGGGGGAGTTCTCTTACCGGGGGCTGTGAAAGTGTTGTACCTCGTAAAAATAGTCTGCACAACTTATGGGACATAATGTTTGAACCCAAGTCTCCTACATAAAAATTGGAGATGGCAGCCAGTTGGACCCTAATAGTAGCTGCCTCTTTTTCGAAGGTCTCGGCCAGAAAGTCACAAATCTTGTAAACAGGAGCCGGAAAAGGATCAATGTTATTACTTTTGTCCTAGTAAGAGAACCTCTTCCATTTGCTAGTGTAAATCCTCCTAGTAGTGGGTTTGTGGGAGGACACTAGTATGTGTTGTACAGCAGGAGAAATGTTTGGGAGTCTGGCTAGAACTGGAAGTGGAGTAACCAAGCAGTCAAGCTTGAGAGTTTGAAGGGATGGGTGAAACCCACCTGACTGATGTGTCAGGAGGTCCGAAACTGGGTCCAGTACCCAATGCTTCAGTTGAAGGTGATAGCGTACAAACGGAAACCATATCTGACATGGCCAATAAGGAGCAATGAGGATGAGTTTTCAACCCAACGATTTTGCTTTCTGAAGTACCTTTGGAATGAGAGGGAAGGGTGGAAAAGCATACAGTAGTCCTGGAGGCCAATTGTGAACAAATGCATCCCTGGGTGACTGTCCCAGAGGGGGAACTAGGGTGAAGTAGCTGCTGCATTTGTTGTTTAGGGGAGTTGCAAAAAGATTGCAGCATGACTGGCCCCATTTGCGGAAAACCAAGTTCGCAACTTCTTGCTTCAGGGACCACTTGTGTGGCATGAGGCTAGCCCTTCTGAGCCTGCCTGCTATCACACTGGATTTTCTAGGAATGTGCATTGCAATCAGAAAACGTTGGGAAGACATCGCCCATTCCCATACTCGAAGTGCCTCCTGACACAAGGGATAAGATCTGGTTCCGCCCTGCTTGTTGATGTATCATACCACTGACATATTGTCTGTCTGGACTGCAATGGTCCCTATAGGTAAAGAGTCTTGAAGTGCTTGCAACACCAGAAGCACCTCTCTCATCTCTAGAACACTGATGTGCAAATGGTACTCTTGAGGTTGGCACGTTCCTTGGACAGTTCGTCCCAGATAATGCCCCCCCACCCTATCTGGGAAGTGTCCTTGGTCACTGTGGCTACTGGATGTGGGTCTAGAAAGGGTCTGGCCAGAGTCACCTGTGGGGAGACCAGCCACCACAGTAGGTCCTTTTTGCAAGATTCCGTGATCAAGATCATGTGTGGCACTGGCAATTTCTGGAAAAACCACTGAGCGAAAAGAAGCCACCATAGAATCCGCATGTGGAAGCATGCTAAAGGAACTAGTGTAATAGCTGCAGCCATTGAGCCCAGTACTTGTAAGACTTGACTTGCCTGAACTCTCATATTGTTTATGATAAAGGAAACTTGTTGACGAATGGATGACACCCTGTCTAGAGGCAGTTTTGCTATCATGCATCTTGTATCTAAGTCTGCCCCTATAAAGGTAATAGACTGACAAGGCAACAAGGCAGACTTTTCGTAGTTTATTGTGATGCCTAACTGGGAACGTGTAGTACAGTGCCTTGATTAGTTGATGGTTGGTGGTAGCAGTGAGCAGCCAGTTGTCTAGATATGGAAACACCTGGAATCCTAGATGCCTCAGGTGATCTGTGACCACTGCCATACACTTGGTGAACACCCTGAGGGCTGTGGTGAGACCAAAGGGCAAGGGCCCTGAACTGATAATGACTGGCTTCCAGCCGGAAGAGTAGGAATCTCCTGGAGTGCCTGTCCGTTTTTATAAGGTAGTACGCATCCTGGAGATCTGTGGAGCACATCCAATTGTCCTGACCCAAGACGGGAAGAATGGACTGCAGTGTCACCATCCAGAACTTTGTATTTTTTACCGACTGGTTTAGCTTGCTGAGATCCAAGATTGGTCTAAAGTCCCCTGTCTTCTTTGGAACTAAAAAGAACCTTGAGTATGTTCCAGATCCAATTTGGTCTGCGGGGATTTTTTGGATGGCTTTTTTTTCTAGCAATCTTTGAACCTCTAGGATTGCGTGATCTGGAAGACTGGGTGGAAAATCTGGGATGTAACATTTGTCTTTTGGGGGGACTAAAAAAAGTGAATTTTGTAGCCCCTGGATATTATCAACAGTACCCATGTTTCTCTTGTGATACACTGCCAGCTGCTGGGTACAGTGATAGTCTGCCTCTGACTGCCTCCAAAGGCGGACAGCCGGGCCTCCCTTCAGGAGTGCTGGAAGGGCCTAGCAGAGAAAGTATGTCTGTCACCCTGCTGTTGCGGACCCCATTCAACGTCTTCCATTGTTGTTTCCCCTTCAGCCCCTGGGGGAAAAATCACCAAGTGTGTCAGGAGAAGATCCCTTGAATTTCCAGAAACACATTTTCCCACTCTTCTGACTCTTAGGATAGGGTCTAGATGGAGTGGAAAAACAGAACCCTACAGCAGAGAGACTCTTGCCATCGTGTTCACACCTGGTGAGAGTGTCTTTTACCTGAGGCCCAAACAAAGACGAGCCATCTAAACGGGGTGTTGGTAAATGAAGACTTAAAGGGTTTCACAAATTGACAAAGGCGCATCCAGGAATGTCTGCAGAAAGCTACTCCAGTACCAGCTGCCCTACTCACTCAATCTGCCGCATAAGAAATGAGCCTCATGGAGGAGTTTAACATGGAGGTCAAGGTCGCAAGCTGGGAAGCTGCCGTGTTCGCAACTCCCTCAGCTGTAGGATCTTGCAGGGTATCTCCTAGCTCCTTCAGGAGATCCCTCTGAAGTTGGGTACACTTTGACAAGTAATGCAGCGATCTGAGAGTAAAAGTCACTGAAGAAAACATATGCTTCCCATACCTGTTCATCGTACAAGACTCTTTGTTCGGCGGATGGACAGATGAAGAAGTTTCCACAAGTTCCTTCTTGGTGGTTGCTGCCACCACCATGGCATCAACAGGGACTCCCTTGGAGAGGAAAGACTTATCTTCTGGGGCTGTAATAAATTTGTTAGGTCTCCTCGGAACAAGTTCCATGGTCACTGGAGCTCTCCATGCCTTTCAACTCACTACACACAAAAGTGGGTCGAAAGGTGGAGACACCCAAGAGGTGGAGGGTCGAGAACCAAATGCATCCAGGTATACAGACTTGTCCTCAGAAGGGGACAGGGACTTCCAGCCACCCCTCTGTCTGAGGATTTCCAAGATGTCTGAAAAGCAGACATCCTCAGAGGGGTACCGTGGGGACCCTTCCGACTCATCCAAGTCCGTATCTGAAGTGATAGACTCAGGGGGACTCTAGATGCTTCCTTTTACATTTTTTCTTCAGTGGGACCTCCTCCGAATGTTCGGGGGAGGTTTCAGAAGAAGTGGGGTCACCCAGTGGGGTATCCTGGGGCACAGTTTTCCTACACTTGGCAGGAGAAAGGACAAAGGCCGGCACAGGCACCGAGGGAAAAGCAGCCAATGGAGCCGAGGGTGGAGCAGTCTCAAGAGACAACACGCTCCTCATCACCTCAAAGGCTCCGAAGAGCCCAGAGATCTCTTTCAAACCGGGAGTGAAGGTTCAGAGGCAGATGTAGGAGCCGAGCTCACCTGCACAGAAGCTCCGAGAGGGAAAGCGAGGTCGGACAAGGGTCTGATGCCACTTCCCCCCTCAGAGCCAGCGAGAAAGCTTTGGTGCCCAGACCCCTCGACGGACTGAGACATTGAGGATATCAGAGCGGTTGTCGGAAACGATAAGGGAGAAGAAACCAGAGCGACGGTTCCACCACCACGACCTTCATGTACTCTGCCTCTGAGCCCAAGAGAGTCGGGGCAGGAATTGATGGAGAAGCTGGGAGGGCCGAACGAGACAAATCCTTATGGGCTGGACTCGAGAGTAACTTAGCAAGTGCCTGTGACTTGAGGAGCCTGTAGACCACTCTCTCCAGGTCGTGATCCGAAAGTCTGGAAGACTGAAAGGAGTGTGAGGAGGACCAGTGACTGCCCACTCCAGGTTGCAGCAGAAGAGATTGTGGAGCGGAGCGTACCGGCTCGAAAGAAGGAGACCTTGATCTCTTATGGAACCAAACCGGCTCTGAGGACACAGATGGAGCCCCCAGAGACTTAGCTTTGTCGGACCCAATGCTGGGGGCGGACAGAGCCGAAGCCTTCTCAGTAATTTTTGTCTGTTCCGAGCACGGAACCGAGGACTTGGGAGTGTTTCTTGGACACTTTGGCTGGCTGAGAACCCTAAGACGAGGCATCTCGAGGGTTCTTCAGGAGGCCACATAAAATGAGCTTATTTTTTCTTTCCTGCAGGACTCTGGAACTGAAAGCATGACAGATCAAGCAAGACTCCTGCAGGTGAACAGCCTCTAAACAATAAATGCAACGTGTGTGCCCGTCCATAAGGGACATTTTCTGACCACACGAGTTGCATTTTTTAAACCCAAAAGGTTTAGGCTCTTTAGAGATAACTAGCACTAGTCAGGGAAAAAGTTTCCACAGAGAAAACAGAAAAAATATCACTTACAGCCTGCAACAAGCAGAAGTAAACAGGCTGATACCACAAAGGAAAAAAACTTAAAATCATCCCTTTTTCTGTTTTTAAAGAAGAAGAAGAAGGAAGGAAGGAAGGGGGAGAGCCTCTAACTTAAACGGCAACACCCCCGATGGGAAAGCCTCTAACTTAAACTGCAATCCCAGAGAAGGGGTGAAGAAAAGGAAGAACCCTCTAACTTAAATGGGCTCTAAAGGGAAAGCAGGCCTGAAATAAAGAATGACGGCCAAAAATACCACAAAAGAGCAGAGAAAGGGGTCATTAAAACTAATGAAGAAAAATACACACTCTAACGAGTAACTATAACCAGTAAAAATACTAAAAAATTAGCAAGTAAAGTACAGTTTTGTACCTACCATAAATGTAGATGTTCGAGGATCCACATTGCTGCAGTCATAACCTGTGGGTAGTCCGCTGTCCTCGGTCGGCCCGAATACCAAAGAGTTAGGCTGGCGTCGGTCATGGTCGCCCTGTGCTGACATCAGTACGTAGTAGTACTTAAGCGCATGACCGACGCCATATCCTCAGTCTTTCTTGCCCCAGATGTCAGAAGGCCTTAAAAAAAGGAAAGGCCAGAGCCAAAAAAGAAAATGTCCAACAACCACAAGGGAGAAAATAACCATTATCCCAAAGGAACAACCACCACAACAACAACCCCAAACAATAGAGGGGAAGGAGGGAGGGAAAATAGGACTGCAGCAATGTGGATCCTCGAACATCTACATTTATGGTAGGTACAAAAAGTACAGTTTTGTACCTACCATAAATGCAGATGTCCGATAGGAATGCATCTGCAGTCCTTACAAATGGGTTGTCCTGTCGTCAGGCAGCCCTTCGGTCGGCCAGATTCCAAAGTCTGGGTCCGGCCTCGGCTGGTGTCGCACTTCACCCGACGTCATTGCGGCAGTTATTCGGGTATAAAGGCATCAGCCAACGCCATTTTCCTCAGTGTTTCTTGCCCCAGATGCCAGGAGCCCTCTAAGAAGGCTAAATTTGGATAAATGCAAATGGTTCCAAATAGTAGAGAGCAAACAAAAAATAAGCATGTATGTACATATATACAAACAAATACACCATAATAGATTCCCCCAGCTAGCTACAAGATGGGCAAATACCCTAGGAGTACCACAGAGGGGAAGGAGGGTGGGTAATCCTGACTGCAGATGCATTCCTATCGGACATCTACATTTATGGTAGGTACAAAACTGTACTATGTCCTTCAAGGATGCATCTGCAGTCCTTACAAATGGGTAGAATACCATAGCCCAACTGGGGGAGGAGGAGAAGTTAGTTTATGGTGTAGTTAAGATCCCTTGCAAAACAGCAGTGGCAAAACCTGCTCGGGATCTGGAGTATAAAGGTAAATTATAATGCTTGGCAAATGTATGCACGGAGCTCCAAGTAGCAGCCTCTAAAATGTCTTTGGTAGCCACTCCTCGTAAGAAAGCTGTGGTAGTGGCTGTAGCCCTTGTAGAGTGAGACTTGATGTTTTCTGGAGTTTTCTTCCCATGGTAGGAGTAACAAAATCTAATGCAATTTCCTATCCATTTAGAGATTGTCTGTTTTGAAATTGCTTTTCCTTCCATTCCTGTCGCATATGATACTAGTAGCTGGTCAGTTTTTCTATTGCTCTTGGTCCTGTCCAGGTAGTAACGTAATTGCCTATGTACATCCAAGGTATGCAACAGTCTTTCTCCCCGGTTCTGTGGATTGGGGAAGAATGTAGGTAGGTGGATAGCTTGATTCAAAGATACTCTGGAGACCACCTTTGGCATAAAAGTAGGATTAGTTCTCATGGATACTCTATCTTGATGGAAGATCAGGAAGGGTTGTACTGCCATTAATGCCTGTAGCTCAGATACCCTTCTTGCTGAAGTGATTGCAAGCAGGAAAGCAGTTTTCCATGATAAGTACTGTAATTCTGCTGTTGCTGCTGGCTCGAAAGGAGGGAGTGTCACCTTTTCTAACACGAAGTTCAAGTCCCATGCTGGCAATGGTGGCTTCCTAGGTGGTTTTACATTTTTAATTCCTCTCAGAAACTGCCTGAGAAGAGGATGTGAGAAGAGTGGAGGATCCAAGTTGTATTCTGCTGAGATAGCTGATGCATGAATCTTAATGGAAGAATAGGACAGGCCATTGTGGAAGAGCTCTGCCAAGTATTCCAGGATGTTAGCCATGTTTACCAGTGAGACATTCTCTCCTTTTGCAGTACTCCAAATGAGATATCTTTTCCATTTTGCTGAATAATTTTTTCTTGTTGAGGGTCTGCGAGCCTCCAAGATAATGTCTTTAACCCTTTGAGATAAATTTGGGTTATTTGGTCTTATGCAATGTTCCAGGCAGTCAGCTGCAGTGTTTTCAGGTTTGGATGCAGGGTGTTGTAGTTGTTCTGTGTTAACAGTAAGGGAACTAGAGGTAGAGTCCATATTTGTTCCCGAGACATGCTCCTCAGTAATGGGTACCAATGCTGCCTTGGCCAGTCTGGAGCTATCAGGATGATCCTTGGACGGTCCTCTTTGATTTTCAATAGCACCTTGTGCATCAGAGGAAGTGGTGGGAATGCATATGCTGTCAGGTTTTTCCAACTGAAAGATAGGGAGTCCACTTTCCAAGCTAGTGGGTGGTACGTCCTTGTGCAGAATTTCTGTAGTTGGTGATTGCGTGGGGATGCAAATAAGTCTATTTCTGGTAGCCCCCACTGTCTTGTAATGGTTTTGAAGATGTCCGGATGCAGCATCCATTCGTGGGCATCCGTGGCAGTTCTGCTTAGTATGTCTGCTAGAATGTTTTCTTTTCCTGGCACAAAAATTGCTTGTAACTGGATGTTGAAGCTCAGGGCCACATTCCAGAGGTCCATTGCCATCCGGCATAGAGGGTACGAATGTGTGCCTCCCTGCTTGTTGATGTACCACATAACTGTGGTGTTGTCTGTCCTTATCAACAGTGGGCCTTGTTGAAGAAATGGTCTGAATTGCCAGTTTTACTGCCAGCATTTCCTTTTGATTTATGTGTAGGTGCAGCTGGTCTTGAGTCCATAAGCCTTGTATGCACTTGTCCAGCATGTGTGCCCCCCAACCGAGGTCTGAGGCGTCCGTTGTGATAGTCTGGCTTGGTTGAGTGCTGTGGAAGGGCAGTCCTTTGTTTGATTGACAGGCCTGAGCCCACCATTGGAATTCTTGTTTCAGGCATGGGATTATTGGAATTTGGGTTTCTAGGCTGTGCTTGTGCTGAGACCATAAATTCCTTAGGTACCACTGTAACTTTCTCATATGCAGTCTGGCATGTGGAACCAATATTATGCAGGATGCCATGTAACCCAAGGCTTGCAGGACTTTTCTTGCTGTTAGCTGGTTCCGCTTTGTCAATGCCAAGAAGTAGAGAGGGAGTTGCTCCTGTTTTTCTACTGTTAGGGATGCCATTTGTCTTGATGTGTCCAGTTCTGCACCCAAAAAGGTTATCCTTTGGGATGGTATCAGTCTTGACTTTTTTATATTGACTGTGTATCCCAGGGCTTGCAGTAGGTAAATGACCCTTTTCAAGTCTTCTGTTAGTTTGTTTTTGTTGTCCGCTTGTAACAGGCAGTCGTCCAGGTAAGGGTAAATTTGAATTCCCTGAAGGCTGCAATGCGCGATTACTGATGCCAGGCATTTCGTGAATACTCTGGGCGAAGTAGATAAGCCAAAGGGCAATGCTGAGAATTGATAATGCTCTGATCCTGCAAGAAATCTGAGGTATCTTCTGCAATTTGGTCGTATGGGGACGTGCAGGTATGCCTCCTTGAGATCTAGAGTTACCAGCCAAGACTCCTTGCCCAGCATGGGAAGAAGCTGCTGTAGGGTCAGCATTTTGAATTTTGGGACAATGAGAAATGTGTTTAATGCGGACAGGTCGAGAATAGGTCTCCATTGGTTTTCTTTTCTTGGTACCAGGAAGAGCCTGGAGTAAAATCCCTGTCCTTGCTCCATAGGTGGTACCTTTTCCACAACTCTCATGCTTAATAAGTGAGTTATTTGTTTTAGAGCTTCTGCCTTTTGATTTGGAGGTAGGTTTGGCATTCCTCTCTTCCTTGGTAGAGTATGGAAGTGAAACCTGTAACCTTGGTCTATTGTCTGCAAAATCCACTTGTCTCCTGTGATGTAATGCCAGTTTATTGAAAATAAGGCTAGCTTCCCGCCTAAGGGTGCTTCTAGTTGTTCCCTGGTAGGCGGTGCCAGAGCCAAGTCACTGTGAAAGTCCTGTAGTAGTGGTGGTGGTGGCTGCATCTGTGGCTGTACCTCGCTGGTTGTTAGCCTGCCACTGACGTCCCCTGTAGGCACCTCTGGATTGACCTCTGCCTCTCGAGCGCCTATTCCTGCCTCTCTGAGCTCTGGAGGTGTCTGGAAAGGACCAATTTTTGGAGGGCCAATTCCTGCTAAACCTTGGAGGTTGGACCTGTAAGAAATCTTTCACTGTCTGGACAGATTTTGCCTTCTCTTCCATCTTCTTCAGCACCTGTTGTGCAGGAGAGCCAAACAAATTGATCTTGTCCATGGGAGCATCTAGTAGCAGAAAAATGAGCTTTGTGTGTATGGGGGGTGTTGAATACTTGTTGTTTTATGATGTCTTTGTTGCAAGAGGGAGTGCTATCACACATTTAGCTTTTAGTACAAAACCTCTTGCATTATATAAGGCTTTCAGAATGTTCACTGTTGGCAACCAGCAGTTTTCTTTGCTAGTTTAAATGGTAGAAGGAAAATGGATTTGTGTTTTGCTGGGGACTGAACATCAGGTTTGAGACATATCTGCTTTTGCTAACAGTATTTTGTGTGCTTTCCCTTAAAGTGAAGGGAGGGGTAACTAGCACACCTGTAGCTCTTCCTTACACTCTTTCACATTATGTAAGGGCTTTACAATTGTTATCCCAAGCTGCAGTTTTGTGCATATTTTTAATTTGGTTGCAAAAGAGAATTGTGGTTGGTGTTATTAGGGGACTGAGTAATCTGGGTTGTGTTCTACCAAGTGCAGTCAGAAGTTAATTTTTATAGGGTGTGTTTTCATGATCCTTATAGTTTCTCAGTTCAAAACCAGTGACTCACTAAAAGCTTACATTTTTTGTTGTAAGCTGCAGTTTTTCTAACACTTTACTTTAGCAGCAGGGGGAACCTGAGCTTGGTTTTGTGTGCTGGGGGATTGAGTGCCTAACTTGTGGCATTTTATTGCTGTTCATAATTTTGTTTGGTATGTGTATGTCTTCATTGCAGGAGTGAAAGTACTCCTGTTGGTAATCTTTGTACTTCAGAACTACATTTCTCCCTAATTGCCTTAAACTCTTGCTTGTAGCAAACTGTTTTTTCCCCATTTTATTGGTGTTTTAATGACAAAAATATAACTGAGCTTCGTGTTTGCCAGGTGAAAATACCTGCCTTTTGGTATGTTATCAACAAGCGTTCTGTGTGTTTGTTTTTTTTTTGTCTTTCTCCAATGTAGGGTAGGGGGAGTGTATCACACATGTATTTTAGTACAGCTCTCAGGCTCCTTAAGAGCTTTAGAACCTTTCCGCCTAGGAAGGTGTAGTTCTATATTCATTTGTTTTAGTGGCAAAGAGAAGATAAAAGTTTGCTAGAGACTGAGTAACTTCTGCTATATCAACTGCTACCAGGCTATTTTTATAGTACTTGGTGCATCTTTTCTGCAAAGGCTTTTGTGTGCTGTGGTGGTATTTTCCCTGCTACATTTTAAACCAAACAAATTTTACTTTGGCTCTTTTTAGTTTTTATTCCTGTTGTACACCTACTTCAGCCAGTGCATGTCATTTTGTTTGTAGCCGGGTGACATGCTTTGTTTCAAAGGGGACCTAAAGTCACATATACCCTATGAATGGTGGCTTTTTTTCTCTTAATTGTTAAAATGCCTTATTTTGTCTAAATAAGTCTGTACTTTCTGAAATGGTTACCTAGGTTTAGAGTTGTCTTTTGTTACTATTCTGTAAGTTAAAGAAATAAGTTCCTCCAGTTTTCCTTTCACTATCTGTTAAGGAAGGGGTATTAAATGTAAAATGCTTAGCAGTGATGAGTACTTAAATACAGACTGCACTATAGGTAATAAATGAACTTATTTAGAGAATTCAGGAGTATAACTGTTCCAGTTAAGGAAGGATTCTGGGTGGCTTGACTTGAGAGCTCACAATACTATATGTAATGAGTTGGAGGCTCCTACATTAGTTCTGCTCAAATATGGGCTTTTCACATGTTTAAACTCTACCCCTATCTAATAAGAAGTGATTGTGTGGAAAAATTCAGACCACATTTCTCTCCTTGATGCACCAGGAAGGTTGGCTGCTCCAGTTTAACAAATGCTGTGTCTATAGCTCAACGTGATACTGGCTCACTCTCTTCACAGCCAGTCTTACATCTGGGGCACCAATTTATTCCAACCCTGATATGTAGGTGACTATAAATCATGATAGAACCCCCCCCCCTCGCTGCAAAAGTTGTGTGTGGGGCTGTAAAACCCTTATCTGCTCGCACCTTAACTATGGTTATTTCAAGTCTGTCACTTTGATAATTTCCTTAATCAAAGGTTTCTCATTGCTATAGCCATCACTGTATTAATACTAATGACACAAGATCCAGGTTTCTAGTTCTGATCCAGAGCTGTAATGTGACAACATTGTTAAAAGCAAACTGCCTTTCAGACCTGCTTTGGAGGTATTTAATTTCCACAGCCTTAGCATTTTAAATGGTCTCCTGGGAAATTGCCTGTTGTGCATGTCTGGCTGCTCCTGTTCTAAAAGAGTATAGAATGCATCCTCCAATGCAAGATCTACACTGACCCATTGCCTTCAGTGCTTCCCTTGCTTCAAATTCTGCATATGGAGTGCCTTGCTGGGGGCAAAATCAAGAATCTTCTGTGTAATGTACTATGTTCTTACCATGTGCTTGCAAAATAGTCTAGCAAGAGCTTTGCTTTCCCAAATAGAAGTCTGTCTAAAATCTAACATCACTCTGGGCAGAGCTGTGTGCTGTCTCATCTTGGGCTGAACTAGCTCAAACCACCTGAAAACTCTATTTAAAGCTGTTAAACATTGAATAAAGATTTTCTCATATCCATCTTGTCACATTTGGGAGTATATCTCACAAAATCTGAAATGCTATCAGGCCAGTTGGACATTACCCACCAGGGCTCTGGGGCACTTCTTGCTTAGCCTTGTAACATGCTTTTTTGAAAAGCTTTGGTTTTGTCTGCCCAAAACACAATTTTATAAAACCAATTTATAACTACTAAAGGCATTATTACTTTATTCTGACTATAATCTGCATTTAGCATTGTAAAAAAGAATGGCCTCCCCAGTGGAACTGGACAACACTGACTTGATGCAATGAAATGTTATACCTCCCCTTTTTGTATGTTGCTGCTGTTCAGAACTGAGCCCAAACTTATCGGCTATCTGGTCTTGTAGGGCTATACAAGAAAAAGTATATCCAATAGTGCCAAAAATAGAGCCAATTCACAAGATCGTACGTTTCCCCCTGGGATCTCTTGTGTCCCCTGCTTGACAGAGGTACAGTGAACTAACCTTAAAGGGGGCTACCTTCTGTGACTTGCTATACAGAGACACAATCAACTAATCTAAAAGGGTGGCGAAAGCTAAACACACTCTGGCTAGGCTTATAAATGCCCTAGGGCAGATAGCCTAGTATCAACCTATGAACCTATGAACCTATTTGACATGATCTGGTAAGGCCTGTTCTTTCAACCATGCATGTCTTCTGATCACTGTGCCAGTCATAGCTGATCTAAAGGAAGCTTCCAGTGCATCATAGCCGCATTTTAAGGAATGGTTACTGACCTGCTGAATGTTATGTACCATTTACTGAACGGATTTTTTGTCTAATGGTTCATCTGAGGACAGCTTTTTAGTTAATTGGTCTAACATAAATTCTTGATACTGGATCATATGGAATTAACAGTTCAAGGCCCTAGCTGAAAGAGTAGCAGAAGTGTAAACTTTTTTACCATATCTCTCTAAGGACCTGGATTCTCTTTCAGAGGGGAGGGGGTTTTTGGCAGAGGTAGCTGCTACAGCCTTAGGTCCCTGTGAGACAGTTTCGGGATCTGCAAAAGGAGCCTTATACAAATGATAATGTGTGTCCGGGACCCTGTAGTACCTATCGGGCTTAGCAGGGGCCGGAGGAAGAGAATCAGGAGCAGTACAGCATCATTAAAAGCATCATCCACAACAGTAAGTACTGGAGGAATGGCTAAAGGCCTATGCTGTGGCAAATGCAGGAAGGTTCTAAGCCTTTTCCTAGTGTCTGAAAAATCCTGGCCCTGCCATTGAAACTGTTCCCTCATAGCATGCAAGGTTTCCCCAAAAGAAAATTCCTCAGGCGGAGACGCAGAAGGAATGGAGTCTTCTGCATCAGAGTCCTCATAAGGAGAAAAGGGGGCCTCTGGAGGATTTGAATTATCTGATTCATCAGAGCAGCCATCTGAAGAAACTGGCTCAGGGGGCTCTACTCTAGTCCTCTTCTCTGGAGGTGGGTGAGAGGCCCTGTCTGAATGTGGTTGGGATCCCCGGATCAAAGAAATGAGATCCTCTGCTAGACTAAGCATTTGAGAACTAGAGCTGGGCCTGTGAGAGGGGGTCTTAGCAGGCACAGTTTTGGTAGTTTTTGCTGCTTTAGCCCTGGCAAAGGCCTTAATCGACATGGATGCAGGAGGCCTAGCAGCTCCACGTGCAGGGGTAGAAATATCCAAAGGGATAGTGTCGGATAAATCCTGTGTACCTGCAAGAGCAGGTGGGATTTCAGTAGCAGATTCAGCCAAACTGGATGAGGCCTCGGTAAGAGGCAAGTTTTCGGCCGAAGGAAGAACCGTGGACTCGGTTTCAGCCGAAACCGAGACACTCGCAGTTGGCTTAACCGTGGTTTCGGCCGAAACCGCGGACCACGAGTGTCGGTCCTTTTCCTTGCGTTTTTTAGAAATTTGCGCTGTCGGAGGATCCGACGGCATAATGTAAGCAAAATCTGAACCGAAAAACTCTTCAGCAAATTCTGACCGACGCCTAAGCGTTCGTCGGTTGAAAGAAGCACAGGCTAGACAAGCTGCTACATCGTGATCTGGGCCTAAGCAAGGTAAACAGTAAGAGTGGAAATCTTTATGAGGTATTTGTTTCCCACAAGTTAAACAGTTATTCACTTTTTCTGACATCGGCTGAGGCAAGAAAGAGTCCCCAACGGGGTACTTAGCTTTTTAGAAGTCTTCGGTAGTAGTAGAAGTATTCGGTAGTAGTAATCTCTGGTTCTGACTGACCGGCACTTGTGAACAGCTTCTGCTTCGGGCGCCACGCGGCAAGAAAGACTGAGGAAAATGGCGTCGGCTGATGCCTTTATACCCGAATAACTGCCGCAATGACGTCGGGTGAAGTGCGACACCAGCCGATGCCGGACCCAGACTTTGGAATCTGGCCGACCGAAGGGCTGCCTGACGACAGGACAACCCATTTGTAAGGACTGCAGATGCATCCTTGAAGGACATCTGTACTATGTTCTTCGTCTCACATTGCTGCAGTCATAACCTGTGGGTAGAATCCCAAAGCAAAGGAAAAGGGAGGCTGGCAAACTAAATAGCATTAGGGGCTGCTAACATGCCCTGTAAAACTGCAGTGGCAAACCCAGCCCTGGATTTGGAATAAAGAGGGAGATGGTAATGCTTAGTAAAAGTGTGTACTGAACTCCAAGTAGCTGCCTCCAAAATATCTTTAGTAGCTACACCCCTCAAAAAAGCAGTAGATGTGGCAGTAGCCCTAGTAGAATGAGGTCTGATCCCAGCAGGAACATCCTTCCCATGATGAGAATAACAAAAAGCAATACAATGACCAATCCACTTCGAAATAGTCTGCTTTGAAACAGCTTTCCCCTGTGAACTCAAAGCAAAGGAAACAACTGTTGAGTCTGTCTGAACTCATTAGTTCTGCTCAAATAGTAACGTAACTGCCTGTGGATATCCAAAGAATGCAAGACTTTTTCCCCCTTATTTTGGGGATCAGCATAAAAAGTAGGCAAATGAATAGACTGGTTCAAGGCCACATTAGAAATCACTTTAGGCATAAAAGTAGGGTTAGTTCGCAAAGAAACTCTGTCCTTATGAAATATCAGAAAGGGTTCAACTGCCATGAGTGCCTGCAATTCAGATACCCTCCTAGCAGAAGTAATGGCCAACAAAAAAGCAGTCTTCCAAGACAAAAACTTCAATTCAGATGTAGATGCAGGTTCAAAAGGAGGTAAAGTAAGTTTCTCCAAAACAAAATTGAGATCCCAGGAAGGAGTAGGAGCTCTACGTGGGGGTCTTATATTCTTTGCCCCTCTAAGAAATTGTTTGAACAAAGGGTGAGAAAATAAAAGAAGGTTCACAATCATAGTGAGCAGAAATGGCTGCAGCATGAACCTTCACAGAAGAGAATGACAAACCCTTGTCAAGTAATTCAGTAAGATACTGTAGTGCAAAACTCAAATTAGGCACTGAAACATCAAAACCCTTTGCAGTGCTCCAAAGAAAAAATCTCTTCCATTTATCAGCATAAACTTTTCTAGTGCTGGGCCGCCTGGCTTCCAACATGACATCCAAAACCTGTTGAGGAAGCTGAGATCCCACCGGCTCTAAAACAGAATACGCCAGGCCGTTAGATGCAGGGACTGCACCCTGACATTGAGCAAATGACTGTTTGACTGGGACAACAAGTGAGGAAGCTGTGGCAAAGGCCAAGGAGGCTCCTGAATTAAACTCCTCAGCAGAGGATACCAGTGCTGACGTGGCCAATCTGGTGCTATTAGAATCATACAAGGCTTGTCCCGCCTGACTTTCAAAAGTACCTTGGGAAGGAGAGGCAGAGGAGGAAAAGCATAGACGTGAAGGTTGTTCCAACTGAAAGATAGAGCATCCACTTTCCAAGCTTTTGGGTGAAACATCTTTGTGCAAAATTTTGGTAGTTGTAAATTTAGAGGAGAAGCGAACAGATCTATGTCTGGAGTTCCCCAAGCCACTGTCAACTGTTGGAATACCTGAGGATCCAATTTCCATTCGTGGGGATCCACAATTTGTCTGCTCAATACATCTGCTAGGGAGTTCTGTGCTCCTGGCAGAAACCTTGCCTGAAGAGTGATGTGCAAACTCAGAGCAGTCTGCCACAATATCATTGCTTGTCTGCAGAGAGGGTAAGAATGGGTTCCCCCTGCTTGTTGATGTACCACATGACTGTAGTGTTGTCTGTTTGAATCAACACCTGTCCTGGTTGAAGAAGGCCCTTGAAAGCCAACAGGGCAAACTGGACTGCTAACATCTCCTTCATGTTGATATGCAAATGCTGTAGTCTGGAAGGCCACGTGTTTTGAATCCATTTCCCATTGAAGTGTGCTCCCCAAGCCAGGTCTGAGGCATCCGTCGTTATGATCTGACTCGCCTCTGGTCGGGTCACAGAGAGTCCCTTGTTTAGGTGACATTCCTGTGCCCACCACAAAAATTCCTTCTGGATGCAAGGTATTATCTGAATGACAGTGTCCAAATCGTGGCAGTGTTGAGTCCATACACTTTTGAGATACCATTGTAGCTTCCTCATATGCAGTTTGGCATTGGGAAGTACTAGAATGCAAGATGCCATGAACCCCAAGGCTTGAAGGACTGTCCTTCCAGTCAGCCTGGACAGTACTGATAATTGCTGGAAGTATAGGTGAAGAGTTCTTTGTCCGGGGTTAGAAAAGCCATCTGCGAGGCTGTATTCAGTCTCACACCCAGAAAGCACATGTCCCGAGAGGGTACTAGACTGGACTTTATTTCGTTCACAGAATACCCTAGGCACCTTAAAACTGCCATTACATACTGTAGATGTTGAAGTAACTTGTCTTTGTCTTGAGCAAGAATCAGGCAATCGTCCAGATAAGGATAAATTTGTATTCCCCTCAGTCTGAAGAAAGCTATTACAGGAGCCAGAACCTTTGTGAACACCCTGGGCGCAGTAGATAAACCAAAGGGCAATGCAGAGAACTGATAATGAGAAGTACCAGCCCGAAATCGCAGGAATCTCCTGCAGCTGGGCCTGATAGGAATGTGAAGATAGGCCTCTTTGAGATCCAGAGTTACCATCCAGTGATCTTTGCCTAGCATAGGCAGAAGTTGCTGTAATGTTAACATCTTGAACTTTGGAATGTCTAGGTATGTATTGAGAATGGACAAATCCAGAATTGGCCTCCAAGTGTTTCCTTTCTTTGGCACTAGGAATAGACGGGAATAAAACCCTAGGCCTACTTCTGACGGAGGTACCACCTGGATTGCTCCCATCTGTAAAAGCAAAGAAATTTGTTCCTGAGCCTCCAGCCTTTGCTGCGGAGGTACATCTGGCATGCCTTTGAATGGAGGAAAAGTGTGAAAATAAAACTTGTAGCCTTGATTTATTATCTCCAACACCCATTTGTCCTGGGTGATCAAATGCCAATTTTGTTTGAAAAGTGCCAACTTTCCTCCTAGAGGAGCTGCCAGAAAAGAAGGATCTGGCAGCTGAAGATACAGGTCATTGGGTCTGTTTACGAAAAGGCTGACCCCTGCCCTCACCAGAAGACTGTGCAGGAGAACTCCAAGTCCTAGGTCTGAAAGAACCCTGAGCGTGAGCCCTGCCCCTACCACGTCTAGACCTGCCCTTAGACTGAAAATCCGAAGAAGGGTAGGACCATCCTCTTGCAGGCCAATTCCTGCTAAACTTAGGGGGCTGCACTTGCAAAAAATCCTTAACTGTCTGCATAGACTTAGCTTTATCTTCCATCTTTTTCAAAACTGACTCCACAGGGGAACCAAAAAGAACTTCAGATTGAAGAGGAGCATCCAAAATCCGAGCTTTAACATGCTCTGACAAACTTTGATCCTTAAGCCAGGCATGTCTACGAATAACGGAACCAGTAGCAGCCACCCTGGATGAAGCCTGAAGAGCATCGAAGCCACACTGCAAGGAATGTTTACCAACTTGATCTGAAGCATGAACCAAGTCCTGCAATTCCTTACACTCTATACCCTCAGATAAAGCATCCACCTTAGATTTCAATTGACCTAACAGAAAGTTCTGATACTTCAGCATATGAAATTGGCAATTTAAGGCCCTCATAGCTAACGTAGAAGAGGTGTACACTTTTTTCCCCCACCTATCCAACGCTCTAGAATCTTTATCCAAAGGAACTGGATTCTTAACCACAGAAGCCCTGACACCCTTTGGCCCTTGAATAATAGTTTCCGGGTCAGCTCTAGGACTCTTATACAAATATTTATGTGCCTCTGGAACTCTGTAATACCTGTCTGGCCTGACAGGGGCAGGGGGCAAAGAATCAGGATTAAGGGAAGCTTCAGAAAAAACATCCTGAACGACATCTAAAACAGGGGGAATAGCCAAAGGTCTATGTTGTGGCAAAAACAAAAATTCCCTAAGCCTCTTACGAGAATCTGAAAAATCCTGACCTTCCCACTTGAAATGCTCCCTCATGGAATGCAAGGTTTCAGAAAAGGAAAAATCCTCTGGAGGTGAAGCAGAAGGACAGGAATCCTCTGCATCCGAATCTGAAAAGGGAGGAAAATCCTGAATATCCTCAGCTGAGGACTCAGAGTAATCTGAGGAATGCTCCATTCCCTCTAAATCTGTCTCCACCCTAGGCCTCTTCTCTGGAGGGGGCATAGAACCCCTGATCAAAGTAATCAAATCCTCTGCCATTTTCAACATATGTTTTTTAGTAACAGAGCCCGAAGAGCTAGGGCTATGGCCCGTACCAGAAAGACCAGGTCTAGCCTTAGCAGGGCCTTTAGTAACTGAAGTAGAAGGCCTAATAACCTTTTGTAAGGATGGAACCACAGAAACTTGAGAAGCACCCTCGGCCTGGCCTGACTCCTGAGAGGCCAACTCCTGTAAAAGTAAAGGTTCCCCCTGGGATTCAGCCAAGACCTCGGCTGGATCCACAGATTCAACTGTAGATTCCATAGAACCGGCGTCCGCAACGGACGACTCATCCGGTTTAGACCTTAAAGATTTATCTTTTCGCTTTTGAGCGGGCGTCGGAGGATCCGACGGCATGTTGTAGTTACACCGCTTACCGAAAACAAGCCTAGCACAGTCTAATCTGCGTTTAATGGTGCGCTTATTAAATCTAGTGCAAAAGCGACACCCGACTACGTCGTGCTCAGGCCCCAAGCAAGGAATACAGAGAGAATGATAGTCCCTATGAGGCATCTGTTTCCCACAAGAAATACAATTATTAACTTTTTCTGACATCCGGATTAACTGAGGCAAGAAAAGACAAAAATTTTCCCCAACGGGGTACTTAGCCCAACTTGGTCTTCGGTCTGAAACTCGAAAATTGAAAATTTCAGAACGCCGAACGGCACTTGCAAACGCTGCTTCTGCTTCGGACCATGCGGCAAGAAAGACTGAGGATATGGCGTCGGTCATGCGCTTAAGTACTACTACGTACTGACGTCAGCACAGGGCGACCATGACCGACGCCAGCCTAACTCTTTGGTATTCGGGCCGACCGAGGACAGCGGACTACCCACAGGTTATGACTGCAGCAATGTGAGACGAAGAACATCTAGAAAAACATAACATACTTAGCCTGAGCCAGTAGGAAGCAATCTCGACGCTGCAAGCATCAAATGAGATCTGGGTAGCTGTCGCTAGGCATGTTCATAGGTTCATAGGTTGGTACTAGGCTATTGGCCCTAGGGTCTATACAAGCCTAGCCATAACAATTCCCTGGCTACTTCTTCTCACACTATTTACTTCCCTGAACCCCTGTCTAGCAGGGTGACTGACGTGATCCCTGGGGTAAATTTCCTTTCTCCCATCCAATCATCAAGGTTCCTTTTAAAGAGGGACAAAGAGACGCTTTGCTTGACACGTATGGGCAGTCTATTCCAGAGTCTGGGGAGTCTCTGGGTCAGGAACCTATCCCTCCAGCATGTTTTGTTTATTGTAATGACAAGGTTTAGATCCCTGGAGCATGTGGCTCTGAGGGATTGGGATTTCTTTAAGTGTAGCATGTCCAACAGCTCTGGGTTTGACATGGTCTTGTATGTTAAGCAGAGATCGCATCTGAGTAGACGATATGCGACAGTGTATAGCTGGAGTTTTTTAAGATGGTCAATGAAGGGCATCTGCTTTAGGCCTGTGATTCTTTTAGTGAGGTACTTCTGCGGCCTTTCCAGTTGTTGCAGATGTTTTGAGAGGTATATACCAAACGGGGCGTTGTATTCTATAATGGGTCTAATGAGGGATGAGTACAGTGGGACAATGCCCTCTTTTTTTCTGGATGAAAAGCCCTTAGTGATGAGGTGTGCCACATAGAAGGATTTCCTGACTGTTGCGGCGATGTGGTTATTGAAGGTGAGAACACTCTCCACCTGTGTCCCTAAGTCTCTTATCACACGTTAGGTGTTTAGTGTACTGCCACCTATGTGGTAATTCATGGGTACATGTTTTTTCCCAAAGGGGATAACTATACATTTCTTGGCATTGAGCTTGAGAACATGGCTCTGGCACCAAGCATCTGTTTCTGTAAGGCCGTTTTGCAGAGTATCCACATCATTTGAGGATTCAATAATAGCTCCCAGTTTGCAGTCATCTGCAAACTTTGTTAACCAGAGTCCCTTAGTGTTGGCCTGTACTTCAGGGAAGTAGATGCCAAACAACAGCGGTCCCAGGACTGAACACTGAGGTACTCCACTTGTCAATTTTCTGGAGCTGGGTTTGGAGTCGCCTACTTTTACAGTGTGGGTTCTGTCAGTAAGCCAGTTGGCAACCCATCGAGTGACGTAGGGATTAATGCCCAGCTTATTAAGTCTATCTATGATTCCAGAGTGGGGGGTGGTGTCAAAGGCCTTGGAGAGGTCCAGATAGGCTGTCTGGACCGCCTTACCCTCGTCCACGGCTCTGGAGTCTTATTTGAAGAAGTCAGTCAGGTTCAGGAGACAAGATCGGAATTCAAAAACCCAAACTGGGTGGGGTCCAGTGTTTGAAGGTTGCCAATGTCTTTGTTTATAAGTTCCATGATAATGTGTTCCATGCCCTTGCAGATCAGGCTCGTCAGACTAATGGGGCGGTAGTTCCCAGGATCCAAGGTGGATCCCCCCTTGTGGAGTGGGATAACAGTAGCTGTGTGCCACTTAGTGGGCACGAAGCCTGAGGTGAGGCTATAATTAAACATGACACTTAGGTGAGGTGCCAGTTTATTTTGTAGTTCATGTAGTACACAGCCCGGGATGTCATCTGGTCCCATGGATGCTGTATTCTTAGCTTTGGAGAGTGTGCTTTTTACCTGTGTGGCCATTATTACTGAAATTTGGCAATCTTCCGGTATTGAGATGGGTCGTTTAGGGGGTGAGAGGAGGGTGAAGTTGGCACTGAACTGATTTGCCAGGAAATTGGCACTATCCTTGGAATCAATATATTTAATGCCATTCTGTTGTAGCTCAGAGCAGATCTGAGTATTGCCATTTAGATTCTTGACATAGTTATAGAATGCCTTGTGGTTGTCTTTGGAATCTTTTGACAATTTTATTTACATAACTAGCTTTGGAGGATTTTATGAGGGGTCTCAGCTTCTTACTGAGATTGGTAAGGGAGTTTTTTGCATACAGGGATTTTCCTCTTTTCTGCAGCAGTTTCTTCCTTTTGTTGTAAAGTTTGTTTATGGCAGGGGACCACCAGACTGGCTTCCTTTTTTTGGAGGAGAGCAATTTGGTTCTATTTGGGATGGCACGATTCAAGCATGAGTGGATGTACTTGTACAGTGCCTTAGTGTAGGATTCATCAGTCGAACTTTCAGTTCTCGTCTGCATGGGTGTCATGAAGTTTGTCACTTCTGACTTGAGTAGCATGAAGTTGGCTTTGGAGAAGTTTTTTATGGAGGTTTCCTTACTGGGGGATGGGGGTGGGATGTGGATGTTAAGGGTGATTAGCTTATGGTCAGACATGACCAACGAGGGGGTGACCATAGGTGTGGAGCATCGACTTCCCATGTTGGTAATGGCTAGGTCTAGGATATTGGAGCCCCTAGTGGGACTATGGATTAGTTGATCCAGGGCTTTGGAGTTTATGAATTCCAAGAACCGTTGGGCAAAGATGTTGCTACGAGTAGTTTTCCTAGTTAATGGCAGGGTAGTTGAAATCACCCCGTATTAGGGTGTTTGGTTGTATCTTAATATTTTCCAGTATGTTTAGAAAGGTGTTGTGAGAATTTTGGAGCATGGTGGGGGATCTGTAGCAAGCTACAATTTGGATTGCAGTCTTACCTAGTGTTAGTTGCACTTGAAGAATTTCAGACACAATGAGTTGGGCAACTAGCCTGGTGGTCTGAATATCCTTGATGAATATGGACACTTCTCCACCTTTAGTGTTTCGGTCCTGGTTTGGTGGTCGAAAAGTGTGGTAACAGTTGTAGACTGGTATTGCAGGGGTGCTCTCTGGAGCCTTGAACCAGATATCGATGTTCTCCATTTTTAGGAGTGTCTCAAAAGAGTGCATTCTGAGGTTTAGACTTCTAGCATTGAGTAGTATTACCTTCAGAATTTGCATGTTTGTACCTGTTACGGTGGTGGTTTTATCCTTTGAACTTTGCCTAAAAAAAGCACTATAGGGGTGGCAAGAGCCTTAGCCAGTAACCTGAATCCCAGGGGCGACAGGTGCAGATCATCTCTGGCAAAGCATTGTGGTTTGTCGATCATGTCGTCCCAGGCAGACAGATACTGGATCCCCTTTGAATGACACCAGAAGCTTAGCCAATTGTTGAAGTCAATCATTTTGTTCTCATGTTGGGATAAGGGGTAGCCTCGAGCCAGTAAAAGCACTGAGCTATTGTATATCAGCCGAGTCGGAGCCGAGGATCGGCTCGGAACCCAACCAGCAAGAACAAAGGCGAGATGGGACAACATAACATCAAAAGTAATGTGCTCACCATAACGATGCGGACCTATATCATATGAGCGAATCGCACAATTTGCGAACGCTCATAATATCGAACGTACTGGACCTCGAAGTGCTTTTTCTGAAATCGCGGTACAGTGAAGAATGGGATATTTGCCCTTTCTTCATTGTAGTGCGATCTTGGAGATGGAATATATATTTAGTGGGGGGGGGGGTGCAGCCCTCCATAATAGGTAGTTCGAGGTCTGGTACATTCGATATTATGAGCGTTCGCAATTTGTGCGATTTGCTCATATGATATAGATCCTAACAATGCATCTGTGTTGTCCATTTTCATTCTTCCTCAACTGATTGGTCTTGGATCTGATCTCAGATCCAGCTCAGACACTTTTTTCCAGATTCACTGATCCAACTCTGGAGCTCCTCCCTTTAGCCATAATCCCCCAATAACCTAACATACCTTGGATGGAGTTTGCTGCCCCTAATAATACATGTCTGATACTGTAAGGAATCTATAAAGCAGAGATAACAGAGATGCAACTGGAGCTCAAACACAAATCAATACTTCCCAAAGTAGTATCCCTTAGGTCCCTCCAACAGTAAACGGAAGGGGGTTAAGAGAGGAGGGTGAGAAGTTGAACAAGAAGGAAAATGTTAACACAGATATATTGTTATGGTGAGTACATAACCTTTGTATCTGATGTTGTCATTTTCATTCATTTCTCAACTTACGAAACAGAGTTCCCAGCCAGATGAACCTTGGGTGGTCCTCATGGATGGATATTTTGGAGTACTGCAGAGCCAAAGGCAGCTCTGTTTTTAGAAATCAAATCCAACTTGTAATGAGTAATAAAGCTATAAGCACTGGACCAAGTGGCAGTGGCACAAATTTCATCGATAGAAGTTCGTGAGCAAAAGGCTGAAAACGCGGCCATGGACCTCTCAGAATGTGTTCTAGGTGGCCTAGGTAAAGACACCCCTCTCTGGCTACAGATAAAGGATATGCAATCAGTTAACCATCTGGCTAAGGTCATTTTGGAAATTGCCGTGCCCAATCTATTCGGTGCAAAGGATACAAACAATTGGTCAGTTTTCCTTAAATCTTTGGTCCAGTGTAGATAAAACTGAACTTGCCTGTGCACATCCAAAAGAAGGAGCATGTATTCTCCTTTATTACAGAAATCTGGAGAGAAAACCGGGAGGTCAATGACTTGATTAATGTTAGACTCAGAAATCACCTTAGCCAACAAAAGGTGGATTGGTATGTAAGGAAACTCTATTCTTATGAAAAAACAGGTACGGAGATTTGGAGGAAAGAGCATGGAGTTCAATGGGCTGCATCAATGGGCCCAGACAATATATCAGGATGCCTTCTAAATAGCATCAAACATGACCTATTAGGGCCTCTGGAATTACTATTTAACTGTACCCTCCAAGTAGGCTTTGTGCCTCATGAATGGAGAAAGGCAACAGTCATCCCTCTGTACAAAGGTGGGCCATCTACAGACCCTGGAAAATAGACCCATAAGTCTCACTGGTCTTATACGTAAAGCCATAGAAAGAATTATCATGGAGATGATCAACAGAGATATAGTAAACCTTCAGACACTGGACCCAATCCAGTTTGGTTTAGTCAAGGGCAAATCAGGCCTACTCAACCTGGTGGACTTGTTTGAGAAGGTCACCAAAGCAATGGATGATGGCAAACTCGTTTACGCTGCCTACAGTGACCTGGCCAAGGCAGTTGACACAATACTGCACACGGGCATTGTTGACATACTCAGAAGGTTGGGTACAAACCCATGTGTTACCCAGTGGATAGCCAACTAGCTCACAGAGAAGACCCAGGAAGTTAGAATTGCGGAGTCTACCTCTACAAAGAGGCCAGTCACAAGTGGAGTCCCTCAGAGATCAGTCCTTGGACTGCTCCTTTTTGTCATTTACTTCTCAGAAGTCAAGGCCAACATCAGTGGTCTCTGGCTGACAAAATCTGCAGATGCCATTGAATCTCACACTGACACAAATGTTCTCCAGGAGGGGCGGACACAGACAAACCACTGGTGTCAGAGCCATGGACTGAAACTAAATGCCAAGAAATACATAACAGTATCCTTTGGGAAGTCATCCATCCCCGGTAACTATCATATTGACAACACACCCCCTAGAGTTGACCCAGTAGCCAGGAACTTAGAGGGACACAGAGATACTAATCTAGCCTTTAATCATCATGTGTCTACAGTGGTGAGGAAATCATTCTATGTTGCGCAACTTACAAAAAAAGGTATGGCAGCTAAATCCAAGGAAGTCATTGTTCCACCGTATTCGGCATTCATCAGACCTATCATTGAGTACAATGCCCCCTTTGCTATGCACCTAACCAGGCATATCTGACAACTGGAATGTCCACAGAGGTTCCTCACTAAAAGAATACAGGGCATAAGTAAAATGTCCTATGCAGACCGCCTCAAGGCCCTATCCCTGTAGTCTGTCTCCTACAGGCTTTTGAAGGGATCTATGCCTGGCATACAGGGCACTGTCAGACCCCACTCTGATGGATCTCCTGCATATCCACAAAACAAACAGCACCAGAATTACCCGTTCTAAAGACTTAAACCTTGCCTGTAATATAAATAGAACCTGCTGGAGAGATAGGTATGTATCCCAGAGACTACCCCATCTATGGAACAGGCTCCCATCCATATGAAGCAAAGTTGTTCCCAACCCAATTCAAGTGCAGCTTGGACAAATGGATGTGAAACTGGAAATTCATCCCTGGTTTGGCACCTATGTCTCTAATGGACATAAGCAACCTGAAATGGTTCATCTCCCAGGTCCATGCTTACACTTGTCAAGGGTATCAGAACTAATGACAGATTTGGGATACATGGCTAGGCTTAAAAAGGCCCTTGTGGTCGTTAGCCTAGTAATCACCTATAAAACTATGAACCTATGAGACACGTCTAGCTGATGTAATAGCAACTAGAAAAATAGTTTTCCAGGACACAAATTTTAGGTGTGTCTGTGCTGAAGGTTCAAAGGGGTCTTGGGTCAGACTTTGAAGGAAGGTGCCTAAATCTCATGGAGGACTAGGGTCCAGGACTGGGGGCCTTGCACAACTTAGAAAAAGCCAAGTAAGAATTATCTTCACCTGAATGGAAGTTTCACATGGCAGCCAATTGCACTTTAACAGTAGAGAAACTAGGCACCTCATAAAAACTGAAGCTAAAAAATTAAGGACACCTGGTAAAGGGGCAGAACAGGGGTCCAAATCTCTCTTAAGGGCCCAAACTGAAAATCTCTTCCATTTATTTTTGTAAATTTTCCTAGTAAAAGCCTTTTGAGAAGACAACATGTCGGACTGGGGAAGTAAGTCTGGGCTGTCTATCATGCAGTCAGCTTGAGGCGTGTTATGTCTGGATAAGTTATCCCCATAGCATGACACAAGAGGTCTTGACTGGGGTCCCTTATCCAGGGCAGATACAGAAGATGAGGCCAAAGGAAGCGAAACCAAATTTCACTAGGCCAAAGGGGTGCAATAAGGATACCTCTGCTTTTCAAGCAGTATGCTTTCTGTATGAATCTGGTGATTAAAGGTAATGGGATAAGCATAAAGGAGACTGGTGGGCCATTTGCAAATTACAGCATCTCTTAGTGACTCCCCCAGATAGGGGACCAGGGCAAAGAACCTGCTGCACCTGTTGTTGTGGGGAAAAGGGAAAAGGTTGCAACATGACTGGCTCCATCAACTGAAAATTCTCTCCGCCACTTTGACATTGACAGACCAATTGTGAGGCAACAGAATAGACCTGTTTAGTTTGTCTGGAAGTACACTGGCTTTCCTCCGTGTACACTGTTATGAGAAATTGGCCAGAAGAGATCACCCATTGCCACACTCTCACTGCTTCTTGACATAGTGGATAAGATCTGGTTCCTCCCTACTTGCTGATATGGAAAACTACAGACATATTGTTCGTATGAATCACAATCATCTGGGAGGGAGAGCATCTTGAAAGGGCTTTAACACTAGGAAGACTGCTCTGATTTCCAGTACATTGATATGCTTATTGGCCTCTTCTGAGGACCACCTTGGACTGTCCTTCCCAAGTAATGCCCCCCAACCCCAGATGAGAGGCATCCATGGTCACCATGGCAGACGGCAGCCGGAGAACAAATGGACAGCCTTGAGAAACTTTGCCTGAGCAAATTCACAAAAGGAGATATTTTTTTGCAAATTTGTGTGATCCTAACAGGTTCAGGCACTTAGGCAGTGAGACATTTTCCTGTGGTACACTTGGTTGGGAACACATGGTTAAAGTGACATTAAGCTGCACAGAAATATGGCTGTTGCAAATTCCCAGTGGGCAAACAGAATCACACACTGCCACGCCCACAGCTTTTATAACCAAGTCCATGGGGATGCAAGAGATAATGAGTGTTGTGCTTAGTGTATAGCACATGCTTATGTAACTACAGCATGTAGAAGTTTGCTACAGCACAGAGGAAAAACTCCATGCTGCTGTAGTCACATTTATCCTCCAGTATGGATTTTAGATAATGTTCCCTAGACAATGTGAATAAGGTAGTGGACCACGCATACCAATTATAAAGGCATTGTCTTTGTGACCTGCATTTTTACTGCCACTAACATGCCCAATGGCCAGCCTGCTGCTGATGCCTGCCATAATGCCTGCTGTCTCATACTGCCTTGGGGGCTGTGGACATTATTTCCCCCCTGTGTATTTGGTTATTGAAGTTGTCAGCATGCACAGCATTCTTCTCTTCGCCAACAGGCAATTAGCTACAGCCACATTTCTCTGCAGCTGAATGTCACTTTAGCCATGTGTCCCCAGCCAAATGTATCACAGGGAAATGTCTCGCTGCCCAGGTGCCTGAACTCGATCCTGACTGGGGCAAACAAGGGTTGCTGGAGAATAGACCACTGTATCAACAGAGTCCGCTGCAGAATCACATAATTGGAGAAAGTAGTCCCTTTCTTGTAAAAGTAATGCCTTGTCAGGGAAGGGAAAAGTACAGTTTTGTACCTACCATAAATGTAGATGTTCGAGTGCTAATACAGCTGCAGTCATAACAGATGAGTTCTCCTGCCGTCAGGCGTGTCCTCGGTCGGCCGAATTCCAAAGTCTAGGTCCGGCATCAGTTGTCGTCGCTTCTTCCCTGATGTCAGAGCGCCAAAGGTATAAAAGAACCAGCCGACGCCATTTACTTCAGTTTTTCTTGCCCCAGATGGCAGGTGCCCCCAGAAGGAAGGCAATACATAAATATGTGTAATAAAGCAATGCAAAATAATCAAAATACAGTAGTTGCAAGCAAATACACCATAAAAGAATACCCCAATCAGGTTGTATGAGGAGGTGTTAGCCAATAGGCCTGTCCCAAGAGGGGAAGGAGGGAGGGAAACCTGGACTGCAGCTGTATTAGCACTCGAACATCTACATTTATGGTAGGTACAAAACTGTACTATGTTCATCGTGCATACAGCTGCAGTCATAACAGATGGGTACAATCCCAAAGCTAAGAAAGGGGTGGTAGGCACTAGGTGGAACTAGGAGGAGCCAGAATGCCCTGCAAGACTGCAGTGGCAAAGCCTGCTCTAGTTTTGGAGTATAATGGTAGGTGGTAGTGCTTGGAGAAGGTATGCACAGAACTCCAAGTGGCTGCTTCCAAAATATCTTTGGTAGGAACTCCTCTGAGGAAAGCTGCAGAGGTAGCTGTGGCCCTTGTGGAGTGAGTTCTGATGCCTGCAGGTACAGTTTTACCATGAAAAGAGTAACAAAAGCGTATGCAGTGGGCTATCCATTTTGAGATTGTCTGTTTGGAAATTGGCTTCCCTTGAGCTCCTATAGCATAGGACACAAAGAGCTGTTCTGATTTTCTGAAAGGCTTTGTTCTGTCCAAATAATAACGCAGCTGTCCGTGGATGTCCAAGGAATGTAGTTGTCTCTCCCCTTTGTTTTGAGGATTAGGGTAAAAGGTAGGTAAGTGTATAGCCTGATTCAAAGCTACCCTGGATACCACCTTTGGCATAAAGGACGGGTTGGTTCGTAAGGAAACTCTGTCCTGATGATAGATGATAAAAGGCTGCACAGCCATGAGGGCTTGTAGTTCCGATACCCTACGAGCTGAGGTGATAGCCAGAAGGAAAGCTGTTTTCCAGGACAAATATTGCAAATCTGTTGAGGCAGCTGGCTCAAAAGGAGGCAAGGTCAGCTTTTCTAGAATTAAATTGAGATCCCAAGCAGGTATTGGTTGTTTCCTTGGGGGTTTTATATTCTTTGCCCCTCTGAGGAACTGTCTTAAGAGAGGGTGAGAGAATAAAGGTGGATCAGTGTTATATTCTGCAGAAATGGCTGAGGCATGGATTTTGATGGAGGAGAATGAAAGTCCACTGCTTAGCAGCTCAGCTAGATACTGTAATATTTGAGGTAAATTCAGTTTTCCAGGATTCTGGCCCTTTTTCTCATTCCAGGCACAAAACCGTTTCCATTTTGCGGAGTAAGCTTTTCTAGTAGACGGCCTTCTGGCCTCCAAAATGACATCCTGCACCTCCTTGGACAGTAGGGTCTGTTGTGATGTTAAGGAATCTTCCATGCGGCCAGATTGAGTGTTTTCATCTGACTGTGAAGAGTTTTGAAGCTGTGCTGAGTCAGAAGAAGAGGCCTTAGAGGTAAGGTCCATGGAGGGGAATGTGTCAGGCTCCTCAGAACTGGGTACCAGTGCTGTCTTGGCCAGTCTGGAGCAATGAGAATCATCTTTGGTCTGTCTTCTCTGGTTTTTAATAGAACTTTGGGCAGCAGAGGAAGAGGTGGAAAGGCATAAACTATCATTGTTGTCCAACTGAAAGAGAGAGCGTCCACTCTCCAGGCCTGTGGATGGAAAGTCCTTGAGCAGAATTTTGTCAATTGGTGATTTTTGTGGGAAGCAAAGAGATCTATGTCTGGCCTTCCCCATGCTTGAATTATCTCTGTAAAAACTTGAGGATGCAACTTCCATTCGTGTGGATCTGTCATATTTCTGCTTAGGTTGTCTGCCAGTGTGTTTTCCTTGCCTGGCAAGTACTGTGCTTGAAGTTCGACTTGTAATTCCAGGGCCATGTTCCAAAGTGACATGGCCAGCCTGCATAGGGGGTATGAATGGGTTCCTCCCTGTTTGTTTATGTACCACATTACTGTGGTGTTGTCTGTCCTTATCAATAGTTGACCTGGATGCAGAAGGTCTTTGAAAGCTATAATAGCATTTATTACTACTAGCATTTCCTTTTGATTGATGTGAAGGTGCTTTTCTTTTTGGGACCATTTGCCCTGAATGCACCGATCTGTCATGTGCGCCCCCCAGGCGTAGTCCAAGGCGTCTGTTGTGATGACATGATTTGCTTGAGGCTTGCAGAATGGGAGACCTGTGTTTGTTTGACATGCTTGAGCCCACCACAAAAATTCCTTTTGAAGACATGGAATTAGTGGTATTATTGTTTCCAAACTATGGCTGTGTTGAAACCATAGGTTTTTCAAGTACCATTGAAGTTTCCTCATATGCAGCTTTGCACATGGGATTAGTAGGATGCAAGATGCCATGAATCCCAGAGCCTGCAGGATTTTCCTTGCAGTCAGCCTGGTGAAATTTGCTAGTTTTCTGAAGTAATGAGTTAGTTGCCCCTGCTTCTCTGGCGTGAGGTAGGCCATCTGGGTGTTTGTGTCCAAATTGGCACCCAGGAAAATTATTTTATGAGAGGGTATTAGCCTTGATTTCTTTTTGTTGACTGTGTATCCCAGAAAATTCAACAACATTATTACAAACGCCAGATGTTTCAGAAGTATGTGCTTGCTGTCCGCTTGGATCAGGCAGTCGTCCAAATATGGGTATATTTGTATCCCTTGAAGTCTGCAGTAGGCAATTACTGATGCCAGGCATTTTGTGAATACTCTGGGCGCAGTAGATAAGCCAAAGGGCAACGCAGAGAATGGATAATGGGTTGAACCTGCAAGAAATCTGAGGTATCTTCTGCAATTTTGTCTGATTGGGACATGCAGGTATGCCTCCTTGAGGTCCAATGTTACCAGCAAAGACTCCTTGCCCAGCATGGGAAGAAGCTGCTGTAATGTAAGCATCTTGAATTTTGGTACGAGTAAAAATGTGTTTAGGATGGATAGGTCCAAAATAGGTCTCGAATCTTTTCCCTTCCTTGGTACCAGGAATAGTCTGGAATAAAAACCTTGACCTTGTTCGTGCGTAGGTACCTCATGAATAGACGAAAAACAAAAACAGACTCCAAATAAGGAATCCACAACGATTAAAATACAAGCAGGTCCACCACAGGATGAGGGTGACAATAAGGCTAAGACCACGAACTGTTGTAAAGGAAGCTGTTTAATACAAACACACTGACTGAGCGCTTTCACCAGATAAACTGGTATCATCAGAGTCTTACCTTACCTTACCTTACCTCATGAATAGCTTTCATGTCCATGAGATCTGAAATTTGTCTTTGTGCCTCTGCCCTTTGATTGTGTGGCAGGTTTGGCATGCCTCTCATTTTTGGAAGGGTGTGAAAATGGAATCTGTAGCCTCTGTTTATAATGTCCAGGATCCATTTGTCTTTTGTGACAATATGCCAATTTTTTGAAAATAACGCCATTTTTCCGCCTAAGGGTGCTGCTATTTGAGCCTTGCTTGGCATGCAAAGGGGAAAGTCATTGGGCTTGCTTTCTGAATGGCTGCGAACTATCCTCACCACCTCTTTGTGTAGGAGCTTGCCGTTGTCTGCCCCTAAACGATCCTTGAGATTGCCCTCTGCCCCTCGGGCGCCTGTAGCTACCTCTTTGGGGTCTGTCCGTGGCTGGAAAGGACCAATTTTTGGAAGGCCAATTTCTACTGAAACGTGGAGGTTGTACCTGTAGAAAATCTTTCACTGTTTGCATTGATTTAGCCTTTTCCTCCATTTTCTTCAATAACTCATCAGCTTTAACACCAAATAATACATCCTTTTGAAGAGGGGCATCTGGTAATTTAGCTTTGACATGATCTGGTAAGGTTTGCTCCTTGAGCCAGGCATGTCTACGTATGACTGATCCTGTAACAGCAGCTCTACATGAGGCCTCTAGAGCATCAAAACCACATTGCAAGGTATGCTTACCCACTTGTTCTGCACTATGCATCAAATCCTGCAACTCCTTCAAGTCTGGCTGTTCAGGTTGTGACATTTTACTTTTCAATTGTGATAACAAAAACTGTTGGTACTTTAGCATATGGAACTGACAGTTTAATGCCCTCATGGTTAAGGTAGCCGAGGTATATACCTTTTTTCCCCACCTTTCTAAGGATCTGGAATCTCTCGGAAGGTAATGGGTTTTAGCAGTGGAGGCCTTAATTCCCTTGGGGCCCTGTGAGATAGTTTCTGGGTCAGCCACGTGGCTTTTGTATAAAAATTGGTGTGAGTCAGGAACCCGGTAGTACCTGTCAGGCTTGACTGGGGCTGGAGGTAAAGAATCCGGGTTAAGGCAGGACTCTGAGTACACATCATCTAGTATGTCTAAGACAGGAGGTATAGCCAGAGGCCTGTGCTGAGGTAGCAAGAGAAAATCCTTAAGCCTTTTCTTGGAGTCTGAGTACGCCTTCCCAGTGGAAGTGTTCCCTTAAGGTATGCAAGGTTTCCCCAAATGAGTAATCCTCTGGGGGGGAGACAGAGGAAATGGACTCCTCAGCATCAGAATCTTCAAAAGGGGAGTAAGAATGTTCCTGTTCATCAGAGTGCTCTGAAATAATGGAGGCCTGGTCAGAGGAGGGGGATTCTTCCTCCACTCTGGGCCTTTTGTCCGGGGGGGGGGGGGTTGAGAACCCCTGATAAGAGAAATCAAATCCTCAGCCATTTTAAGCATCTGTTTCTTAGGCATGGGGCCTGGAGAAGGGCCCTGTGGAGCTTGTCTCTTAGAATGCATGGCTGCTTTAGACTTAGTGAAAGCCTTGATAGAAAAAGAAGAGGAAGGTCTGAAGACACCTTGAGAGGAGGCAGACCTGTCTACATTTTGAGATTCACCACCAAAAGTGGCTTCGGTATCTGTAGTTGGAGTGTGGGCCGAGGAGCCTGCGACTTCGGTCACAGAAGACACTGCCAATGAAGTGTCGTCGGTAGGCAGGGGCTGCGTAGGCGCCTCGCTGAGAACCGGACCACCTGTAGTCGGCTTTGGCGTGGTGTCGGTAGAGGCCGCGGACCTCGTGTGTCGGTCCTTATCTTTGCGTTTTTTAGACAAAACTGGAGTCGGAGTATCCGACGACATAATATAGTTAAATTTTTTGCCAAAATAGTGCTGGGCAAACTCCGGCCGACGCTTAATGGTGCATTTGTTGAATGTAGCACAAAAACGACAGACCAAGATGTCGTGGTCTGGGCCTAAGCAAGGAATGCAGAGGGAATGAAAATCCTTATGCGGTATTTGCTTCCCACAAGAAATACAATTATTAACTTTGTCTGACATCGGTCTGAGGCAAGAAAAGTTTCCCCAACGGGGTACTTAGCTTTAAAGAAGACTTTGGTTGCAAAATTTTTGTAATTTCAGGAGCTGGCCGACCGGCACTTGTGAACTGCTTCGGGCACCGCGCGGCAAGAAAGACTGAAGAAAATGGCGTCGGCTGGTTCTTTTATACCCCGGGCGCTCTGACGTCAGGGAAGAAGCGACGACAACCGACGCCGGACCTAGACTTTGGAATTCGGCCGACCGAGGACCCGCCTGACGGCAGGAGAACCCATCTGTTATGACTGCAGCTGTATGCACGATGAACATCCCAGCAGTCTCAAGTGCTGCTACCATGGCCATGCATTTGGTGAACACCTTGGGGGCTGTGGTGAAGCCAATGGGCAGTGTTCTGATCTGGTAACGACTGCTCCCATCTGAAACTGCAGATATCTGCTGGAGTGCCTGTTCATTTTGATATGATGGTATGCATCTTGAGCTCTATCACGTAAATCCAATCATCCTTTCGCAGCAGGGACAAAAGGGACTGAACAGTGACCATCTGGAACCTTGAATATTTTACCAACTGGTTTGGCTTGCCAAGATCCAGGATGGGTCTTAATTCTCCTGTTTTCTTTGGCACTAAAAAGAATCTTGAGTAGGTTCCAGATCCTATCTGGTCTGGGGGAACATTCTACATGACTCTTTTTTCAAGCAGCTTTTCTGTTTCCAAGGCTGCTGCCTCCCTCTGATTGGGTGGGACATCTGGGATACTTTTAATTTTTATAGAAGGAATTTGGGAAAATGGTATAAAATAACCTTTGGATATAATTCTCTGCACGCAAGAATCTTCTGTGATGGATGCCTAGGCTACTTGATGCAGACACAAGTACCCACCACCCCGACTGCCTCCAGAGAAGAGCAGCCGGATAAACTTTCAGGAAAGCCAGTAGGGTTTGTCTAAGAAGAAATCGCAGAAAGCCTGGTTCTGCAGACCACCTCTGCCCTGAGGGCAGCATCTTCTATTAGAATTCCGTCCTATGCCTCTGGGGGACCATCCCCTTGTAAAACCTGGAAATTACCCTGCGACTTGCGAAGCTACATATTTCTGCCTCCTCTTTGATTCCAGGAAAATGGTCTTTGAGGAGTAGAGAAATAAATCCCAATGGCAGACAAGGTCTTCCCATCTTGTTCACTTTTGGAGAGCATATCCTTCTCCCTTTGGCCAAACAAGGATGATCCATCAACAGCAGCACTGATAAATGGGGTTCCTATTACATGAACAAACTTTTCAAAGTTTGAATGTCATATGGTTGACACCATATGATCAAACTTTGAAAAGTTTAAAGGTTAAATGTAACAGCGCCGTACAGTCCAGAATGGGAGAATTTCCCTTTTCTGCACTGAAATGCGATCTCGGAGTTGGTATATTTAAGTAGGGGGGTGTGGGGGTGCAGGGAGGCTTGCCCCCTTGCTCGGAGCATTAAGGTAAGTTTTATTTTTTTTTTCATGTTTTATTATACATTTGAATTTTCAAACTTTGATCATATGTTGTCGAACATATGGGATTCGAAGTTTTGAAACTTCGAATATATAATATAAACCCGATAAATGAAGACATCAAGGGCTCCAAAAATTGCACAGGTGCATCCAGGCATGCCTCCTGACAGCTATGTCCAAACCCGCCACCCATGAGGTACCCTCTGCATCATGGAATATCAGCCTTATGGATGCATGAGATATGGACTGAAAGGTAGCCAGTTGTGAAGAGATATTGTTCTGGTCTTCTACAGGCATTGACCTGGAAAAAGATTTGGAAAGCTCTTTAGTTAAATCTCTTTGCAATCTTGTGAAGTGTGCCAAATAATTCAACGACCGCAGAGCAAAGGTCACTGAAGCGAAAACGCGCTTTCCAAATCTGTCTAAGGCCCTGGACTCCCTGTTAGGGGGATAGACAGATAAGCTCTGCTCTATGAGCTCTTTCTTAGTGGCTGCTGCCACAGCCATGGCATCTATGAGGACCCTCTTGCTCCAGTGTGTTCTGTCCTTTTGGGGGAGTCTAAAATTCTATCTCATCACTTGGGGATAGGGTCTATAGTTTTCAGCTCCTTCCATGCATGGCGTGAGACAAGGTCTATCAGTTCATCAGCCAGATGGGGGGAGGGGTCACCCAAGACATACCTGGGCCAGACCTGAAAGCCTCCAGGTACACTGACTCCTCCTGGGAAGGGGTGTCAGAAGACCAACCACCTTTTTGTTTAGAAGTTACAGGATTTCTCCAGAGGAGACATCCTCAGGTGGAGACCTGGGTAACTCTTCCCCTTCATCAAAGTCAGTGTCCTCAGTGAGAAATTCCTGAGGGGAATCTAAGTGACTCCTTTTGTACATTCTCTTCCAAGGGACCTCATTAGCGTAGTGTTCTGGTGAGGTATCGGAAGAGACAGGGGAGTCTTGAGGGACTGATTAGAGACTTAAACTGGTTAGCTGTCCTTGTGGGATGGAAGTCAGAGGCTCAGAACTAAGACCCAATGGTGGAGTAGAGACAGGATCTCAGGCCGGTAAGGATGTCCTTTCTCAAGGCAAAGGGAATGTCCCCTCCACTATTTTAAAGGCAGAGGATGTAGGCAAAACAGAAGCTAGCAGCAACAGCGCTGAAGTTCCCTGTGCTAATAAGCCTTGAATCTCCCCAGGCCCCCTTCCTGAGGATGGAGTTGGACCCAAGATGTTCAGCACCAAAGCACCTACAGGCAAGGATGGATCCATTAACTTTGGAGTCAGCCCCAACTTCGCAGAGCCAGCACTGATGTTTCTGCTCTGAGATTCTTTCTGCTCTGAAATGACCAGAGCAGACGACTCAGGGAAGTGGTTGGAGTCGAAGAACGACCAGTCTTTGGATTCAATGAGAACACCCTTTAGGATCTTGGATCTGAGGGCTCTGAAACCATGGAATGGATCAGATAAGGAGATATTAATTGACAGTCAGTGGAGGGCAGGCTCATCAGGTCCAGTGGGAGATAGAGATCGAATTACCCCCATTAGGATCTGAACTCTGAGAAACTTCCTCATAATCCTACCCACCACTGCTGCAGATAAGTTCCAGGGGGATATAAAGGAGGTGCTGGTAGATGATGACCTGAAGTGTTTCCTTGGAGTCTCCTGGAAAAAAAGGAGAAGGAAGTTAAAGAGATTTTGGCTCCAGAGAGTATTGTGTGACCAGATCCTAGGTTACTTAGACTTCGAGTAAGTAGGATCTGACATTTTGTAAATTTTTGAAGGGGGCTTGATAGTCAGAGTAGAAGTAGGTTAGTGGCCTGAAGAACTTTTTCTGGTGTCCTTATCCTTAGGAACTGAATCAGGCTTCCCTTTTTCAGACCTCTTAGAGGGGGTTTGAGCCCTAGTAAATAAAGAGACGGAAGTAGAAGGAAAAAGACAGTACAGTTTTGTACCTACCATAAATGTAGATGTTCGAGTGCTAATACAGCTGCAGTCATAACAGATGGGTTTTCCTGCCGTCAGGCGGGTCCTCGGTTGGCCGAATTCCAAAGTCTAGGTCCGGCGTCGGTTGTCGTCGCTTCTTCCCTGACGTCAGTGCGACAGGGGTATAAAAGAACCAGCCAACGCCATTTTCTTCAGTTTTTCTTGCCCCAGATGGCAGGTGCCCCCAGAAGGAAGGCAAAAAGTACAGTTTTGTACCTACCATAAATGTAGATGTTCGAGGATCCACATTGCTGCAGTCCTAACTATTGGGGTAGTCCGCTGTCCCAGTCGGCCCGAATACCAAAGTATATGGCTGACGTCGGTCAAGGCGCATTAGACTGACGTCAGTACGTCAGGGTACTAATGCGCATGACCGACGTCATATCCTCAGTCTTTTCTTGCCCCAGATGTCAGAAGACCCTAAAAAAACAAGGCCAAAACCAAAAACTCCAAACAATCCTACACCAAAACTATGTACAATATATACAAAATTACCAGAGTATAACCTCACCTACACAACCACCCCTAAACACAGAGGGGAAGGAGGGAGGGTAAATTGGACTGCAGCAATGTGGATCCTCGAACATCTACATTTATGGTAGGTACAAAACTGTACTATGTTCTTCATTCCACATTGCTGCAGTCCTAACTATTGGGTAGAATCCCAAAGCAGAGGTAAGGGAGGCTGGCAAATCATAAGGAAGCAGGAGCTGACAACATGCCCTGCAAAATAGCTGTGGCAAAACCAGCCCTAGATTTAGAGTAGAGAGGAAGGTGGTAATGCTTAGAGAAAGTATGCACTGAACTCCAAGTAGCTGCCTCCAAAATATCCTTAGTTGCCACCCCCCTTAGAAATGCTGTTGAAGTGGCAGTAGCCCTAGTGGAATGAGGCCTAATCCCAGCCGGAATCTCCTTGCCATGATGGGAATAACAAAATGCAATGCAAAACCCAATCCACCTAGAAATAGTTTGTTTTGACACAGGCTTGCCCTGAGAACTCAAAGCAAAAGAAACAAACAACTGCTGAGACTGCCTAAAATCCTTAGTCCTGCTTAAATAATAACGCAACTGCCTGTGTACATCTAAAGTGTGCAAAATCTTTTCCCCTTTATTTTGGGGATCTGCATAAAAAGTAGGCAAATGAATAGTTTGGTTTAAAGCCACACTAGAAACCACCTTAGGCATAAAGGAGGGATTAGTACGTAATGATACCCTATCCTTATGAAAAATCAAAAAAGGCTCTACCGCCATAAGGGCCTGCAATTCAGAAACCCTTCTTGCAGAAGTAATGGCCAACAAAAAAGCAGTCTTCCATGACAAGTATTTCAATTCAGCAGAAGCCGCAGGCTCAAAAGGTTGTAGAGTAAGTTTCTCCAACACAAAATTGAGATCCCAAGCAGGAGTAGGAGCTCTACGTGGGGGTCTTATATTTTTTGCCCCTCTAAGAAATTGCTTGAACAAAGGATGCGAAAACAATGGTGGGTCACAATCATAGTGAGCTGAAATTGCTGCAGCATGAATCTTAATGGAAGAGAAAGACAAACCTTTGTCCAATAACTCAGTAAGATATTGAAGAGCCACACTCAAGTTAGGCTCAGAAATCTCCAAATTGTTTGCTGCACTCCAAAATAAAAATCTCTTCCATTTGTCTGCGTACACTTTCCTTGTACTAGGTCTTCTGGCTTCCATAATCACATTTAAAACTTGTTGAGGAAGTTGAGACCTGCTGTGTTTCAAAACAGAATATGCCAGGCTGTTAGATGAAGAGAGTGAAGCTTGACATTGAGCAGGTGACCTTCTTTCTGAGACAACAGGTGTGGAATCAAAGGTAAAGGCCATGGAGGCTTCCTTACCAGACTCCTCAGTAATGGGTACCAGTGTTGCCGAGGCCAATCTGGAGCTATTAAAATCATCCTTGGCTTGTCTTGTCTGACCTTTAGGAGCACCTTTGGGAGAAGAGGCAGAGGTGGAAAGGCATACACATGAAGATTTTTCCAACTGAAAGAAAGAGCATCCACTTTCCAAGCTGTGTGATGAAAATTCTTTGTGCAAAACTTTGGCAGCTGGTGGTTTAGTGGAGAAGCGAACAGATCTATGTCTGGAGTTCCCCATGACACTGTCAATTTTCGAAATACATGAAGATCCAGTTTCCACTGTGGGGATCCATGATTTGTCTGCTTAACACATCTGCTAAGGAGTTCTGTGCTCCCGGCAGAAACCTTGCCTGAAGAGTTAGTTGCAAGCTGAGCGCAGTCTCCCATAAAATCATTGCTTGCCTGCACAACGGGTAAGAATGTGTTCCCCCTTGTTTGTTGATGTACCACATGACAGTTGTGTTGTCTGTTAGAATCAACACCTGCCCTGGAAGAAGTAACTCCTTGAAAGCCATTAATGCAAACTGGACTGCTAACATCTCTTTCATGTTGATATGTAGATGCTGTAGTTTGGCAGGCCACTTGTCTTGTATCCACTTTCCATTTAGATGAGCTCCCCAAGCAATGTCTGAGGCATCTGTCGTTAGAATCTGACTCGCCTCTGGCCGGGTCACAGAGAGTCCCTTGTTTAGGTGACATTCCTGAGCCCACCACAAAAATTCCTTTTGTATGCAAGGTATTATTTGAATGACAGTGTCCAAATCCTGGCAGTGCTGTGTCCATACATTTTGAGATACCATTGCAGCTTCCTCATATGCAGTTTGGCATTGGGAAGCACCAGAATACAAGATGCCATGAACCCTAAGGCTTGAAGGACTGTCCTTGCAGTCAGCCCGGACTGAAGAGATAGTTGATGGAAGTAACTGGAAAGATTCTTTTGTTTGTCCGGGGTTAAAAGGCCATCTGGACTGCTGTATTCAGTCTCACACCCAGAAAGCACATGTCTTGAGAGGGTACTAGACTGGACTTTATTTCGTTCACAGAATACCCTAGGCATCTTAGCACTGCTATCACAAATTCCAAATGCTGTAAAAGGTCTTCCTTTTCTTGAGCCAGAATCAGGCAGTCGTCCAAGTAAGGATAGATTTGAATTCCTTTTAGCCTGAAGTAAGCTATCACTGGAGCCAGAACCTTTGTGAATACTCTGGGCGCAGTAGATAAGCCAAAGGGCAATGCAGAGAACTGATAATGAGAATTTCCAGCTCGAAAACGCAGATATTTCCTGCAACTTAGTCTGATAGGCACATGAAGGTAAGCTTCCTTTAGATCTAAAGTTACCATCCAGTGATCTTTGCCCAGCAGAGGTAAAAGCTGTTGTAACGTCAACATTTTGAACTTGGGAATGTCCAGATAAGTGTTGAGGATAGATAAATCCAAAATTGGTCTCCACGTGTTCCCCTTCTTCGGTACTAGGAACAGGCGAGAATAAAATCCCAGGCCCCTTTCTGGCACAGGAACTGGCTGAATGGCCCCTATTTGGAGCAACAGAGAAATTTGCTTGTGAGCCTCTTTTCTTTGTAGAGGAGGAATGTCTGGCATGCCTTTGAAAGGAGGCAAGGTATGGAAATAAAACCTGTAACCGTGGTGAATGATATCCAAAACCCATCTGTCTTGGGTAATTAAATCCCAATTTTCTTTGAAAAGAGCCAGCCTTCCTCCCAAAGGTGCTGCCAGGCGAGAATGTACTGGCAGCTGAAAAGGTAGGTCATTGGGTCTGTTTACGAAAGGACTGACCCTGCCCTCACCAGAAGTCTGAGCAGGTGAACTCCCTGTTCTAGGCCTAAAGAACCTTGAGCTCTGCCCCTACCACGTCTAGACCTACCCCTAGACTGGGAATCATAAGCAGGATATGTCCATCCCTTAGTAGGCCAATTTCTACTAAACTTCGGAGGCTGCACCTGCAAAAATCCTTAACAGTTTGCATAGACTTAGCCTTGTCCTCCATTTTCTTTAAAACTGCTTCCACAGGCGAACCAAACAACACATCAGACTGTAAAGGAGCATCCAAAATCCTTGTTTTAACATGCTCAGCTAAATTCTGATCCCTCAACCAGGCGTGCCTACGAAGAACAGAACCAGTGGCAGCCACCCTCGAGGAGGCCTGCACAGCATCAAAACCACACTGCAAGGAATGCTTACCCACCTGTTCAGACACATGAACTAAATCCTGCAACTCTTTACACTCAATACCTTCTGCCAGAGCATCCACCTTAGACTTCAATTGTGAAAGGAGATAATTCTGATATTTTAACATGTGAAACTGACAATTCAATGCCCTCATGGCTAAAGTGGAAGAAGTATACACTTTCTTTCCCCATCTATCCAAAGCCCTTGCCTCTTTATCAGGAGGAACAGGATTTTTAACAACAGAAGCCTTCACACCTTTAGGCCCCTGAGAGACAGTTTCGGGTCTGCCCTAGGACTCTTAAAAGATACTTATGAGCTTCAGGCACCCTATAGTACCTATCCGGTTTAACTGGGGCAGGAGGCAAAGAATCAGGATTCAGGAAGCCTCTGCAAAAACATCTTCCACCACATTCAGAACAGGAGGTATAGCTAAAGGCCTATGCTGGGGTAAAACAAGAATTCCCTAAGCCTCTTCCTGGAATCAGAGAAATCTTGACCTTCCCATTTAAAATGCTCCCTCATGGAATGCAGAGTCTCTGAAAATGAAAAATCCTCAGGAGGAGAAGCTGAAGGAGTAGAATCATCCACATCAGAATCAGAATAAGGAGGATACTCCTGCAAGTCTTCAGCCGAAGACTCAGAAGCCTCCGAACACTGCTCAAAACTCTCAAACTCAGGTTCCAGCCTAGGCCTCTTATCAGGAGGGGGCATAGAACCTCTAATCATAGTAATCAAATCCTCTGCCATTTTAAGCATATGTTTCTTAGGCAAAGACCCTGAAGCACTAGGAGAAACCCCCACTGAAGCTAAACTTGGCCTGCCTCGCAAAGAAGCCTTGGAAACAGAAGGGGAGGCTCTAACCACCTTAGGAAGAGAGGGAAGAACAGCCACCTGAGAAGCCCCTTCAGCCTGGCCTACTTCCTGAGAGGACACATCTTGTAACAGTAAAGTCTCTCCCTGAGACTCCAAAGAAACTCCTGGCAGAACCTCCGGCTCCACTGAGCCTTCTAAAGAACCGACGTCCGGGACTGTCGGTTCTTCCACTCTAGGCTTTGCTGCTTTGTCCTTGCGCTTTTTGGCGAAGCGGCCGGAGCATCCGACGGCATTTTATAATTACAACGCTTCCCAAAAACTAACCTGGCACAGTCTAACCTTCTCTTAATCGTGCGTTTGTTAAATCTAGCACAAGAGCGGCATCCAACAACGTCGTGCTCAGGCCCTAAACAAGGTATACACAAAGTATGGTAATCCCTATGAGGTATCTGTTTCCCACAAGAAATACAGTTATTCACTTTTCTGACATCCGGTTAAATACTGAGGCAAGAAAAACCAAAATATTCCCCAACGGGGTACTTAGCCAACTTTGATTCGGTCTGAAACTCTGACTTCAGAAACTTTCAGAACGCCAACCTGCACTCGCAAAACTGCTTCTGCATCGGACCATGCGGCAAAAAAGTCTGAGGATATGACGTCGGTCATGCGCATTAGTACCCTGACGTACTGACGTCAGTCTAATGCGCCTTGACCGACGTCAGCCATATACTTTGGTATTCGGGCCGACTGGGACAGCGGACTACCCCAATAGTTAGGACTGCAGCAATGTGGAATGAAGAACATCAAAAATTTATGTAATAAAGCAAATGCAATATAATCAAAAAACAGTAGTTGCAAGCAAATACACCATAAAAGAATACCCCAATGAGGTTGTATGAGGAGGTGTTAGCCATAAGGCCTGTCCCGAGGGGGGTTGAGAACCCTTGCTAAGAGAAATCAAATCCTCAGCCATTTTGAGCATCTGCTTTTTAGGCATGGGGCCTTGAGACCCTGTGGAGCTTGTCTTTTAGAATGCATGGCTGCTTTAGATTTAGTGTAAGCCTTAATGGAAAAAGAAGAAGAAGGCCTGAAGACACCTTGAGAGGTGGCAGGCCTGTCTGAACTCTGAGTTTCCCTGCCAAGAGTGGCTTTGGTATCTGTAGTCGGGGTGTGGGCCGAAGAGCCTGCGACCTTGGGCACAGAAGACACTGCTAATGAAGTGTCATCGGTAGTCATGGGCTGCGTAGGCGCCTCGCTGAGAACCGGAGCACATGTAGTCGGCTTTAGCGTGGTGTCGGTAGAAGTCGCGGACCTCGTATGTCGGTCCTTATCTTTACGTCGTTTACTCAAAATTGGAGTGTCCGACGACATGTTGTAATTAAACTTTTTGCCAAAATAGTGTTGGGCGAACTCCGCCCGACGCTTAATAGTGCGTCTGTTGAATGTAGCACAAAAACGACAGGCCGAGACGTCGTGGTCTGGGCCTGAGCAAGGTATACAGAGGGAATGAAAATCCTTATGCGGTATTTGCTTCCCACATGAAATGCAATTATTAACTTTGTCTGACATCGGTCTGAGGCAAGAAAAGTTTCCCCAACAGGGTACTTAGCTTTCAAGAAGTCTTCAGTTGAAAAATATTCGTAATCTCAGGAGCTGGCCAACCGGCACTTGCGAACTGCTTCTGCTTTGGGCACCGCGCGGCAAGAAAGACTGGAGAAAATGGCGTCGGCTGGTTCTTTTATACCCCTGTCGCACTGACGTCAGGGAAGAAGCGACGAAAACCGACGCCGGACCTAGACTTTGGAATTTGGCCGACCGAGGACCCGCCTGACGGCAGGAAAACCCATCTGTTATGACTGCAGCTGTATGCACGATGAACATCCTTCAACACTAACGTATACCTTCAGTCACTTCTAGCTCTAGAATTAAATCCTGCAAAGATAATGCATTTGGTATCTACATAGGGTATGCCCAAGCAGTAAACACACTTCCTGTGGGTATTAGAATTGGGAATCTTATGCTCACAGGAAATGCATTTTTTAAACTTAGTTGGCTTATCTGTCATGATAATGAAAAAATAAAAAGGTGGTTATAAAAGAGATTTTTTTTTTCAGTAGAAAAGAGGTACCAACAATAGTAAAAAGGAATACCTTCTAAAGGGTAGGATTTAGGAGGAAAGAAAGAAAGGCAAGAGTACCAGCAATGGTACTGTAGGGAGTACCGATGAACTAACAGGTATGAAATAAAAAGTACTGTCTGATGGACAGAACCCGAAAACTAGAAGGTAAGGGAGGACAGGTGAAAGGGAAAGTTAAGAAAGAAAAAAAAAAACAACCAAAGAGTATAGTTGCCTTTGGTCATTTTTTATTTTTTTGTTTTACACTGTGGTTGGTAAAGTTAAGAAAGATAACAGAAATAAAGTAAAAAAATGTATAACTCTAAGAAAAAGTACCCAATTGCTTGAAAGAGAAAGATCAGCATCTGAGCGATATGGCAACAAACAAGATCTGATGTATGTTAGGTTAGTGAGGCATTAAGGATAAGGGAATGTGCTTGAGAGTTGGGTCCGAGAATCTGGAATACTCATCCGAGCAGGCTCTGAGGTCAGATCCAAGACTTATGAGTTGAGGAATGAATGAAAATGACAACATCAGATCTTATCATCTGCCTGGATTTACAGATTGGGTTCATAAGTTCACAGGTTGGTACTAGGCTATCGGCCCTAGGGTCTATACAAGCCTAGCCATAACAATTCCCTGACTATGAATGATGAATGAAGAAATGTAAGAATTTGTAAGTCTACCCTTGTAACTAACCTGCTGCTAAAGTTTTAAACAATAAAAAAGCAGAAGATAATCTTTAACATATGGAATTCTCTAATCCTCATTTCTCTTCAGCTTTGGTGTCATGGGAAAGAATCTACTTCAGAAAAATGCAAAATACAAGCTTTGGTAGAAAGTGACACTGGGGAGACTACCTGGAAGGAAGTTTATTTTCTACAGATTAATTGTGCTGAAAAGTCCCACATGTTGGGATGCATGAGTAAGCAATTACAACACATGAAGTGAGATGAACAGGATGGATCCCAAAAGTAGGTTCATGATGTTCAAGGATGTTCAGAGCTGTCAGATTTGGTCTAGGACTTGTTCGGCTTTCTACCTGACAAAAGGAAGGATTGGGGGGAATGGGCCCTCTGCTGCAATGCAAATAGCATATAATTCTACAGGATGAGTTTATTCCACTGCTGATACTCAGTACTATAACTTAAGGACTAGTATCCAGACATGGCAATGATTTAATAGTGTGAATAATCATCTTTGAAGTACATCAGTCAAAGTCTTTGTGCAACAATGCTGTTTGAAGGAGATCTGACTGCTTTCATTCAAGATGTCATCACAAAATAAACCAGCAAAATGATTAGTCAAAAGTGCAGCAAACAAAAGTTAACACAGAACATTACAACTCATGTCTCAAATTGCAGAAACTAAAAAGTAAACAACGTGAAGAGAAGTACTGGGGAGATGAAAAAGAAAAAAAAGTAATTAGGATTTGTGCAAAACTGACTAAATAACCAGATAGATAAAAAGGTTGATGTCAGTGGAATGCTTAACTTTGTGTGGAAAGGTATGCTACATCTCCTGGCATGTGGGAGGATAGACTTGAAAAGATGAGACTAGCATCCTTGCAGGATACTACTCATTGTCTGTGTGGGAAGGGGTTACTGCCACACCAGGCTGTCTTTACAGTCTGTGGCAGACTGAGACCTTCTTCCCTCTGTGAATGACATAGTTTTGCTGCAAACCTCTTGTGCATGTGGTCTCCTAATATCCCTCTTTGTTTAGGAAATATATGTAGCTTACAAGTATTACATATATATCTATAATCATATAATTATAGATCTCCTAGAGTATATAAATTTTATGTTTCAAGGCATTTAAAACAAGTTACAATTTTATGTCTCTGTAATGCTGAGATCTTCCAATTACCTTTTTGGGTCACATTCACAGAAAAGGCATCAATGTCAAAAGTCACACCATCAGAGTCAGCTTCTATCCGGGTAGTTTCCCCATAGAGTACTTGCTAAGAAATTTGTTGATTCCCCTTTTAGCTTTGCCAGCATTTCATTCACACACATGACCTGGAATACAGAGGGGTTTTGAACCTCACTGCAATCCACATCTGGACTTGCTGCATTATAATTTTCTGGCAATTTATAACAAAAGGCAATAGCCTTAGACAACCATTCTGGAAATAAGTCTGTTTTGACACAAGTTGCCCCTTGTTTTTAAATAAAGAAAAAATAAACAGTTGATCCAAAGATCTGAAAGATTTAGTTCTCTCAGCATACTAAGTTGTCTGTGGACATCCAAGGTATGGAGTATCCTTTCTCAGTAATTTTTAGGCTCAGGAAAGAAATGGGGAGATGGATAGTTTGGCTTAAAGTGAACTCAGATGCTACTTTAGGCATAAAATAACTACTGGTGTGCAAAGAAACTCTGTCTCTACAGAAAATGAGATAGGGCTGACTCACCATAAGTGCTTGTAACTCATTTACCCTTCTTGCAGATATCAGGGCAATCTATAAAACTGCTTTCCATTTTAAGAACCTCAAGTCAGCCAGGTTAGCTGGTTCAAATGCAGCAAGTGTTAGCTAATCTAAAACAAATTTAAGATCCCAAGGAGGGGTTACCGGTTTTCCTGAAGGCATCTTATGTAAAACCCCTTTCAAAAACACTCTGACTCAGAATACATGGAAAGAGGAGGATCCATGGGCAGACATGCAAAATGGCTGATAAATTAACCTTAATAAAGGAGTAAGAAAAGGCACAGAATAGTAACACAAACAAATATTGTAAAACCAGACAACAATTAGCCCTTTTCCATTATACATGATTTTCTAGTAGCAGGCTTGCTTGCCTCGATTAGTATCTGCTGCATGTCCCCTGTAAACAGGTGCCTAAAGGGAATTAAGACCCTATCATCCAGGCAGTCAACTGAAGTTGATTGGGGATGGGGTATATCAATCACCCCTGTTCTTTAGTGAGTAGATCCAGTCTTTGAGAAAGCTTGTGGTAATTGCCCATGGCTATTTCCAAAAGAAGGGAGAACCAAGATTAGCTAGCCCAGAAGGAAGTCAACACATTGACTCAGGGGGATTCCTTCTGAATCTTCAGAAGTACTCTGGATAACAGAGGAAAGGGTGAAAAAGCATACAGGAACATTCCTGTCCAAGGAAAAGAAAAGGCATCTGTCTTGCAGGCCTTTTTGCGTGGCTTCTTGTGTGGAAGTCCTAGAGCAGAATCTTGCCAGCTGACTGTTTACAGAAGAAGCAAATAAGTCTCTTGAGGAACTTCCCACAGATAGCTGAAATCTTGGAAGACCCCTTGATCTAATTTCCATTCGTGAGGGTCTGTCCTTGTTCTACTCAGTTTGTCTGTCATACAGTTTTGCTCTGATGGAAAAAAAGGATGCCTGTAAAGTGAGACTGTGCTGTGAAGCTATATCCCAAGATAACATGGCTAGTCTGCAAAAAGGGTACAACCCCTTTGCTGGTTGATATACCATGTGACTGTGGTATTTTCTGTAACAACTTGAAGAGATCCCATGGGTCAAAGATGATTCAGAGACTTGAATGCCTTGATTAGGGCAAGCATCTCTTTTATATTTATGTACTTGCATCTGTCCTTGGTGTCCCACACACCACCTGCACTTTTATCTCTCCAGAAACTGCTCCCCAAGCAAGGATGGAGGCATCTGTGCTAACTGACTGCTTTGGAACAGGGAGGGAGAAGCAAAGACCTAGATTAAAGGATATCTGTTATCACTACCAAATGATTTCTATTCTAACAAACCCCAGCAGTGTGGTTATGAAAAGACAAGGGATATTTGCACTGGGAAAAAAGATACTTCAGATACAATTGTATCTTTCTCATTTAGAGTCTTGCCAGGGTTATTGTGAGAATCAGAGATGCCATGAGACCCAAAATCCTGAAGTATTCCCTCACAGTGACAGAATCCTGATTGGAAAAGCTTGCAAAAAAGACCTAGATATAGATCTATTTTTTCCTTGAAAGAAAAACTTGTTTAACTAAGGTGTTTAGTTGACACTCCAGGAAAACAAACCTGTGCAAAGGAGTCAAAAAAGACTGTTGAATGTTCTCTTGGAATCCCAGTTTGTGTAAGAAAGCTTTCACCCAAGTGAAAGGTTACTGATACTATGAAAAAGACTCTGCAAAGATAAGCAAGTCGTCTAAATATGGCAAATATATATAACTGGAGCTAGACACTTTGTCAACACTTTTACTGCAGTGGACAATCTAAAGGGTAAAGTAGAGAACGAACTGATAATATGAACTAGATATACAAAAATGTAAGGAATGCCTGAAGCTTGGATAAAAAGTGAGGTGATGATAGGCATCTTTTAAATTTAGTGTTACCAGGAAACATGAAAGAGGAAGAAGGGGTAATAGGTTGTGAAGTGACATTATTTTGAACTTGCACACCACAGCAAGCAGGGTTTGGAAAGAAAGATCCAGAACTGGTCTCCAAGCATTTTCTTTCTTTGGCACTAAAACATCTCTGAATAAAAATCTTTACACACCTGGTAGGGAACAACTGGGTCCACCACTCCCACGGACAGCATGTAATGAAAGACAGGTGGAAATAAAAGAGTCTGGTCTGGTGGATGAAGGAATTATCCCCTGGAAAGGAAGAATTTCCTCCCACTGCCATCTATAAATTTCATGAATGATCTTCAGAACACATTGGTCTGAAACTATTTGTTGCCCTACAGAAAACTGGAAATTCAGACTTTCTGGAAGGGGATGGTGCTGCCAGGGTGGAAAGGGGGACAAAGTCTCTTAAATAGTCATTCTGACTTGTAGGACTGTCTTTGGTTTTGGTAGATTGCAGAATTCTTTTTGGACCCCCCTTGACATTATTTTTTTAAATGTTTGTTTAATCTACATTATGTTGAGAATGTTAATTTATTTATTTGCCAAATTAGAAAATTTGGAAAAGGAAAGCTGAAAAATCTTAAAATCTTAAAGAGATTCCCTGTATCAACTTACTCCTTTCCTTACACTTTTTTGATCACCTTTGCAGCAGGGAGGGCAAAAACTAAATCTCTATATAAAGGAGAATTTAAAATCTCATTTTAACATCATCTGAGATGTTCTGAGAATCAACACAGGCAAACCTATTCAAAACAATACCAGTGGCTATAGCCTCGGAGGAAGTAAGTCATACTCGCACTGTAAACAATGAGTAGTGACTTGTACAATATGCTGTTCTTCTTTCGGCTTTTCCCAGTAAGGGGTCGCCACACCGAAACTCCGGTCCGGTAATGATTGGCAGTAGATTTTATATTCTCCTGACAGTCTTTTAAGACAGATGCCTAGATTTAAAATAACTTTCCTGAAAAGAAAGTGTTATCAAACAAACAGTGTTTTAAAATGATTTAATTTTTTTTTCCTCAGAGGGAACTTATCTGTCCAACAAAGGAACAACACAAGCCAACCGTTGTTCCTTGAAAGCCTCTGAGAACATACTGTTTGGCAGCAGGAAAGCTCTGAAGTGTTTGAATCTCAAACTTACTTTTTTAGTTGGCTCAGCTCAAGCTGCCTGACAATTTGGGAATGAGGTAGGTGGCTAGGCTAAATTGACCCTCTTTTGCTAAGACCCAAGCTACTGTAAGCAGAAATGAAAATAGTAATATAAAGTCCAATAAAGAAACCAGAATTTGACATGAGTACACAACTGAATGAAAATATCATAAAATAGAAACATACAGGATACATTAAAGAAACATACAATAAAGTGCACATCATGGCAAAAAAGATGCAATATATACAATATGAACTGAGATAACAATTAACCATTATCATTAGACACAAAATCCTACAAGAAAGTCCTACAAGCTCACATACAGTCATCCCCAGCTATACACACATACACACGTATACACACACATCCAAGCATCAGTGTGCAACCCCTCACACACACTCATTCACATTTAGAAATACTCTCCCACATACCCACATACATCCTTTCTAACACAAAGCCACATAGATACAAACACAAACATGTTCAGCCATAATCATGCCCCTACAGAGAGACAGATGACAGACAGCCACATACACAGCCACAGTCATACCCCTACAGACAGGAAGGCAAACAGACACGCACACACACACAAGCAGGGCAGCACCATACTTGCCTGTACCATGGCCTCCCCATAAGAATGAGTTGATGAACTCTCACAAAAGACTGCATTGACTTTTTTTCTCCAAGAGGACAAATTAACTTTGCAGAATAATTCTGACTCACTCTGCAGCAGAAACTGGTAGTTATAGCTATTTCAGGGGAAAGCACATAGCTCATTAACATTAAACACTTTGGACAGTTACAGCATTACAATGAAGCTCCCCCTGTGAAACCTCTCTCCATGATACAGGCCCAACCACAGGAAAACATAGTGGGAGCTCAGTCTCCGAAAGGTAAAGGTTTACCGCACTGTGGAATCCTTCTGAGTTAAGGCTTCTGCTAGTGGTTAAGCCTTTCTGAATACCAAGGTACATTTATAAAAACCAGGAGAGAAACTGCTCTCAAGGTAACATAGATGGTATTCATTGTACAGTTATTCTATTAAGCATTGTCTCAAAAACTTGAAACTCTCTTGTAATTTTGTTTTGAATTAATTCAGCCCTTCCAGGTTGTGTATACCTTTTGGTATGTGATTCAAATAGCAAGGTCTATCACAGAAAACATCAGTTATGCTTACCTGTGCTGAAAATCACATTTCCAAGTGAATATGTACAATAAAATACAAGTAACAAAGTACTGCCATACAGTATGGTAGCACTGAAAACATTAGTGCAAGATATAAGAAAGACCAAGCTACTTGGGGTAACCATAGATGACTCACTTAAATTTGATCAACACATCTGTCTTACCGTCAAAAAAATCCACTCTAAACTTGGAGCGCTATACAGGATTAAATCTTACCTTACACAACAAGCTAGACTTGCCACTGCAAGATCCCACTTGCTATCCACCCTCCTATACTGCTCTGAGATCTTTACTAACCTATCAAAAACTGACCTAAATAAATTAGATTCCTGCTATAACAGAATAGCTAAGTTTGTCACCAATCAACCCCACAGAACACACCACTGCTCAGTTCTCCGACAGCTCAATTTCCCAACCTATTAGTACTAAAACAACTTTCACTTACCCATAAAATGATATTCAACCCTACCGACTGCCCAGCTCTAACAAAACTAGTCCAGCCAAACAGAAACTGTAGACTTCTCAGGTCATCCAACAAACTAATACTAAAAGTAACCCAGTCTCACTACTATTATGATGACTCTCTCTACTCCCATAAAATAGCCAAAGACTGGAATAACCTTCCTCAACATATATTAAAAAAACACCAACCTGCCCACATTTAAAACTACCCTGAAAGACTAAATAATAATTGGCATTGCCCCTGTGTTGCTCCTGACTAATTCTCTTTCTATTCTTTCCACTCATCTCTCACGATTGTCCAAATAGTTCTCATCCCACATAGTGCTAGCCTACTATCTCTCTTATCTTTACTATTTTTGTCTTTCAGATGTGACTCACCTTTGTAAAGCTACATGGCTAATATGCCTCACTAATATTGTATATATATATATATATATATATATATATATATATACATATATATATATATATATATATATATATACATATACATACATACATATATATATATATATATATATATATATATATACATATATATATATATATATATATATATATATATATATATATATATACATATATATATATATATATATATATATATATATATACATATACATACATATATATATATATATATATATATATATATATATATATATATATATAAAGGATTACCCGTATTCCTATATGCCTGAAACATGCATTTTATTATATCTTGTTACACTTGTTACATATTGTTAGTTATATACTACTTATACTATTTTTTTTACTGCTTGTATCCTAACCAATATGTATTGTTGTGGAGCTTTTCACTCCGCGTCTCCACTGAAAATGGGTTTTCAACCCAGTCAGGACACTACCCGGTTAACAAATGTAAATAAAAATAAATAAAAATAAAATAAAAGTATTCATACTGGAAATCAATTGTGAAATTGCTAGAAGGGCAGTGCAGCAGGAAAAGCACCAACTGTCAAGACTGCAAGATCCATTCCAGGAGGATTGATGGATGCTGGATTCTAACAGGTTGGCAGCAACGTGTCTGCTAACAAGAAGTTTACTATCATAAGTAGATAATTGTAAGTTATGTACTCTCCATAACTAGCCATCTGTGTTGCCCATTTTCATTCTTCCTCACAAATGGGTTTGGATAAGAACCTCAGATCTGACTAGGTCGCATATATTAGAGTTCAGATCCAGCTCTCGAGCTTCACCCTCTATCCACAATGCCCTGCTCCATCCCCATTGCTCAGACTGAGTTTGCTGCCTAATCTCTCCCTTGTCCAAGAGAAAAAGGGACAGACAGAAAAAAAGATGGGGCTCAAACCTGGAACAGTAGGTTCCAAACACAGTCCAATAGGTTCTTCCAGAAGTAAAGAAGGATGGGGGATGGATGGGAGGGAAGGTGAGGAAGAAGGAAAATGGACAACACAGATGCCTAATTATCGTGAGTACATAACTTATAAATCTGATGATGTCCTTTTCATTTTTCCTTGCTAATGGGACAGAGTCCCCAGGTATATTTAACTTTGGGTGGCCCTCATGGAAGGATATTCTGGAGCACTGCCGAGCCAAAGGAGGCTTTATTTCTGGATATGATGTCCCTTTATTCTGTGAAATAAAGGCATGGGCTTTGGACTATGTGGCTGCTGCACAAATGTCGTCAACAGAAATCCCTGACCAAAAAGCTGATGAAGTAGCCAAAGATCGAGTTGAATGAGCTCAGGGAGGTCTTGGTAATTCTAAACCATTTTGAGAATAAACTGGCAAAATGCAGTTTGTAATCCATTTGGCCAAGGTAAGCTTAGAAACTGCTTGACCCAAATGATTGGAGGAAAAGGATATGAAAAGCTGATCTGATTTTCTAAATTGTTTTATTAAGATAAAAGCACAGTTGTCTATGTACATCAAGGAGATGTAGCATGTACTCTCCCTTACTGGAAAAATTTCAAAAAAAAGACTGGTAAATTTATGGACTGGTTGATATTATTTTCAGAAACCCCTTTAGCCACAAAAGAAGGATTAATCCATAGAGAAACCCTACCTTTTTGAAAAATGATGTAAGTGAGTTTAGCTGAAAGAGCTTGGAGTTCAGAAATTCTTTTTGTTGAAGTTATTGCCACAGGAAAGACATTTTCCATGACAGAAATTTTACAGCAGATTGTCTGATGGTTCAAAGGGTTTCTGAGTTAAATCTTAAAGAACCACAGTAAGGTCCCAAGGTGGTGAGGGATCCTTTACCAGAGGTCTGAGGACAAAAATGCCCTTCATAAAAGCTTTACATAATCTAGAGGAAGCCAGGGCGAAAGGTTTATTTCCTGAATGGAAATTAGAGTTTGCTGGCAACTGAAGTTTTATAGTAGAAAACCTGGCTCCTTGCTTAAAGATGGCTGTGAGAAAAAGAAGAACTGCATAACTTGGGGCGAAGAAAGGGTCAACATCTTGGTTAGAGGCCCACACAGAAAACCTTTTCATTTGCTCTTATACACTTTCTTGTTAGAAGTGATGCCAAAATAATGCCACAAACTGGGGAAAAGAGTCTGGACTGTCTGAGTATTACTGGAAGAGGAGAAACGATGCGGTTAACCTGAGGGCTAGAAGGCTGATATGTTGAACCCCCGATGGCTGAGATAGGAGATCCTGACGAGGTTCCAGTATCCAGAAGGATAATGAAGATGAGACTGTAGGAAGGGGAACCATACTTGTCAAGGCCAAAAAGGAGCAATGAGGATTACACAGCTCTTCAACCTGCTTGCTTTCTGTAAAAATTTTGGAATTAGGGGAAGAAGCAGGTACGTATAAAGGAGACCGGAGGGCCATGCGTGAAGCAGAGCATCCCTTGGTGTCTCCCCCTGAGGGGAGATCACAGCAGCACTTGTTGAGAGGGGAAGCAAATAGGTTGCAGCAAGGCTGGCCTCAATTCCTGAAGATCATATTTGCTACTGACTGGTTGAGAGACCACTCATAAGACATCAAAATAGATCAGCTCCGTTTGTCTACAAGCATGCTAGTTTTCCCCAGAATGTGTGTTGCAATTAGAAAGTAGTCTGACGAGATTGTCCATTCCCACACTCTCCTGGCCTGTTTGTACAGGGGGGGAGTAAGACTGGGTTCCTCCTTGCTTGTTGATGTACAAGACTACTGACAAACTGTCTGTCTGAATCGCAATAGTCCCCAGAGGAAGAGATTCTTGAAATGCCTGCAACGCTGAAAACACTGCTCTCATCTCTAGAACGTTGACATGTAATTTGGTCTCTTGGAGGGACCACATGCCTTGGACCATCCTTCCCAAAAAATGCCCCCCGCCCCACTTGGGAGGCGTCCATGGTCACTGTGGCAACTGGACTCAGAAAAGCAAAGGGTCTGCCAAGAAAAAGGTTGTCAGACTGAATCCACCAACAAATGTGGAGTATACAGATCAGGGTGAGTTTTATCTGAAAGGACAGGGGTTGATCTGCAATATACCATTGTACAGCTAAGGTCCATTTTTTCAAATTTGCATAAAGAAGCAAGTAAAGGGAAGCAGTACTACGGCAGCTGATATTGACCCCAGTGCTCATAGCACTAACATTGCTGGAGGAGAAAGATGAGAGAGAATATATTGTACTAGATATCTTAAGGAAGCAATGTGGTGGAAAGGTAAGGATGCCACCTGAGTCATAGTATTTAGAAGCGTTCTCATGAATTCCAGGCTCCGAACTGGAGCAAACTGACATTGGCAAGATTAAATGAAATGCCCAAGGTACTGCAAATCTTGTGCAAATAGTCCCTGGTTTATAGAAGGTGATGCCTGTAGGCAGCAGTGAGGAGCCAATCACTCAGATATGGAAACACCTGAAATCCCTTGAGCCTCAAGTGGGCTGCCACTACTGCCATGCATTTGGTAAACACCCTGGGCCTGTGGTGAGTCGAAACGGCAGAGTTCTGAATTGGTAATGATTGGCTCAAAGCTGAAAGCGAAGATATTTCCTGGACCATCTGTCTATTTTTTTGTGATAGTCTGTGTCCTGAAGGTCTGCGGAGCACATCCAGTCATCCTTGTGCAGAAATGGCAGGATGGACTGAACCATGACCATTTGGAACTTTGCCTTCTTCACACACTGGTTCAAACCACTTAGATACAAAATTGGTCTAAGATCCCCTGTCTTCTTTGGCACTAAAAAGAAGCCTGAGTAAATTCTGAATCCTATCTGATCAGTGGGACCATCTGGATGACTCTTGTTTTCCAGCAGCTTTTGTATTTCTCACGCTGCTTCCTTTCTCAGACTGGGTGGGACATTGGGAAGTTTCTTCCTGTGACACCGAGGAATAAGGGAAATGGTATGTAAGAACATCTGGATATTATTCTTAGCACCCAGAAATCTTTTGTGATATATGTCCAGGCATCTAGGTGCAAAGAGAAATGACCCCTGACTTCCTTCACAATAAAACAGTTGGGCAGAGCTTCAGTAGTGTTGATAGGGCCTGTCTGAAAAAGAATCCCTAAAGCCCTGGTTCTTCAGGCTTCCTTTGCCTTTAGGGTGATGTCTGCCATTAAAATTTCCTCCTCTGCCTCTACAAGAAGTGCCCCCTGCGAATCCTGGAAAGTCCCCTGAGACTTATGGAATCACATCTTCTTATCACCTCTCTGGTTTCGGGGTGATCCTCTAGTGGAGCCATCTGGAAACTAACTGGAACTGAATCTCCCTGTGGAGTAGGTTTGATGGACTCAGAGCTCACAGCCACGATGGGGAAGGGAAGAGGATCTGAGAAATGAGAAGATGGTTCTCTATGAAGAGAGAAGACCCTTTCTACTACCTTGAATGCTGAGGGCCCAGTGGAAGCTTCTGAAGGAAGGCAGGTTATTGCCACCCCCCCAGATCTGAGCCTCAAGGAGAGAACTGGATCTGAGGTGTCCAGGGCCAAGGCTCTGACAGGAAAGGACAGATCTGACAAAAATGGAGCTGAACCCAACCCCTCGGATCCAGTGCTGACATCTCATCTCCGAGACCTGCTCCAATCTGAGCATACTGGAGTGAAGCCAGTCATGGAAATCGTCAGAGTGGAGGAACCAACTATCCTCGGATCCAATGCCAAAACTCTTGGAGATCTTGAATCTTGGGATTCTGAAACCATGGGTTGGACTGGAGAGGGAGAAACAATGGACTTCGTAGGTAGACTCACAAATCCAGTAGGGGACAGTGCTGGAAGGACCCCCATCTGGGTCTGAGCTCTGAGGAATTTAATCATCATCCTATCCACATTCGCCTCTGACAGACTTCTGGAAGACCTAGAGGACATCCTGGAAGTGGGTCCAGAGTGTTTTTTCAGAGTCTGAAATAGCTGAGTGGGCAGAGAAGGGAAAACAGGTTTCAGTATGTAGTCTGGTATAGAGCGTCTGTGGACCGAACTAGTTCTCGGATCCAAGGGCTTAGGATCCGAAGAAGAAGTAGACGGTAAAGGGGATATGACAATAAGGAGCCAAACCTTTCAGATCCAGTGAAGGCTTTGGATCAGAGGGCAGACCAAGAGGTTTCAGATCCGGGGAGGTTGGGTCTGAAATTTTGATATTTTTTTTCCAGGGGGCTCCAAGGAAGCCATTGAGGGCTTCAGAGGAGATCTCTTCCTGACATCTGAAGAAACGGACTTGGATGTTTTAGAGGAGGTTTGAGCCCCAGAAGAATAAGGATGCAACCCTTTTCAAATCAGTTTATTCCCCCTGTCCAATAATGCTCTGGGATGAAAGGAAGCACAAAAGGAACAGGCCATATTAAGATGATCTGGTTCTAGGCAATAAACACTCTTCTTGTAGCCATCTGAGTTTGGGATCTTACGCCCATAAGAAGTGCACTTTTTAAATCCAGCTGGTTTCTCTGACATGGCCAAGGAGAACATCACAGAATTAAGGAAGAAACAAGTTCACAGCAGTAATAGTATAAACAACTACTTTACTTACTTACCTTTTTTTTTTTAGACAAAAGGAAATATACCAGCTATGGTAAGGAAAAAGGTACCAACAATGGTATGAAGACTACTTAAAGCTGAGTAGAAAGTTAAGAAAAGGGGTATGGGGAAAAATCCTAACACCAGAAAAAGTAACAGGGAGGAGAAAGACAGAAAAATAGTACAAGATCACAGAAGATTTATCTAAATAAACTAGCAAATATTACAAGAAAAAATACTGCTTACAAAGCTCGAGAGCAGAACCTATGTCTAACCATGATGGCACTAAACAAGATCTGAGGCAATGGGGACGAAGTAGAGCATTATGGGTAGAGGAAGGAGCTTGAGAGCTGGATCCAAAATCTAGTATTATTTATTTATTTGACATTTGTTGACCAGGATAGTTCGACTAAGCAAAAGAGTGTGGGAGAGATGGGAGAGGAGTAGTGGCTTTCATTGTGTGTGGAGAAGTGGAATAGGTTGGAGAAATAGGGTACATTTGAATATGAGAACTGTAAGAGGTGAGGTTGGATAGCAATACAAGAAGAAAGGATGAGAAGAAGGGGATGAGCATGATGCAGGGTTTAAGAGAAGTAAATGGAGCATTTCTCCCCGGGCCTCCGCTGAAAACAGGCTCTGTGGAACCTAGTCGGACATTCCCGGTCAACAAAATGTTAAATAAATAAAAAATAAATAAAATAAATAAATAAATGTGGAAGACGAGTGTGCAGTAGAGAGTGTTGAAGAGGTGGGAGGGGCTTGAGTTAGTGGAGTTGGATCTGATAGGAAGATATTTGCAGTATGACAAGGAGCAGAGAGGGTGGGGTTGGGAGGGACAGCTATAAAGGTAATTGATTCGGGGGTGAGGTAGGGGAGCAGAGTGAGCCCAAGCTTAACGAGGGTGAATGGAGCGGGGCTACACCAAGCAGGAAAAACACGGAAAAAAGAAACAATCAATGAGATGAAAAGTGGAGACAAAGTAAAGGTAGGCTAATTCAGGAAGGACAGGATGTGGCCAAATCAGGAGGAAATCAGAGAGATGGAGGAGTTTTATAGCACAGCTTGGTCTGAGACTATAGAAGCAAGGGATTAGGATGAACAGTAAGGGGGAGAAACACTAAACAAAAAGGTATAAAAGACTCTGGCAGGTTTTATAGTAGAAAACTAGGAAGTGAGGTAGGGCCCAGCAGTTAACACAAGAGACTAGTGTTTAGAAGATGAGAGGGGTGTGAGTTCTGGTGGTAAGGTACAGTTAAAATTACACAGTTAAAAAGACAGAAAGAAGTTTGACTGCACAGACATACTTTTCTTTGCTTCGATGGCTTGAGGTAACTAGTGGGCTTCCGGTGGTCAGAAATTCTTTGCAAATTCAGTATAAGCTTGTTTTTGCTCCGCAGGTCAGAGGAGTTGGGAATGGAAGGCCTTTCGAAATGTGATATGCTGGCTGATGGCTGTAAGTCTTTTCTTTGCTTGGGTAGCTTGGGGTAAGTACTGGGGCATCTGTATAAGCTTGTTTCCACTCCACAGGTCAGAGGAATTGGGACTGGAAGGCCTTTTGGAATGTGGTAGGCTGGCCGATGGCTGTAAATTTTTTCTTTGCTTGGGTGGCTTGGGGTAAGTAGTGGGACGTCAGTGGTCAGGAATTCTTTGTAAATTCTGTATAAGCTTGTTTCCGCTCCACAGGTCAGAGAAGTTGGGATTGGAAGGACTTTTGGAATATGATAGGCTGGCTGATGGCTGTAAATCTTTTCTTTGCTTGGGTGGCTTCAGGTAAGTAGCGAGGTGTCTGGTGGTCAGGAATTCTTTGCAAATTCTGTATAAGCTTATTTCTGCTCCGCAGGTCAAAGGAGTTGGAATTGGAAGGTCATTAGGTATGTGGTAGGCTGGATAATGGATGTAAAATTTTTTCTTTCCTCAGGTGGTTTGGGGTAAGTAGTGGGGCGTCCTGTGTTCAGGAATTCTTTGCAAATTCTGTATAAGCTTGTCTCCACTCCGCAGATCAGAGGAGTTGGGATTTGAAGGCCTTTTGGAATGTGGTAGGCTGGCTGATGGCTGTAAATTTTTTCATTCCCTTGGTGGCTTTCGGTATGTAGTGAGGCGTCCGGTGGTCAGGAATTCTTTGCAAATTCTGTATAAGCTTGTTTCTACTCCGCAGGTCAGAGGAGTTGGGATTGGAAGGCCTTTTGGAATGTAGTAGGCTGGCTGATGGCTGTAAATTCTTTCTCTGCTTGGGTGGCTTGGGGTAAGTAGTGGGGTGTCCGGTGGACAGGAACTCTTTGCAAATTTTGTATAAGCTTGTTTCCACTCGGCAGGTCACAGGAGTTGAAACTGGAAGGCCTTTTGGAATGTGCTAGGCTGGCTGATGGATGTACATTTTTTCTTTGCTTCGGTGGCTTGGGGTAAGTAGTAGGGCATCCGGTGGTCAGGAATTCTTTGCAATTTCTGTACAAGCTTGTTTCTGCTACGCAGGTCAGAGGAGTTGGACTGGAAGGCCTTTTGGAATGTGGATCTGAACCCATTAGTGAGGAAGAATAAAAAAGACAACATCAGATCCTAAGTTATATTATAACTAAAATTATGGCTGTCTTGACACAATTTTTAAACCTATCCTACAAGCGTTTCTCAAAGTTGTACCTCCAGTTATTAGGGACTTGGTTCCAGAATTTTCCTGTGATTGCTGGATGCCTAGCATAAGAAATATGTACTCTGATTTAGGCACACAGTCCAGTCTCCACAGAAATGGACTGCATTCACAAAGAGTTTATCACCATTTACTAATTTTAGACACAGAAGCATATTTGGGAGCATACAGAAGCTTGTGGGCAAAGTTTGATTATATAGGTTCATAGATTGGTACTAGGCTATCAGCCCTAGGGCCTATACAAGCCTAGCCATAACAATTCCCTGGCTATTTCTTCCCGCACTATTTACTTCCCTGGACCCCTGTCTAGCAGGGTGACTGACGTGATCCCTGGAGTGAATTTCCTTTCTCCTATCCAATTGTCAAGGTTCCTTTTGAAGAGGGCCAAAGAGGCACTCTGCTTGACATGTATGGACAATCTATTCCAGAGTCTGGGGAGTCCCTTGGTCAGGAAACTATCCCTCCAGCATGTTTTGTTTATTGTGATGACAAGGTTTAGATGCCTGGAGCGTGTGGCTCTGAGGGATTGGGATTTCTTTACATGTAGCATGTCCAACAGCTCTGGGTTTGACATGGCCTTGTATGTTAAGCAGAAATCGCCTCTGAGTAGACGATATGCGACAGAGTATAGCTGGAGTTTTTTTAAGGCAGTCAGAGTAGGGCATCTGCTTTAGGCCTGTGATTCTTTTAGTGAGGTATTTCTGCGGCCTTTCCAGTTGTTGCAGATGTCTTGAGAGGTACATACCAAACAGGGCGTTGTATTCTATAATGGGTCTAATGAGGGATGAGTACAGTGGGACAATGACCTCCTTTTTTCTGGATGAAAAGCCCTTAGTGATGAGGTGTGCCACATAGAAGGATTTCCTGACTGTTGTGGTAATGTGGTTATCGAAGGTGAGACCACTGTCCACCTGTGTCCCTAAGTCTCTTATCACACTTTCGGTGTTTATTGTACTGCCACCTATATGGTAATTCACGGGTACATGTTTTTCCCAAAGGGGATAACTATACATTTCTTGGCATTAAGCTTGAGCCCATGGCTCTGGCACCAAACATCTGTTTCTGTAAGGCCCTTTTGTAGAGTATCCACATAATTTGGGGATTCAATAATGGCTCCCAGTTTGCAGACATCTGCGAACTTTGTTAACCAGAGTCCCTTAGTGTTGGCCTGTACTTCAGAGAAGTAAATGCCAAACAAGAGTGATCCGAGGACTGAACCCTGAGGTACTCCACTTGTCACTTGTCTGGAGCTGGATTTGGAGTTGGCTACTTTTACAGTGTGGGTTCTATCAGTAAGCCAGTTAGCAACCCATTGGGTGCCGTAGGGATTAATGCCCAGCTTAATAAGTTTATCTATGATTCCAGAGTGGGGGATGGTGTCAAAGGCCTTGGCAAGGCTAAATAGGCTATGTGGACCACCTTACCCTTGTCCATGGCTCTGGAAACTGATTCGAAGAAGTCAATCAGGTTCAGGAGACAAGATCGGCCCTTCACGAACCCAAACTGGGTGGGGTCCAGTGTTTGAAGGTTGCCAATGTTTTTGTTTATAAGTTCCATTATAATACACTCCATGGCCTTGCAGATAAGGCTCATCAGACTGATGGGGCGGTAGTTTCCAGGATCCAAGGTGGATCCCTCCTTGTGGAGTGGGATAACTGCAGCTCTGCGCCACTCAGTGGGCATGAAACCTGAGGTGAGGCTATGATTAAACATGACACTTAGGTGAGGTGCCAGTTCATATTGTAGTTCATGTAGTACACAACCCGGGATGTCATCTGGTCCCATGGATGCTGTATTCTTAGCTTTGAAGAGTGCGTTTTTTACCTGTGTGGCCGTTATTACCAGAATGTGGCAATCTTCCAGTACTGAGATGGGCCATTTAGGGGGTGACAGGGGGGTGAAGTTGGCACTGAATCGATCTGCCAGGATATTGGCAATATCCTTGGGATCAGTATATTTAATGCCATTCTGTTTTAGCTCAGAACAGATCTGAGCATTGCCATTTAGATTCTTGACATAGTTATAGAATGCCTTGTGGTTGTCTTTGGAATCTTTGGCAATTTAATTTTCGTAACTAGCTTTGGAGGATGTTATGAGGGATCTCAGTTTCCTACTTAGGCTGGTAAGGGAGTTTTTTGCATCCTGGGATTTTCCTCTTTTCTGCAACAGTTTCTTCCTTTTGTTGTAAAGTTTGTTTATGGCAGAGGACCACCAGATTGGCTTCCTTTTTTTGGATGAGAGCATCTTGGTTCTGTTTGGGATGGCACGATTCATGCATGAGTTGATGTGCTCATACAGTGCCTTAGTGTAGGATTCAGCAGTTGAACTTTCAGTTCCCATCTGCATGGGTGTCATGAAGTTTGTCACTTCTGACTTCAGTAGCATGAAGTTGTATCACATGCATATGGAACTCAAATTCTGATCAATGCAGAAAATGCAGGGAAAAGCACTACATCGCTTTACCCTGAGTAAATAGAAAAAGATAATCTTACTTCTTTGCAATTCGCTTTCTTATAAGAGCTTCCTGCCTGCACTAATCTCTACTAGACTGAAAGTAAAGCAAAATCTGTGCCCTTAATAAAGTGCCAGAGTCATACTAACTTCTAACATATTATGTGTCTGTGCGTATTTATGGATTTAAATGCTTAGAGGGGTGAAGATGGTGGAAGGTTTAAGTGGTGGCACACGCAAAAGAGCTCACACTATCTGGAATACACAGTGTGATCACTAAGCCTACTTCACATCAGGGGTGGGCTGAGTAGGATTCAGAAAACGACCTAAGAAAAATGTCACTGCTATGATTTAGGATGACATGATGCCTGTGTCATTTTTAACTGCAAAACATGCTGCATCCTCAAGAATTCCATTTTCTGTAATGTTTAAGCTTCCTGTGGATGGTTATGATGCTACATTTTTGCAGTTCTGCATCAGTCTTCTGTCACAACTTAACTGACCATAAATGAGGCAGCAGGACTTCATTAGTTTGTAAAGGCAAGTGATATCAAGCATTAATTCTGAATAACTGGTGATGTGTGTGTTTCCACCGCCCAGAACCAGCTAGGAGTGGGGGTAGAATTGTTCTCCTCTCTGAGTTTTCCTATGTTAAGCTACTGTGAAGTGAAGCAAGACCAATCTCATACCTACTTTTACCAATAAAAGATTTCTCTGTCTAGAAAGGAATAGATGTTCTTGCCTGGGGCTTCTGGTGAAGGCTGTGGCATTTTATCCTCCAAATCTTTTGGAGCAGCACTCTTCTTTGTTCCTGTCCTTGTGAAATTGGACATTTCTTTTTAAACTAGCAGACTTTAGGACACACAATTTAGAAATATTTGCTGGGCTTTAGTGTATATTTATAGAAGATCACTTTTTTATATTGTTATTTGTTTTCTATAATTTCTACTTAGCAGCCATTGTCTACTGGAGAAGTTCTGATAGCACACCCACAATAAGGTATTGGCTCAGTCTCTCCTGACCACACTCCCACTCTGCCACTGAGGAGGTCAGCAACACTGTGCATATGGATTTGGTGAGCATTGTAACAAAACTAAAGTTTTGTCCAAGAAATATGGTGAACAGATGACAGTAACATTTATCACTGGAAGGGCAAAGGTCAGTACTGCATTTTTTGCAGCAAAGAAAGCTTAAAAATAAGTGTCAGTAAATTATTTAAACAATGAAAGGGCTGGAGAATTTTGCACTGCACTACAGCTAGAAGAGGTGCCACACCATTACTACATCAGAGTCTAAACCCGATATAATGACTGAGTTAGTGGATTGTGGCCAGGATCAATACAGCACTGCAGAATTTCAAAAGCCCCAATGAAGATATTGTTCGGCCAATAACTGCCTTTTCACAGCCCTTGGAGGAACTGTCACAGATGGAGCTGTTTGAGTACTAGTGGAAAACTGCAACACAGCCCTATACTTTGACATGGACACATTATCTAGGGGACATAACTGGCTAGCTAAAATAATCACCTTTATGGCAGACTTCACAAAAGGTCATAACGTTTGTGAAGTCTGGAGAGCACTTCATCCAAAGATGGCCTTTAATTATTTAGCACCCACTATAGAGATAACCTGTAAGTCAGATTACTGGGTTGTAAACGCAGTACAAATAAATAAGGTTCTTGCAGCAGGACAGTATTCGTAATTTTTCCCTACCATAAATTTATAACAATGGAAATCATGGAGTGGGTATCCCATCACTAAGCCCACCAGAAAGATTTGACTCACTTACCCCAATGTGTCCAAAGGGCATAGACAATTTAGGGAGCACAATAACAAGGTTGACTGAAGTTAGATAGAAAAATGTTTAAACAGACTACCACACACCTCAGAGGATGGTACAAACAGATGAAAAAACATTTGTTAGAAAAGAAAATTCTTGAAGCTGAAAAATTAGTGGGTTGGCAGCTTTAACAATGCAAGGAGTGTAAATCTCTCCAATTCACAAACCAAGACAGACAAACAGACAGCTTTCACTACACAAATAGGCATAACATATGGCCCAGGTGACCTGAGTTTTATTAGTACCTCTGCTGCTTGACATTGCTAGCAAAGGAAGAGTGGTAAGACCAGCCAGAGGGGACGGGGACGGGGGGAGGGTCTGGAACAGAATCCACAGAGCCACAATCAGGTCTACTACAAGATCCCGAGTCCAAGGCACTCAAAGACCACTGTCTCAAAGCCAGGGGTTCAAGAATCGTATAGTTTGCATGGGCTGAGCATTACCTGAACACATTACTCACTGCTGAACAAGATAGCTGTGAAGAGGGAGTAGGAGGAGGTGAGAATGTAGGTTAGGATTGCAGGAGGTGACTGGAAGGGTATTTAGCTTTAGGGAGGGAGGTTTTAGGGTAAGGGTGCAAGAGTAGTGTTTAGGATGAGGAAGTGATCAGTGAGTTTAGACTCAGAGAGGGAAACTGAAACGTTAGATTTAGGGAGTGATCAGGGACTTTAGAGTTAGGAAGGGGGAGTGAAGTTTTACAGTTGAAGTTAGGAAGAGAGCAGCTATGTTTAAGAACCTTTTGGGAATTTTAGGGTTACTGTTAGGGCTACACAGTTTAATAAGGTTCAGTGGTGGAAGGGCTAGGTAATAACAGAAGATCGGGCTAGTGGGACTTATGGTACTTGCCTTTTAGAGCAAGCTTCGGTGAGTAAGTGTGCTGTAAGCTACTAGCATGCAAGCAATAGCAATAGTAGACCCCTCACAAACCCTTGGGGAGGGTTGGCACTCCACTGGATGTTCTAAAGGCAGGATTTGATTCACCAAGCTGTTGCCTGGTGATAGCCCTCATTAGCTAGTACACAAGAATGTATACTCATGGGACAGGGTGGGGGCTTACTGTGAGTACCAGCAGTTATGTGAGTAGTACATCTCCCTGTCCAAATAAAGGGTTAGAAACCTAATGTTCTCAGTGCCAGGATACTACAGATGGCACAGACTTCCCAAAGTCTACCTGAAGGACTGTCTCTCCAGACAGCATTCACCTTAGCAGATCTGGGGACTTCCCACCACTAGGGAACAAAAAGGCTCAATTCCAACATGAGAAGGCTTGATGGTTGGAAGCTGGGAAAAAATTACATCCTCAAGTTATAAGCAGCTTACCTTAACAAAGGTCTAAGGAGAAGGAGTACTTCACCTGTTAGGAATGAAAACAGAATACTCCAGATCAGCCTTTTTAAAATCAATATGATAATGATTGACACCTATCATGAACTGTCTATCACTGCAGATTCCCAGCACACAAGGTAAAAAAGAAGTCATCATAATATTCCATCTGTGTTGTCCACTTTCATTCTTGCTCAACTGTTAAGTTCAGATCCGATCCTTCAGATCCGACTCAGCTGTTGCTAAAGCTCGTGGCAACCAAAATCTCTCGATCTTCTCCCTTACCCATAAAACACCATCCCCAATTACCTCAGAGCTTGTTTGCTGCTTTAGTAGAAAGTAAAAGATGAAAAATACTATGGAGAAGCTACATCTGGAGCTTATATAAAAAATAAAGACATATATGTCCCCTAAGCACTCACTCTTCCAGAAGCCTTTAGGATGGGGGTTAGTGGGAGGGGAGTTGAGGAAGAATGAAAACGGACAACACAGATTGAATGCTATGGTGAGTACATAACTCCTTTATCTGATGTTGTCAATTTTCTTTCTGTTCTCAGCTGCTGGGACAGAGTCCCCAGCTATCTAATTTCCAGGCAGAATCAAGGAAGGATATTCCTGAGCACCACAGAATCAAAATATACCCTTCCTCTGGTGACCAGATCTAATTTATAGTGAGTATTAAAGATATTGGGAGAAGCCCAAGTAGCAGATGCACAAATTTCATCCATGGATACTCTGGATTGAAAAAACTGAGGAAGCTGCCATGGATCTGGTGGAGTGGGCTTAAACAGGTTTTGTCAGAGCAATGCCCAAGTTGTTATACACAAAAGAAATGCAATTTGTTATCCATTTAGACAGAGTAACTTTGGCAACTGGTTTACCCAATGTTGGCTCCGCATATGAAACAAACAACTGATCAGAGTTTCTGATGTTTTTTGTCCTATGTAAGTAAAAATGTAACTGTCTATGAACATCCAATAAATGTAATATGTATTCTCCTTTGTTAGAAAATTTCTGATCACCTTCAAAAGGTCGGACCAGAAGGACTTGTCAGAATTTACTGGCCCAAGGGTTCTTCGAACTCCTGGTCCTCCGGATCCATCCAGAGCTAATTTATGGGAGTATGATTGAGCCACATTTTATACCTCCCTGGTATCAGCGAGGCTATACTCCTCCAGGGATGAGCTCCCCTTACCTTGTTTGTTAGAAAATTTGGGAAAGAATACTGGCAAATTAATAGATTAATTTATACTGGATTCTGACACCACCTTTGGAAGAAAAGTCGGGTTGGTATGTAAGGTAACTCTGTCTTTATGAAAAATCAAGTATGAAGGTTTTGAACACAAGGCTTGGATCTCAAAAATTCTTTTGACCGAGGTAATGGCTACTAAAAAAATTGTTTTCCATGAAAGATAGTTTAGTTCTCATGTAGCTGAGGGTTCAAAAGGGGATTGTGTTAGAGACTGCAGCACAAAGTTACGGTCCCAAGGGGGTATAGGATCTTTAAAAGGTGGCCTTAAGAGTACAGTGCCTTTTAAAAAGGCTTTGCTCAACATATGGGATGCTACAAAAGAACCATCTATTCCAGTGTGAAAATTGAAAATCAATGCTAACTGTACTCTAATAGTAGAAGAACTAGCGTCCTCTTTAAAAAGATACACTATAAATTCCAAGATATTATGAATGGGAGCTGAGAAAGCAATGTTAAGATTTTGAGCCCAAAAAACAAATCTCTTCCGTTTCCTAGAGTACAGTTTTCTGATGGAAGGTTTATGGGAGGACAAAAGAATATGACAGACTGAAGAAGAGAGCACAGGTTGTCTGGCTACTAATGGAACTGGAGGAACCAGGCAGTCAGCCTGAGATTCATTATGTCTGGATGCATCATAACTGTTGGGAGACAGGAGGTCCACAGATGGATCCAGAAAACAAGGTGGTTCAATTAGGTGAGGTAAAAAGAAGGGAAACCAAATTTGTTGAGGCTAATAAGTTGCAATGAGGATGACCTTGCTCTACAACCTTGCAGCTTTCTGAAGAAATTTGGGAATTAATGGAGTAGGAGGATATGCATAAAGGAGACTCGGGGACTAATCGTGAAGTAGAGCATCCCTCTGGGATTCTCCCTGCTGGATGGATTAGGACAAAGTAGCTTCTGCCTTTGTTGTTCAGTGGGGACGCAAATTGATTGCAGCAAGGGTGGCCCCATTGTTGGAAGACTGTATTCTCAATCTTTCTGTTCACAGGTTCATAGGTGTGTATTAGGCTAATGGCCCTGGAGCCTTTACAAGCCTAGCCCAAACAAGTGCCCTGGCATTGTGCCACCCGACATTAGTTCCCAGTGCCTCTATGAAGTACAGCCACTGGAGTGATCCCCGGGGTGAACTTTCTATTACCCATCCACTCATCCAGATTTCTCCTGAAGAGAGACAGTGAGGTGCTCTGCTTGACATGTATGAGAAGTCTATTCCAGAGCATGGGCAGTCTCTGGGTGAGGAACCTGTCCATCCAGCATGTTCTGTTGATTGTGGTAATGAGGCTGAGGTCTCTGGAGCATGTGGCTCGGAGGGATTAGGATTTTTTTAGATGTAGCATTTCTAACAGAGCTGGGTTAGACATGGCTTTGTAAGTCAAGCAAAGATCACCTCTAAGTAGGCGATATGAGACAGAGAATAGCTGGAGTCTTTTGACTCTGTCCGTGTAGGACATGTGTTTAATGCCTGGGATCCTCTTTGTGAGGTACTTCTGTGGCCTCTCCAGCTGTTGTAGGTGGCTAATATGGTACAGGCCAAACATGGCATTATACTCAATGATTGGTTTAATGAGGGAAGAGCAGAGAGAGACGATGACCTCTTTCTTCCTGGATGTAAATTTCTGGCCACAGTGGCAATGTGGTGGTCAAAGGAGAGGTTGCTGTCAACCTGCATCCCCAGATCTCTTATAATGCCTTCAGTGTTCAGTGGGCTCCCACCGATCTGATAATTATTGGGAATTGAGTTTTTACCGAAGGGGATGACAACACATTTTTGGCATTAAGCTTAAGGGCATGGTTTTGACACCAGTCATTGGTCTCAGTGAGGCCTTTCTGTAGAATGTCTGCATCACTTGGGGAATTAATAATGGCTCCCAGCTTGCAGTTGTCTATGAACTTGGTGAGCCAGAGTCCCTTTGTGTTGGCCTGGACTTCTGAGAAGTAGATGCCGAAGAGGAGAGGACCCAGGACCGATGCCTGTGGGACTCCACTTGTGACTGGTCAGCAATCTGACTTGGAGTCTACTTTTTTCACACTGTGTGTTCTGTGAGCCAATTTGCAACCCACCTAGTGATATAGGGGTTGATGCCTAGTTTGGTGAGTTTATCAATAATTTCCAAGTGATGAATGGTATCAAAGGCTTTGGCCAGATCGAGGTAGGCTGTATGCACCGCCTCACCTTCATCCACAGCCCTGGTGACTAATTCAAAGAAGTCAACCGGGTTGAGCAGGCATGATCTCCCTATCACAAAGCCAAATTGAGTGGGGTCTAGAGTTTGGAAATTTCCTATATCTTTGTTAATCAAGTCCATGATGATGCCCTCCATAGCTTTACATATCAGACTCGTCAGGCTAATGGGATGATAATTCCCAGGGTCTGTAGTTGCATCCCCTTTATGGAGAGGGATGACTGTAGCAGTGCGCCATTCGATAAGAACAAAGCCTGAGGTGAGGCTGTGACTGAACAGGGCACACAGATGTGGTGCCAGTTCGCTTTGTAGTTAATGTAGAACACAGCCAGGGATATTATTGGGTCCCATGGAAGCTGTATTCTTGGCCTTGGATAATGCAGCTTTAACCTGTGCTGCAGTAATGCTGGGTGCCTGGCATTCTTCTGGTATTGTGATTGGTCCTTTGGGCTGGAGAGAGGGATAAAGTTGGCACTGAATATGTCAACCAGTATGCTGGCAATAACTGTTGGCTCAGTATAGGATCAACCATTGTACAGTAACTCAGAGCAAATCTGGGTATTGCTGTGGAGGTTCTTGATATAAATATAGAAGGCTTTGTTATTGTTTTTAGTGTCTGCAGCAATTCTGCCTTCATAGGTGGCTTTAGAGGATTTGATGAGGGGATCTCAACTTTTGTTGAGGCTAATAAGGGAGTTTTTCCAGTCTTGGGACTTTACCTTTTCCTACAATAGTTTCTTCCTTCTGTTGTAGAGTTTATTTATAGCAGGGGACCACCAGATTGGCTTCCTTTTTTGGAGAAGAGCATCTTGGTTCTGTTGGGTATGGCCAGTTCCATGCATTTATGTACATGTTCATACAGTGCATTGGTGTATGATTCGGCAGTCATGCAGCTATTTTCCTTTGGCATGGGTGCTGTGAGTTAGCCACCTCTGTTTTCAGGAGCCCAAAGTCAGCTTTAGAAAAGTTTTTCAAGGTGGTTACCTTTGCAGAGGGGGGGGGGGGGGGGTGAGATGTGGATTTCCATGATGATTAGTTTATGGTCAGATCTGACCAGGGAGGGATTGACTACTGGTGTAGAGCAATGGTTGGCCATGTTAGTAATAACCAGGTCAAGGATGTTGCTTCCTCTAGTGGGGGTAAGAATGAGCTTGTCCAGTGCATTGGAACTGATGAATTCCAGGAAGCTTTGGACCAGTGTATTGGTGCTTGAGTAGTTCTCCTAGTTGCTGGAGGGGTAGTTGAAGTCTCCTAGTATGAGAGTGTTGGGTTGGACCTTGTTAGATGCCAGGGTGCTTAGGAACGTGGAGTGAGAGTCCAGGGACATGGTTGTGGACCTACAGTAGGCTATGACCTGGATCACCATCTTGCCCAATGTTAGTTGCTCCTGAAGTATCTCAGATGCATTATGCTGGGCTACTGTCTGGAGGTGTGCATATCCTTTATGAATATGGAGACGCCACTGCCTTTAGAGCTACAGTCCATGTTTCGGGGCCGAAAGGTGTGGAATGAGTTATAGCCTAGTAGTGCAGGAGTGCTTTCTGCTGCTTTAAACCAGGTCTCCGTTGCAGCACAAATGTCGATGTTCTCCATTTTGAGGAGTGCTTCGAGCGAGTGCATCTTGAGATTTAGACTTCTAGTGTTGAGCAGCATGACCCTCAGATTGCATTTATTTATAGCTGTTATGGTGGTAATTTGGTCTTTGGAACACTGCCTAAAAAGGCACTATAGGGGTGGCACGAGCCTTAGCCAGTACCTGGAAACCCAGGGGTGACAGATGCAGGCTATCTCTGGCAAAGCATCGGGGTCTATCAATCATGTCGTCCCAAGCTGACAGATACTGGATCCCCTTAGAATGACACCAGAAACTTAGCCAATTGTTGAAGTCAATAATTTTGTTTGTACTGCAGTATCATTCTGGGTGATGGGAGGATACTGCTCAGGGCTAGGGTCATACCTGCCTGGGCCACATAATCCGAGAGCTCCATCATGTCTCTTTTCATGTAGTCCACGGAGGTGTGTCTCAGGTAATTCACACCCACATGGACAGTGACAGAGTCATATCATACGTTTACTTGTTGTGGAGTGACCTGAGTGCGTTTTATGTGTAGGACACTGGCACCTGATAAGATAGCTGACTGTTACCTTCTCCTTATTCAATCTAGTGAGTGGGAAATCTGTGTGCCTCACTATTGAGTCACCTATGATTAGTGTATGGGAGTGCTGAGGGACCATTTGTGAGGGAGAAGAATGCACCTGCTCAATTTGTCTGCTATCACACTGGATTTCCCCAGAATGTGCATTACTAAAAGAAAGTGGATGGAAGAGATTGACCACTGCCACACTCTGAGAGCTTCTCGACACAATGGGCAGGATATGGTTCCTCCCTATCTGTTGATTTACCAGATGGCTGACATGTTGTTCGACTGTACTGCAACTGTCCCCAGAGGGAGAGCATTTTGAAATGCCTGCAATGCTAACAGCACTGCCCTAATCTCTAAGACATCAGGGGACGAGGTCCCTTGGACTGTCATCCCCATATAATGCACCCCCACCCTAGCTAGGAAGTGGCCGTGGTCACTATGGCCTTGGGTTTAGGGGGAATGAATGGACAACCTTGTAGAACCTGGTTTGAATGGACCCACCATTTCAGATCTCTCTCTCTTGCAGATGTGAGTGATTCTTATCTTGCATGACATAGGTTGATAAAGAATTGACCACTGAAGAGATAATATCCACTGAAGAATTCTCATATAAAACCAACGTTATTGCTGCTGCCATCGATCCCAGAGCCTGAAGAACCAGTTGGGCTGAACTGAGGTGCTGCAGATTATCTTTTTGACTTGAAGTCTTCTGGTCTGAGCTCTCAATAACGGAAAGGAAGCAATGGTTGTCTTTGTATTGAGAACAGCTCCCATAAACTCTAAAGTCTGAGTCGGCTGCAGATAAGATTTGTTGTAGTTTATGGCTATCCCCAGATGACAGCAAGTCTGGAGAACCTGGTCTCTTGGAAATATGAGTTGATGCCTGGTTGCAGTGGTAATGAGCCAGTTGTCTAGCTATGGAAACACTCGGAATCCCTGCAGTGTCAGGTGAGCTGGTACTACTGCCATGCACTTGGTAAACACCCTGGGGGCTGTGGTGAGTCCAAAGGGCAGTACTTTGAATTGATAAAGACTGGCTCCCAGCCAAAAAATGTATAGTCATACCCTTCGGGAAAGACAAGGTAACCCCAAGCTACCACAGAGGTGGCAATCCACTAAGCACAGAAGAGGTTATCAGGGACCTGGGGACCCAGGTTGACAGTGGCCTTTCTTTTGACACTCACATTGCTAAAGTGGTTAGAAAGACCTTCTACATTGCCCACCTGATCATGAAGGGATTCACATCCAGATCTAGTGAGGTCATTGTTCCCCTGTACTCTTCACTTATCAGACCAATGATCGAGTACAATGCCCCATTCGGGATGTATCTCACCCGACATCTGCAACAATTGGAGAGACCCCAAAAGTTCCTCACCAAAAGGATAAAGGGACTCCAAAATCTGTCATATGCTGCCAGATTGAAGAAACTCCAGCTCTATTCAGTCGCATACCGTCTGCTCAGAGGTGACATGTGCATGACATACAAGGCCATGTCCAACCCGGAATTAATGGACATGCTCCACCTCAAAAAATCCAAATCTACCAAAACCACTAGAGCAAGCGACTTAAACCTTAGCACGGATATAAATAGGACGTGCTGGAGGGATAGATTTATCACTCAGAGACTCCCTATGCTGTGGAATAAAATCCCGGTCCATGTGAGGCAGAAAACCTCGCTGGCTCTGTTCAAGAGAAATCTTGACCTGTGGATGGGAGATCGTAGGTTTACCCTGGGAATCATCTCTGTGTCACTGCTGGACAGAGGCACAACAAACTAATGGGCACAGTATTTTTTCATATAAGGGGTGGCGTAAGCCACATAAATTTGGGCTAGGCTTATAAATGCCTTAGGGCAGATAGCCTAGTATAAACCCATGAACCTATGAACCTATGTGTAAGTACCTTCTGGATCATCTGTTCATCTTTATGTGATGGTATGTGTCCTGAAAGTCTATACAGCACATCCAGTCCTCCTTGCACAGAAAGGGGAGAATGGACTGAATTATGACCATCTGAAACTTGGTCCTTTGAACTATCTTGTTTAGCTTGGAGAGATACAAAATTGGTCTCCAGTCCCATTTTCTTTGGCACCAAAAAGAACCATGAGTAAGTTCCGGACTCTGTCTGGTATGGCGGGACGTCTTGGATAACTCTTTCTTCTAGCAGCCTTTTATTTGAACTGCTTCTTGTTTCCTCTGACTGCGTGGATCATTGGGAATATTTCTTGAGATTGGGGAGAAAGGGAAAAGGGTATAATATAGCCTCAGGAAATAATCCTCTACACCCAAGTAATCTTTTGTTATATCTAGTCAGGCTCTCTGGTGCAGGGATAAGCGCCCCCCAATTGTCTCCAGAGGTGAATAATTGGGCGTCCTTTCAGGAGCGCTGGTAGGGTTTGTCAAAGAACGAATCTCTGGAACTCTGGTTCTGCGGACCTCCTCGACATTGGGGGTGTCTTCATTCATTAGAATTCCCTCCTCTGCCTCTGGGGGAACCTCCTCTACTTGCATCTTGAAAAGAAGCCTGAGACGTCTTGAACCACTTTTTTAGACCACCTCATTGATTGCTGGAAAAGGATCTTTGAGGAGTCGAAAAATGCAGGATCTTTCCATCCTTTTCACACCTAGACAGAGTATCTTTAACCTTGGGGCCAAACAAAGATGTTCCATCAAAAGGAGCATTGACAAAAGAAGACTTGAAAGGCTCTGCAAACTCACAAAGGCACATCCAGGCGTGTCTCCTTATGGAAATGCCTGAACCCACTGCTCTTGAGGTTTCTTCCACTACATGTGAGATCAATCTAATGGTAGAACTGGATATGGACTGTAAGGTTGTCAGCAGAGAAGTAACAGATGTCTGAATTTCATCAAAAACAGTACCCGAGAGGGTATTTAATAACTTCTTCATCAATTCCCTCTGAAGTCTAGTAAAATGTCTCATATAGTTCAGATACCTCAAGGCAAAGGTCACTGAAGCACAGACATGCTTCCCAAATCTGTCCATTGCCAGTGACTCCATATTGGGGGGATGAACAGTGGAACTTTCCTCAGCTAGTTCCTTCTTGGTGGCCGCCGTAACAACCATGGCATCAAATGGAACTCCCTTCCCCCAAAACTGTCTATTCACCGGTGCTACCATTATCCTGCATGGTTTGCAAGGAAAGGGGTCTATGGTGTCAGGGTCCTTACATGCCCACCATGAGATAAAGTCAAGTGGAGTCACCCAGGAGGTAGAGAGCTCAGTACCAAAAGCCTCCAGGAGAACAGATTCATCAGACGTAGGGTCTGCAAAGGAGACATCTTCAGGAGGTGATCATGGGGACACTTCACCTTCATTGACATCTGTGTCTTCAGTAATGGACTCCTCTGGGGAGTCTTAAGTGTTTCCTCTTGCACGTCCTCTACTCAGGGGACCTCTTCAGTGGATTGCTCTGCGGAAGTATCAGAAGAGGAGATAACAATTTCCTGGGTGGGAGCCTGGGGTTTTGGTACTGACTGTTCCTGTGGAAGGAGATGATGAAGCTTTCAGTGCTGAGACATCATGGCAAAGGACTTGGGATCTCAGAGGGAAGGATCCGTCAGTGCTGTCAAAGCAGAGAATACTCTCTTTGTGGCCTCAAAGGCAGAATGGCTCAGAAAAAGAAAGACTGTTGTATAAGACCATCTTCTGAATCATAGGCCTCCCCTGCTCCGAGGGCACAACCCCCAAAGTGGAAGCCGGAGTCGAGCTATCCAGTGCTGAGGCTCCGAAATGCAGAGATGGCTCAGAAAGCTTCAGAGTCAAATGCAGCACCTCAGATCCAACAGGTAAACTATGGCTTCCAGAGCTCTCTGGATCCAAAGGGACCAGAGCCCTCAGAGAAGATCTCAGATCCAAGGACAATGTTATCCTCAGATCTCAGCTAGACAGATCCGGACAACTCGGATCCAAAAACTCTGAAGCTACAGGAGTCAGAGTACGAATTTGTAATGTGGGAGTAGTAAATTTGAGGATCTCCTGACCACACAGGGTAAGAGCCGAAGGAACACCAATCTGGCTATGTGCCAAGAGAATCTTCTACACCAGTATCTACACAACTTTTTCTGTAAGGCTTCTGGAAGAGTGAGCGGAGTAAATGGATGAAGACCTGAGTCTTTCTAGGAATGGAGAAGGTACTCTGCCAGGATCTGGATCCAGCAACAAAGAGTACCTAGTCTCAGGCAGAAATCTGCTAGTTTGAAGGTCAGATTTGGAAAGCTTCAGATCTGACAACATCAGATCCAAAGGCTTTGATTTCAAGGATCCGATAATTTTCCCTTAGCGGAATCATGAAGTTTTTTCTTTTTAGGATCCAGGGTTGAGGTTGGTTCCTTACGAGATCTCTTCCTTGAGGATCTTTAACTTTCGCAGTTTTTGATTTAGAGGAAGAAAAAGAATAAAAAGCCTCCGGTATAGATTCCCCAAAGGAAGAAGGAAGAAGATCTTTTAAAATAAACTTATTTTTGCGTTCTACCAACATACAAGGATTAAAACAGTGACAAATAGAACAAACCTCTTGTAAATGGATAGGGCCTAAACAACAGACACAAAGTGTGTGGGCATCAGAAATTGGTAGCATGTGGCCACACTTAGTACATTTCTTAAAACCTGGTTTACCTGCCATCTTTAACAAATCTTAAGATAGAAAAAAAGGCGTTTTTTTTTTTTAAACTGGGAAAAATTAGCAAAGGAGAAAAGGGACAGAAATACCAACAATGATAACGAAAAACTATGAAGCATCGTAGAGGGAAAGAAGATACTAATAACAGTATCTAAGAGGTACAGAAGAAATTGTACAATGATAGAAAAAACAACAGGAATTTTATAATCAATGGTAAGGGATAGTAGTATAAAATGTTTTTGAAGAAAAAATTAGAAATATATAAAACTTATCTCAAGAGATATGGAAACCACGTATTTTGCTTGAAGTGGTAAACAAGATCTGAGGTAACTGGGGTTGGTGCATTATGGGTAAGGGAGAAGATTGAGAATTTTTGGTTGCCACGAGCTTTAGCAATGGCCAAGATGGATCCGAAGGATCGGATCCAAAACCAGCAGTTGAGGACAGAATGAAAACTGACAACATCAGATGGTTATTTTTATTGAATGGGTACAGGAATCTGCTGGATTTGTTAAAAATGGAAGGTAGTTACGACTTCAGCAAAATAGGAAAATACGAAGATAGGATTTCAGTAAATTATACAGAAACAAACCTCTAGATGTAGGAGGGATATTTTGATAGGAATGCAAAGGGAAATGCAAAATTGAGGAAGTAACACCAAAGAACAGACTGAATGAGGAGGAAGAGATCAAATTAGGATGGATTTAGGAAAGAAATCCAGAGTAAGGAAAATGAATGGGTAGTTTCACAACAGATAGCAATTTGATAATTATATGATACAAAGAGTACTTGGGTAGTGAAAGCATTAGTAACTCGTTTAATATAACAAAAAGTAAAATGGGCAGTTTTTAAGCAGGGGGAGAAAATCAGAAGAGTTTTCAAGGATAGAAAGTTTTACTTGAGAAGATCAGGCAGTGCTATTAGCACCTGTATAAAGGTGAGGTATTTAAGGCCAAATTTAAAGAGGCAATTAAAAAGAATATCTTAAAAATATATCTTCACCAACTACTTTACCAGCAAACAGAGTGTTCCGAGACAGCTGCACAGTAGAAGAGACTAAGGAGGCAGTATCAAAGAAAAAGATGGGAAAATCTTTGGGAGCAAATAGAATACTCATAGACATGTGAAAGTTAGGGGAGGACACGCTAGTGAGAGTCTGTATCCATCTGTTTAATTGTATAAGGACAACAAAACACATACCTTCATCATGGAAGAGAGAGTTAACAGTGGTTATTCCTAAACAGGGTATAAAGACTCAATGGAACATGGTTATTATTGCCCCATTTCAAGAGTAAGTGCTCATCATTATTTTGGCAGACTGGTTGGGCCCAATAGCTGCTAACTTAATACAAGGGGATCAGTGTGGATTTTTATATGGTACGAGAACTTTTAATAATACACTCAGGGCACTTATGATTATACAAGTGGCAAATACAGAAGGGAAAGAAAGTACAGTTGTGTGCACTTACCATAAATATAGATGTTCGAGTGTATTCACTGTTGCAGTCATCACCTGTGCGTTATCCCTGCTGTGGTAGCCCTTGGCCACCCCAAATACTAGAGTCAATTTTTTTTGCGTCTGCTGCAGTCACTTGTAGTCTGATGTCAGGTCATCAGTGCTACAAAGTAAGGCAGCCGTCATTACATCAGTTTTTCTTGCCCTAACCCGTCAGAAGCACAAGGAAATAAGGAAAAGTGGTCCTGGTGACTAAAAGCCACCTTGGGAAGCTCAAGTCCCCCTAGGGGAAGATGATATATGGGGGCAGGAAGGAGGGAAACCATGACTGCAACAGTGAATACACTCAAACATCTACATTTATGTTAAGTGTACACAACTGTACTATGCTCTTCGTGTTTCACTGTTGCAGTCATCACCTGTGGGAGGATTCCCAAAGCTGAGGAGAGGAGTGGAAGGATAGGTTAGAGCTCTAGGCATCGGTCAGTAAGCCCTGCAGAACTGCAGAGGCAAACCCTGCCCTAGACTTACAAAAAAGAGGTACTCTGAGGAAGGCTGTGGAAGTGGAGGCTGCCCTAGTGGAATGGGTACGGATAGACTTACCGGGGGGGGGGGGGTTCCCATGTAGTCAGTAGCAGAAATTAATACAGTGTGATATCCATTTGGAAATGGTTTGCTTGGAAATGGGCTTCCCCTCTACCCCAGGGGCAAAGCTGACAAGTAGTCGATACTCTGTTAAAGGCTGTTTACAGCCAAGGTGCTAGAGAGAGATTTAACATGTATTTTCTAATAAAAAAGTAATTATTTTTTCACTGGTCGGTTCTGTGTGGTATTCGTTCAACTGTGAGCTGTTTACGTTGTGGTCTATAAAAGTAGTTGGTCTGTTTTACTGAATGGTTTGGCACGGCCCAGATAATATCTGAGTTGTCTGTGCACGTCTAGCGAGTGTAGAATTCTTTCCCCTTGTTTTGAGGGTGGGGAAAAAGGTGTGTAGGTGTATGGCCTGGTTGAGGGTCACATCAGATCCCACCTTGGGGATAAAGGAGGGGTTAGTCCTCAGGGAGACCTTGTCTGCATGGAAAATGATGAAGGGCTCAACAGCCATGAAAGCCTGAAGTTCTGATACCCTTCTGGCTGAGGTGATAGCTAGTAGGAAGGCAGTCTTCCAGGAGAGGTATTTCAATTCTGTTGAAGCAGCAGGTTCGAAAGGAGGTAAGATTAGTTTTTCTAAAACATAATTCAGGTCCCAGGGTGGCGTGGGAGGGCTTCTGGGAGGTCTGATATTAGAATTGTTTAATCAAAGGATGAGAGAAAAGGGGTGGGTCTGAAATATAACTGGCAGAAACGGTTGAGGCATGGATTTTAATAGAGGAGAAAAAGAGGCCATTTTTGAGCAACTCGGCTAGGTAATCCAAGATAAGAGGGATAGAAGGATGGGCGGTACTGCCCCTTTGGACTGGCTTCAGGAGCAGAATCTTTTCCATTTCCCGACGTATGATATTTTGGTGCTGGGCCTTCTGCCCTCTGTGATAATGTCTAGGACCTGTTTGCTTAACAGGGACTCCTTGTTAGCTTTTAAGGTATAAGCCATGCTGAAAGATTGAGAGTCTGTAAGTCTGGGTGCAGTATCTTCCCCCTCACCTGGATCAAGAGGTCTGAGATCAGGGGAAGCTGCTTGGGGGTCTGTAAGGTCAGGCTGCGCAATAAGGGGTACCAACGCTATCTAGGCCAATCTGGAGCAATGAGGATGGCCTTTGGTCTCTCCTCCCTTATTTGGATCAGTACCTTGGGAATAAGGGGCAGAGGAGGGAATGCATACACAAAGAGGAAGTTCCAGGGGAAGGTCAAGGCATCCACCTTCCACGCTAGGAGGTGACACTTCCTGGTATTGAACTTTTGCAGCTGGTGGTTGAGGTGCGAAGCAAAGAGATCCACTTCCGGAATCCCCCACTCCTGAGTGATTTGCAGAAAAATTTCCCTGTGGAGCTGCCATTCATGGGGGTCCAGTAAGTTTCTGCTTAGGTGGTCTACTAGGATGTTTTTGTAAATCTGTATACTTCTCTGTCTGCAAAATGCTATGGCCAGGGCCAAGCATTTGGTGAATACTCTGGGTGTAGTACATAAGCCAAATGGCAGTGCAGAGAACTGAAAGTGTTGTGATCCTGCTCTGACATGCAGGAATTTCCTGCATGATTCCCTGATGGGGATGTGGACGTAGGCATCTTTTAGGTCTAGGGTCACTAGCCAGACATTTTTGTTAGCATAGGCAGCTGCTACAAAGTTAGCATTTTGAATCTGGGGATCACCAGGGAGGTGTTCAGAATGGATAGATCCAGGATGGGGCGCCAAGTGCCCTCTTTTTTGGGAACAAGGAATAGTCTGGAGTAAAAGCCTTTGTCTGTTTGATCTGAGGTTACCGGTTCTACTGCTCCATGGGATATGAGAGTTTGGATGTGTTTCAATGCCTCTGCCCACTAATTTGGAGGTAAGTCTGGGTACCCTCATGGAGTTGGGAGTTTGCTGAAAGAGAATTTGTATCGCTGACAAATGATCTTTAAGACCCACTGGTCCCTTGTTACAGAAAGCAAATTTTCTTTGAAGAGGGAGAGCCTCCCTCGTAGTTTTTGATGAGTGAAGGGAGGGCAGAGGGGGGAGGGGGAGTCATTGTGAGTGTTTACCATACAAGGTTGGCTTACAACTCACTGCCTTTGGGACAGAAGTGGTCCACTGTTTGCTTCTCTGCTGGCCCTGAGATAGGGGCTTGGATGGTCTGTCCCTGCGGGGCTTACCTTGGCCCTGTCTGCTAGGTGCAGGGAAGGACCAGTGATTAGAGGGAAAGTTCCTGCTGAACCTAGGAGGTTGAACCAGAAATAAATATTTTACTGTTTGCATAGATTTTGCTTTGTCTTCCATCTTTTTAAGCACCTCTTCTGCTTTTTCCCCAAACAAGCGCTCCTTATCTACGGGTGCATCAATAAGTTTAGACTTGACATGATCAGGGAGAGGTTGTTCCTTCAGCCATACATGTCTCCTAATAACAGATCCTGTCACTGCTGCCCTGCTAGAGGCTTCTAGGGCATCATATCCACATTGTAATAAGTGTTTGGCCACTTGACAAGCAGAGTGCAGTAAATCTGCTAACTCTTTTGAATTGGCACAGTCAGGAAAAGTATAAATCTTTTGTTTTTAATAGTTTAAAAGTGTGTTGTTGATATTTTAACATATGGAACCGACAACTGAGTGCTCTGACAGCTAAGGTTGCAGAGTTGTATACTTTTTTACCCCATCTGTTCAGAGCTCTGGAGTTCTTGTCAGAAGGAAGAGGACTCTTGGCAGAACTAGTCTTAGCTCTTTTAGGTCCCTGTGTAATGATCTCTGGGTCTGCAGCAGGATTTCTGTACAGGTATTTGTGAGAATCCGGTACTCTGTAGTACCTGTCAGGTTTACTGGGAGCAGGAAAGAGGGCGTCAGGAGCTAAGCTGGATTCATGGAAAACATCATCCACCACTTCTAAAATAGGGGGGATGGTCAATGGTCTGTGCTGAGGCAGGTCCAGAAACTCTCTAAGTCTTTTCTTAGACTGTGGGAAGCCCTGAGATTACCATTGTAAATGTTCCCTACGGGAGTGAAGGGTTTCCCCAAAGGAAAGGTCCTCTGGAGGGGAGGCAGAAGGGGTGGATTCCTCTGCATCTGAATCCTTATAAGCAGTCAGAGGATGCTGTTCCTCTTCAAAAACTGAAAAGTCAGATTCCTCAGAATCCTGTTCTGTCATAATGTCTGGAGAAGGGTGCCTTTTAATTTTAGAAGTTGTGGCCTGACTATCCTGGATAAGGGAGATGAGATCCTCCGCCATTTTAAGCATCTGTGCTTGCGGTGGTGGAGCAGTAACAAGATGATGGCTAGAAACAGATTTCCTAGAAGTGGCCTGGCTTCTAGGCCTCAGAGAATCCGTTGGTCTGAGGGAAACGGTAGTTGAAAGAGATGACGTTATTTTTTTATCTAGATTTGATAGTGCAAAATGCCTCCTTGGAAGCCGGTGCCTACATCATGGCTCTGGACCCAACTGAGGCCAAAGGCTCGGAAGACTAAGAAGATTTCTGCGGCATACCGGACCCACGAAAGGGTCTCGGTAGAGGCCTGCGTAGATATTGAATTGGGCATCAGGGGCTGCGAAAGTGCCTCAGTGAATTCCGGAGAACTGACAACCTGCTTAGCAGCAGCGTCATCAGAAGGCTTAGCCTTGTGTGTTCTGTCTTTATCTTTATCTCTACGCTTTTTCGGAATGTCCATGGATCGCTCGCTGACAGATGCCATATCGGAATGCGAAGATGTAACACTAAAATAACTGCCTACAAAAAGAGCTCTATGGTGAATGGTTCTCGCATTAATGAGGGCAGAACCAGCAACGGGGGACGTCGTAGTCTGGGAATAAACAAGTGACGAAGTAACAATGGAAGTCTCGGTGTGGGATCTGCTTTCCACAGGCAAGACAATTGTTAACTTTTTTGGACACTTTTTTGGTTAGTGCAAGAAAAAAGGATCCCCATTCACCTTCTGGTAGCGACCAACTGGCACTCGTGAAAACTGCTTCTGCTATGGGCTCCACGGCAAGAAAGACTGATGTAATGACGTCGGCTGCCTTGCTTTATAGCACTGATGACCTGACATAAGACTAAAGGTGACTGCAGCCGACGCAAAAAAACATTGACTCTGGTATTCGGGCCGGCCAAGGACTACCACAGCAGGGATAACCCACAGGTGATGACTACACCAGTGAAACACGAAGAACATCAAGTGATAGTATTTCTTGATGTAGAAAAGGCATTTGATAGGGTTGAATGGTTGTATCTCTTCCAAGTAGTGTCTGGAATGTGATTCCCACAGTCCTTTACATTGTTAGTTCAAGCTATAGATGAGGGATTAAAACAAAAGTAAAACTTTAGGGGGGGGGGGGTCCAAAATTTTATGCTAACAAAGGGAACAAGGCAGGGCTGTCCCCTCTCCCCTCTGCTTTTTGCCCTTTACTTAGAACCCTTGGCAGAAGAAATATGGCACTTAGAGGTTCAAGGTTATCAATGAGGTTCTACTGAACTAAAATAACATTATATGCAAATGATATAACAGTGACATTAATTAACCCTAGTACAGATTTGGGGCAGATTTTTAACATTCTAAATGAACATGGGAAGCAGTTGGGGTATAAAGTGAATGCAGAGAAGACTAGAGATACAGGAATAATCTTGCATGTATGCAAAGTCTGACTGCAGAATACTCTTACATGTGACGATAGGGAGCTTTGAGATATTTAGGAGTACTGCCAGAATCTACATATAAGGAAGCAGTAAAGCTCTCAGATGGAAAAAAAGACACAGATCAACTATTAACAAGATTTACAGAAGTGGCTGTATCTTGGTCTTGATTTAGACCAAAGAATGTAGGCTTCTCACTGGCACATACTAACACGTGTATATCTGTGGCAGTACTTTAGGATATGGACAAATTTAGAGGTGCTGCAACTAAAACACTGGTCTGAGAATTTAATATGAGCTGGAATAAGGTTAGGACGGGGGTAATTACTAGTACAAGAGCATATGAGCAGGTTGGGAAGCCCTGACTTTATGTATCTCACAAGCAATACAGGTTTCACTATAGGTTAAATGTCACTCAAATTTTTATATGTCGAAATGTAAGGTTAAGTGAAAAGAATAAAACGATTGGCTAGGTTCTAAAGATTTCATTGAAGCAACATGGGGGGGGGGGACTGCCCTGCCAAAATTTGTATATTGTTTCAGGAAAGATTGTAAAGTTATTTGTGGAAGGATAGTTTAAAGGGTACAAGGCTAATCTCATTCCAGCTGGTGTCTGACCAGAAGGTGGTAGTCAGGATCTTCCATAAAGAATATGAAGGAATGCAGAAATGAAGCTAAAATTCTAGGAGGAGACCATCTTAAATTGAGAAGAAGTCAAACTAACTTATAATGTACCAGTAGGTGGTTATCTGCTTTATCAAGCTTTGAGCATGGAACTAACAGATACTCAATTTCTTAAGAGAGAAAAAGAGAAATTACCTATGCTTATAAGCTAGCATATTCAATGCAGAACAAATGGAGTAGTACAAAGGGGTATAATGACAATGGTACATAAGGCCCGGCTGAAGGTTACCCAGAAAGTAGCAGCAGGTATGTGGAGTAACTGCAGTAGATTTGCAGAGGATGAGATAGAATCAGTAGCATTAAACGAAATGTGTAATATGCCACGAAATTTAGGATTTTACTTGGAAATATCTCCACAAGTATTTTTACATGCTAGCCAAATTGTTAAGAATATTTACAGAAAATATGCTAATCTTATAGATGTGAGTTGGGAGACACAGGAGACTGATAACACACATTTTGGAGTTGTCCAAAGTTGCTACAACTTGACTTGGAACAGCTACTCTGACTACTACACAAGACTGAAGAACTTTTGACTATGGAAAGGCTTTTCCCGGGGATAAGAACCAGAATCAATAGGTTCATATATATAGGTTCATATATTAGTACTAGGCTAACTGCCCTTGAGAGCCATTTTAAGCCTAGCCAATTATCCCTTGTGAGACTCAAACCCTGTACCTTGTGTTTGTAAGGCATACACCTTAACCGTAAGGCCACAATGACGTGTAAGAATAAGAAAAAGCTGATACAGTTACTTGTGCTGCTAGCTAAGGAAGCAATAATGAAAAGAATGAAAACACAAAGATCCTCCTACAATTGGAGAACTCCATGTTCTCTTAAAAATTCTACACTGGCAAGACATAACAAGATAGGCCAATATAGGGAGGAGACAGTGGAACAAGTCTCCAACAAGAAAGATTATTAACTTATTGGAAGTCAGAACAGAATCTCAAATGCGCTATATAAACACACACTCACACACCAAACAGCTCAGTTTCATTTCATTATTATTGACAAACTCATTGGTGATCGAACTCATAAATCTGGCTGGCATCAGAAACTTGATGCAAAGGAAAAGAAATGGATTACCAAACTTGGTGCCCTATTTAATCCAGGGCTTAATGAATATTTATGACAGAAAAATTTCTTTGTGGTGTATATATATTGTTTAACATTACATGAATATTCATGAGTTTAGGAATTGGATATGTCTTGTCAACCAATCAACTGTTTTGACTCATTATATAAGACTTCGTTTTGGTTAGCTTTTTTGTTATACACTGAAGAAGGCCAGGTGAAATCCAGGCCGAAACCGGTCTGTTCTTTAAGCTTTTTATGAAGTCTAAAGTAGTTTCAATAAACTACTAATTGTGTCATGGCTCACTTGTTGCTGGCTTAGTTTTTTACTTTCTGGTCTTGTTTTTTGCCGTGCAACTCCCTACATGCAGGGGAACTTTGTTCTTGATACACATTAGTAACATCAAAAATAAGAAGGCTAACAATGCACTTTATAATATCTGCTAAGTTCTCTTTTATGATTATTGACATTATACAAGGTAATAGATCGAATAAGACAGGGTGGCATTCTATCTTAAACACCAAAGAGAAAAAATGGATTGTGAAACTGGGTGGATTATTTCCACCTGGTCTGAATGAATATTTTTAGACACAACCAATGAGATTACAGACGGGTATACTTAAGGTTCAACAATTGATGTTTTTTGTTTACACTGGTGAAGGCTATGATTTAATCTGGCCGAAACCGATCTGAGTCTTTTGTTGTTTTTTATGGTTTTCAACCAATAAAATTGTTTCAGGTCACTGTATGCTGGCTCTTTTTGTTTGTGTTTGATCAAGTAGTCTGATTACCTCTCATAACAGTGAAAAGATCCTCAGTCATCTTGAGAAGCTGCTGTGACTGAGCAGATTGGGTCTGAGGAAGGTGGCAGCTAGGAATTGTTCTTCACCACGAAATGGAAATAGAATAGTTCACCACCACACAAGGAAAAAAGCCAGTGATTATCTTTATATTTTATGAAAATTCTAGTCGAGTAGTTGATCCAAAGTGCAGTCCCACAGCACAGGTAAAATAAACACACAACTGGATCCAATAAAATCTGGTTAGCAACAAACACAGAGCATAAAATGCAAAGTTTCTTAGCACCTTGGTTCTTCAGCATTTACAGAGTATATCCCTACTTCACAAATCTCCTCTTTAAGAGGTATAATCACAATTAACCAATCACAGACTTTAAGTAAGAGAAAACATTTCCAATGACATTCTTGATTCATTCCAATTGGAATTAAAGTGTTAAATTTCAAAATTAAAATAGATTCTAACTTCCAAAGTTGTTTTTTAATATCAAAATCATACATTTGTTGTACTTGCCCTAGAACTGTAGCTTGTAAACCTTTTACATTTCCATTGTGACATTCCTTAAAATGTAATGCAACAGGACTTTGTTCTTTACCCTTCTTAACATCCCTAACATGTTCCTTCAATCTTTGTTTAAAACTTCTCTTACTTTTTCCTTGTGTGGTGAGCTAGGAATTCTTTTTCTAGAAGAGGTTCTGCTTTTAGGCCTCAGTGTTTCAATAGGCCTGGATGCAGATGTAGAAGGCGGCATGGTCATCGGTTTTTGTCTTGCATCAGTTATCCAAAAGGCCTCCTCAGAAGCCGGTGCCTGCAGAGCAGCTCCGGACCCAACTGCGGGACTGACAACTGAAAACTTGGCAGATGTAGTCTGATCCAGTTGCGTACCAAGACTCCGAATGGGTCTCAGTAGAGGCCTGCGGAGGAATAGCGGCGGGTATCAGGGGCTGCGTAGGCACCTCACTGAATTGCATTGTGCTGCTGGCTGGCTTCAAGACAGAGCTGTCTGAAGGTCTAACTTTATTTGGTCTGTCCCTTTCTTTACCTTAATCTTTTTGGAGATATTCACTGCATGCTGACCGACGGAAGCCATTTTGTACTGCGAAGAACTGTCTTTGAAATGCCTAGCTACAAATTCTGCTTTATGCTGAATGGTCCTAGCGTTAAAAAGAGCGCAAAACTGATGACCAAGCACGTCATGGTCTGGGCCTAAACAGGTTACACACAAGTTATGGAAGTCTCGGTGTGGTATTTGTTTTCCACAGCGGAGACAATTGTTTACTTTTTCGAACATCGGTCAGAGCAAGAGAAAGGTCCCCAATGGGGTACTTAGCTTTTAGTCATTTTCTACCTCACTCTGGCAGCAGCCGAATGATGCATATGCAAACTGATTCTACTTTGGGCTTCACAGCAAGAAAGACTGATGTAATGGCTATGGATGCCTTGCTTTATACCACTGATGACCTGACGTTAGCCTGGCCGACCTGCAGCCGCAGGAGGGAATATCTTTCTCTGGTATTCAGGCCAGCCAAGGGCCACCCAGCAGGGATAACCCACAAGTGATAACTGCAACAGTGAAACACGAAGAAAGTACAGTTGTGTACACTTACCATAAATGTAGATGTTCGAGTGTATTCACTATTGCAATCATCACCTGTGGGTTATCCCTGCTGTGGTAGCCCTCGGCCAGCACGAATACCAGAGTCAATATTTTTCTGCGTCAGCTGCTGTTGCCTGTAGTCTGACGTCAGGTCATCAGTGCTATAAAGCAAGGCAGTCGATGCCATTACATCAGTTTTTCTTGCCCCAACCCGTGAGAAACACAAAGAAATATGGTAAAGTGGTCCTGGTGGCAAAAAGCCACCGTGGGAAGCTTATGTCCCCCTAGGGAAAGAGGATATAAGGGGGAAGGAGGGAGGGAAACCAGGACTGCAACAGTGAATACACTCTAACATCCACATTTATGGTAAGTGTACACAACTGTACTATGTTCTTCGTGTTTCACTGTTGCAGTCATCACCTGTGGGAGGATTCACAAAGCTGATGAGAGGGGTGACAGGATCAGTTAGAGCCCTAGGCATGGATAAGCAAGCCTTGCAGAACTGCAGAAGCAAACCCTGCCCTAGCCTTAGAGAAAAGAGGTAGGTGATAATGCTTTGTAAAAGTATGGACAGAGGTCCAGGTGGCAGGTTCCAAGATGTCCCTGGTGGAACCTACTCTGAGGAATGCTGTGGAAGAGGAGGCTGCCCTAGTGGAATGGGTAGAAAGAGACTTACGGGGTGGTTACCCATGTAGTCTGTAGCAGAAATGGATACAGTCTAACATCCACTTAGAAATGGTTTGCTTGTAAATGGGCTTCCCCTCTGCCCCGGGGCAAAGTTGACATGAAACTGGTCTTTTTTTCTGAAGGGTTTAGTATGGGCCAGGTAGTACCTGAGTTGTCTGTGTACGTCTAGTGAGTGCAAAATTCTTTCCCCGTTGTTTTGAGGGTTAGGAAAGAAGGTGGGTAGATGCATGGCCTGGTTGAGGGTCACATCAGATACCACCTTGGGCATAAAGGAGGGGCTAATCCTCAGGGAGACCCTGTCTGCATGGAAAATGATGAAGGGCTCAACGGCCATGAGTGCCTGAAGTTCTGAAACCCTTCTGGCTGAGGTGATACCTAGTATGAAAGCAGTCTTCCAGGAGAGGTATTTCAATTCTGCTGAAGCAGCAGGTTCGAATGGTGGTAAGGTTAGTTTTTCTAAAACATAATTCAGGACCCAGGCTGGTGTGGGTGGCCTTCTGGGAGGTCTGACATTAGAAGCCACTCTGAGGAATTGTTTAATCAAAGGATGTGAGAACAGGGGCTGGTCTGTTTTGAAATTAGCTGAAATGGCTGATGCATGGATTTTAATAAAAGAGAAGGAGAGGCCACTATTGACTAACTCCACTAGGTAGTCCAGGATAAGAGGGATGGAAGGTTGTGAGGTATTGCCCCCCCCCTGGACTGGTGCCAGGAGCAGAATCTTTTCCATTTCACTGTGTAAGAATTTCTGGTACTGGGCCTTCTGGCCTCTGTGATAATGTCTGAGACCTGTTTGTTTAACAGGGACCCCTTGTTTACTTTTAAAGTATTAGCCATGCTGAATTCCCCCCCACACACCTGGGTCAAGGGGTCTGAGATCAGGGGAAGCTGCTTGGGAGGCTGTAATGTCAGGTTGCGCAGTAAGAGGTACCAATGCTGTCTGGGCCAATCTGGAGCAATGAGGGTGGCCTTTGGTCTCTCCTCCCTTATCTTGATCAGTACCTTGGGAATAAGAGGCACAGGAAGGAATGCGTACACAAAGAGGGAGTTCCAGGGGTAGGTCAAGGCATCCATCTTCCATACTAGGTGGTGATACTCCCTGATACAGAATTATTTTAGCTGGTGGTTGAGGTGCGAAGCAAAGAGCTCCAACTCTGGAGTTCTCCACTACTAAATGACTTGTGGGGGTCTAGTAAATTTCTGCTTAGCTGATCTGCCAGGGTGTTGTTGATTCCTGGTAGGTATTGGGCAATTAGGTGTAATGCCATCGAGGAGGCTGTCAGCCAGAGGTTCATGGCTAGCCTGCACGGAGGGTAATATTGGGTCCCTCCATGTTTGTTGATATACCACATTACTGTGGTGTTGTCTGTTTTGATAAGGAGAACCCCCGGCCTGAGATGGGGTTTGAAGGATGTCAGAGCCTTTTGTACTGCCATTATTTTCTTCTGACTGATGTGTAAGGGACGGTGCTGGGCATCCCAAAGACCTTGGGTGCACCTGCCTGCTAGGTGAGCACCCCAAGCAATGTCTGAGGCATCAGTGGTGATGGTCTGGCCGGTAGGGCAGATGATGAAGGGAAGACTCTTGTTCTTGGCATACGCCCCTGCCCACTAGAGAAACTCGGCCCTTATACAGGGGATCAGAGGGACAGAGGTCTCTAGAGGCTGAGAGTGCTGTCACCAAAGGTTGTTTAGATACCAGTGAAGTTTCCTCATGTGAAGCCTGGACAGAGGAATTAGAAGGACGCAAAATGCCACGTACCCCAAGGCTTGCAGGAATTCCCTCACAGTGAGGTGATTTCTAGAAGCCAGCTGGGTAAAGTAGAGAGGCAGGAAGCTTTGCTTTTCTGGGGATAGGAAGGCCATTTGGGATGCTGTGTCCAGCAGTGCTCCCAAGAATATGATCTTCCTGGAGGGTGTTTGCTTTGATTTTTTCTCATTGATGGTGAACCCTAGGGAAGTTAGGAGGGTTTTGACAAAGAGAAGGCCCTGGAGCAGCTTTTCTTTGCACTCTGCCTGAATGAGGCAGTCGTCCAGATAAGGGTAAATCTGTATATTCCTCTGTCTGCAAAATGCTATGGCCGGGGCTAAGCATTTGGTGAATACTCTGGGTGCAGTAGATAAGCCAAAGGGTAGCGCAGAGATCTGAAAGTACTGTGAGCCTGCTCTGAAGCGCAGGGATTTCCTGCAGGATTCCCTTAAGGAGATGAGGAAGTAGGCATCTTTTAGGTCTAGGGTCAGTAGCCACACATTTTTTTTTCAGCACAGGCAGCAACTGCTGCAAAGTTAGCATTTTGAATTTGGGGACCACCAGGGAGGTGTTCAGAATGGAAAGATCCAGGATGGGGCACCAAGTGTCCTCTTTTCTGGGAATAAGGAATAGTCTGGAATAAAAGCCTTTGCCTGTTTGATCTGAGGGGACATGTTCTACTGCCTTCTGGGGTATGAGAGTTTGGACCTGTTTCAGTAACTCTGCCCACTGATTTGGAGGTAAGTCTGGGTACCCTCTTGGAATTGGGAGTTCGCTGAAAGAGAATTTGTATCCCTGAAAAATTATCTTTAAGACCCATTGGTCCTTTGTTACAGAAAGCCAATTTTCTTTGCAGAGGGAAAGCCTTCCTCCTAGCTTTTGGTGAGTGAAATGTGGGCATAGGAGGGAGAGGGAGTCATTGAGAGTTTTTGCCATAGAAGAGTGGCTTAGAAATCCGTGCTTTTGGGGCAGAAGTGGCCTACTGTTTGGTTCTCTGCTGCCCCAGGGATAGGGGCCTGGGTGGTCTGTCCCTGCAGGGCTTACCTTGGCCCTGTCTGCTAGGTGCAGGGAAGGACCAGTGCTTAGAGGGAAAGTTCCTGCTGAACCTGGGAGGTTGAACCTGAAAGAAATCTTTTACTGTTTGCATAAAATTTGCTCTGTCTTCCGTACGTTTAAGCACCTCTTCTGCTTTTGCTCAAAACAAGCGGTCCTTATCCAGGGGTGCATCAACTAGTTTAGACTTGACATGATCAGGGAGAGGTTGTTCCTTCAACCATGCATGTCTCCTAATAACAGATCCTGACACTGCTGCCCTGCTTGAGGCTTCTAGGGCATCATATCCACAGTGTAATGAGTGTTTGGTCACTTGAAAGTAGAGTGCAGTAAATCTGCTAACTCTTTCGAATTGGCACAGTCAGAAAAGGTTGAAATCTTTTGTTTTAATAGTTCCAAAGTGTATTGTTGATATTTTAACATATGGAACTGACAGTTGAGTGCTCTGATAGCTAAGGTTGCAGAGGTGTATACTTTTTTTAACTCATCTGCCCAGAGCTCTGGAATTCTTGACAGAAGGAATATGATTCTTGGCAGAACTAGTCTTAGCTCCTTTAAGTCCCTGTGTAATGACCTCTGGGTCTGCAGCAGGATTTCTGTACAGGTATTTTTGAGAATCTGGTACTCTGTAATACGTGCCAGGCTTATTGGGAGCAAGTGGGAGGGCATCAGGGGCTAAGCAGGATTCTTGGAAATCATCATCCACCACTTCTAAAATAGAGGGGGATGGCCAGGGGTCTGGGCTGGGGCAGGTCCAAAAACTCTCTAAGTCTTTTCTTAGACTGGGGGAAATCCTGAGATTCCCATTGGAAATGTTACTGAGGGTGTGAAGGGTTTCCCCAAAGGAAAGGTCTTCTGGTGGGGAGGCAGAAGGAATGAATTCCTCTGCATCTGAATCCTCATAAGCAGTGAGACATTGTTGTTGCTCTTCAAAATCTGAATAGTCAGACTCCTCAGAATCCTGTTCTGTCACAATTTCTGGAGAAGGGTGTCTTTTCCTTTTAGAAGTTGTGGCCTGACTACCCCTGATAAGGGAGATGAGATCTTCCACCATTTTAAGCATTTGTGCTTGGGCTGGTGGAGCAGGAGCAAGATAGTGGCTTCTAGGTCTAAGACTATCCGTCAGTCTGAGAGAAATGGTAGTCGGATGAGAAGATGTCATTTTTTGTCTCGATTCTGTAGTGCGAGAGGCCTCCTCGGAAGCCGGTGCCAGCGTTGCAGCTCCGGACCCAACCGAGGCAGAGACAGCCAAAGGCTCGGAAGACGAAGAAGATTTCTGCGGCATACCGGACTCCGAAATGGTCTGGGTAGAGGCCTTTGTAGATATCGAATAGGGCAACAGGGGCTGCAAAAGTGCCTCCCTGAATTCTGGAGAACTGACGACCTGCTTAGTGGTAGCGTCGTTGGAAGGCTTAGCCTTGTGTGGTCTGTCTCTATCTTTATCTCTGCATTTTTTTGGACTGTCCAAGGATTGTTGGCTGACGGACGCCATTTCGGAATGCAAAGATGAAGACAAAAATACCTGTCTACACTAAGAGCTCTACGGCAAATGGTTCTCGCGTTAAAGAGGGCACAGAACTGGCAACGGGGGACATTGTGGACTGGGCCTAAACAAGTGGCGCAATATGAATGGAAGTCTCGGTGTGGGATCTGCTTTCCACAGGTGAGACAAAGTACAGTTGTGTACACTTACCATAAATGTAGATGTTCAAGTGTATTCACTGTTGCAGTCATTACATTTGGGGTAATCTGCTGGCAGGTTTCCCTCAGTCGGACTGAATATCAAAATCTTGGGTCCTGTGTTGGTTGCTGTCTCCTCTTGTATGACGTCAGGTCATCAGGGGTATAAAACATGCAGCCGACGCCATTTTCTTTAGTTTTTCTTGCCCCAGATGTCAGGTGCCCTCCAAATGGGGAGCAAAAAAAAAAAAAAAAAGTGTATATATATATATATATATATATATGACAACATAAACTTTACCGTAATCTAAAAGCAAATACACCACAAAAGCTGTAGAATATAGTGAAGGAAAGAGCAGCTCTAGAAAAAAAGGGTGGTGGTGGTGGTGGGGGTAACTCGGACTGTAACAGTGAATACACTCGAACATCTACATTTATGGTAAGTGTACACAACTGTACTATGTTCTTCATGTTTCACTGTTGCAGTCATTACATTTGGGTAGAATCCCAAAGCTATGGATGGGAGGATGGAACTAAACAGCATTAGGAGTGGCTATAAGGCCCTGCAGAACTGCAGTGGTAAAGCCTGTTCTGGACTTAGAGAAGAGAGGCAAATGATAATGCTTTGTAAAAGTATGAACAGAGCTCCAAGTAGCAGCTTCTAGAATGTCTTTGGTTGGCAACCCTCTGAGAAAAGCTGCTGAGGTAGATGCAGCCCTGGTGGAATGTGACCTGATTCCCTTGGGCACCGGTTTACCATGATGCAAATAGCAGAAACGAATGCAGTGGGTTATCCACTTTGAAATAGTCTGCTTTGAAATAGCCTTTCCCTCTGATCCTGCAGCAGATGCTACCAGTAGCTGCTCAGACTTTCTTAGAGATTTGGTCCTGTTTAAGTAGAATCTTAGTTGTCTGTGTACGTCCAAGGAATGCAGAATCCGCTCCCCCTTGTTCTGTGGATTTGGGTAAAAAGTTGGCAGGTGAATAGTTTGGTTAAGAGCCACACTGGATACCACCTTAGGCATAAAGGAAGGATTGGTCCTGAGGGACACTCTGTCTGGGTAAAATATAATAAAAGGCTCCACAGCCATGAGGGCCTGTAGTTCTGAAACCCTTCTTGCTGAAGTGATTGCCAGAAGGAAAGCTGTTTTCCAAGATAAAAACGTTATATCTGCAGTTCAAATGGAGGCAGGGTGAGCTTTTCCAACACAAAATTGAGGTCCCATGCAGGAATTGGTGATCTTCTGGGAGGCCTTGAATTTTTGGCTCCTCTAAGATACTGTTTTAGCAGAGGATGAGAAAAGATGGGAGGCTCTGTGTTGTAATGAGCCGAGATGGCAGAGGCATGGATTTTTACTGAAGAAAATGATAGGACCTTGTCAAGCATTTCGGTCAAGTATTGTAAAATCTGAGGAATGTTTGGCTTTGCTGTGTCAGTCCCTTATGCTTGGTTCCAAGCACAGAATCTCTTCCATTTATCAGCATAAGATTTTCTAGTACTAGGCCTTCTGGCTTCCAAAATGACATCCATCACAGATTTACTGAGAGGTGTTGTTTGAATAATTACATGATCAGCCATGCTGCCAGGTTCAGAGTTTGGAGCTGATTGTGCAGAATTTCACTGTTCTGCTGAGACAGTAGATGAGGTATCTGAGGCAAGTACCAAGGAGGGAGTTGAGACATATTCCTTAGAATTGGGTACCAGTGCTGGCGAGGCCAGTCCGGGGCAATTAGGTTCATGTTTGGTTTTTCCTGTTTGACCTTTACTAGGACCTTGGGAAGAAGAGGCAGAGGAGGAAAGGTGTAGACTGATAGGTTTTTCCAGCTGAAGGATAGGGCACCCACTTTCCATGCTTGTCTGTGATAAGTCCTTGTGCAGAATTTGTCCAGATGATAATTCTGGGGTGAGGTAAATAGATCTATGTCCGGGCTCCCCCATTTCTCTGTTATCATGTTGAAGACTTGTTGATCCAGTTTCCACTCATGAGGTCCCATAAGATTTCTTCTTAGGTCGTCTGCCAGAGTATTTTGTTTTCCTGGCAGGAATTGAGCTTGAAGATGCACTTGGTAAGTCAAGGCTGTGTTCACCAATGCCAGGCTAGTCTGCAAAGGGGGTAGGAATGTGTACCCCCCTGCTTGTTTATGTACCACATAACCGTGGTGTTGTCCGTCTTTATCATTAGTTGTCCTGGATGAAGTAAGTCCTTGAAGGCTGTCAGGGCATTCTGAACAGCTAACATCTCTTTCTGGTTGATATGCAGATGCATTTGTTTTGGGCTCCATATGCCCTGAATGCATCTACCTGCCAGGTGAGCTCCCCAAGCATAGTCTGATGTGTCTGTAGTTAGGGTTTGGTTGGCAGGGGGTTGAGTGAAAGACCGTCCCATGTTCTGGTGACATGTCTCTGCCCACCAAAGAAACTCCTGTTGTAGGCAGGGAATGAGAGGAATCACTTTTTCCAGACTGTGACAATGTTGACTCCATAAACTTTTTAGATACCACTGTAGTTTCCTCATATGCAGTCTTGCATATGGAATTAGTAGAATGCAGGATGCCATGAACCCAAGAGCCTGCAGAATTTGTCTTGCAGATAACTGGGTTTTTGTTGCCATCTGTTTCAAGTAAACAGTCATTTGCCTTTGTTTGTCTGACGTAAGGTAAGCCATCTGGGCAGTTGTATTCAAGCTTGCACCCAGGAATGTAATCTTTTGAGACGGTACCAGTTGTGATTTCTTTTCGTTTATTGTGTACCCTAGGCATATCAGAAGCCTTTTTACAAATGCCAGATGTTGAAGAAGAATGTCCTTGTTTTCTGCTTGAATGAGACAGTCGTCCAAGTATGGATAGATTTATATGCTTCTTTGTCTGCAAAATGCAATTACTGGTACCAGGCACTTTGTAAAGACCCTGGGCGCAGTAGATAAGCCAAAGGGCAGTGCAGAGAAAGTACAGTTTTGTACCTAGCATAAATGTAGATGTTCGATAGGTATGCATCTGCAGTCATAACATATGGGTTGTCCTGCCTCAGGCAGCCCTTCGGTCGGCCGGATTCCAAAGTCTGGGTCTGGCCTCGGCTGATGTCGCACTTTCCCCGACGTCAGAGCTTCTGGGGTATAAAGGCATCAGCCGACGCCATTTTCCTCAGTGTTTCTTGCCCCGGATGCCAGGTGCCCTCTAGGAAGGCTAAATTTGGATAAATGTTGAAAATTCCAAACAGTAGCAAACAAAATATATATACATATATACATACAAACAAATACACCATAATAGATTCCCCCAGCTAGCCGAAAGAGGGGTAAGCACCCTAGCAATACCACAGAGGGGAAGGAGGATGGGTAATCCTGACTGCAGATGCATACCTATCGGACATCTACATTTATGGTAGGTACAAAACTGTACTATGTCCTTCAAGGATGCATCTGCAGTCATAACATATGGGTAGAATACCATAGCCAAACTGGGGGAGGAGGTACTAAGATAATGATGGTGTAGTTAAGATCCCCTGTAAAACTGCAGTTGCAAAACCTGCTCGGGATCTGGAGTATAAAGGTAGATTGTAATGCTTGGCAAATGTATGCACGGAGCTCCAAGTAGCAGCTTCTAAAATGTCCTTGGTAGCCACCCCTCATAGGAAAGCTGTAGTGGTGGCTGTGGCTCTTGTGGAGTGAGGCCTGATATTTTCAGGAGTTGTCTTTCCATGAAAAGAGTAGCAGAATCAAATGCAATTTCCTATCCATTTTGAAATTGTCTGTTTGGAAATTGCTTTTCCTTGCACTCCAGTTGCATATGCTACAAAAAGTTGGTCAGTTTTCTGCTGGTTTTAGTTCTGTCCAGATAGTAGCGTAGTTGTCTGTGTACATCCAAGGTGTGCAATAGTTTTTCCCCTGTTCTGTGGGTTGGGAAGAACGTAGGCAAATGAATAGCTTGGTTCAAGGATACCCTGGATACCACCTTTGGCATGAAAGTAGGATTGGTTCTCAGAGACACTCTATCCTGGTGAAAAATAAGGAAAGGCTGCACTGCCATTAGTGCCTGTAACTCGGATACTCTTCTTGCTGAAGTGATTGCTAGAAGGAAAGCAGTTTTCCAAGATAAGAACTGTAAGTCTGCTGATGCTGCTGGTTCAAAAGGGGGTAGTGTTAATTTTTCCAGCACAAAATTGAGGTCCCATGTAGGCAGAGGGGGTTTCCTTGGAGGTTTTACATTTTTGATCCCTCTTAAAAATTGTCTGAGGAGAGGGTGAGAGAAGATAGGAGGATCCATGTTGTACTCTGCTGAAATTGCTGAAGCATGAATCTTAATGGAAGAATAGGACAGGCCATTGTGGAACAGTTCTGTTAAGTATTCTAGGATGTGTGCTAGGTTTGCCAGTGTGACATTTGTACCCTTTGATGCACTCCAAATGAGGAATCTCTTCCATTTGGCTGAGTATGTTTTTCTTGTGGAGGGTCTGCGAGCCTCCAGGATAATGTCCTTGACCCTCTGAGATAAAACAGTTTGGTTCTGTTTTAAGCAATTCTCCAGGCAGTTAGCTGCAGTGTTTTCAAGCTTGGATGCAGGGTCTTGTAGTTCTGCGTTAGAAGTAAAGGCCATAGGGGTAGAGGCCATGAGTTCGTCCGAGACATGCTTTTCAGTAGGGGATACCAATGCTGCCTTGGCCAGTCTGGAGCTATCAGAATCACCTTTGGCTGTTCCTCCCTGATCTTCAGTAGAACTTTGTACATCAATGGGAGAGGTGGAAAAGCATACACTGTTAGGGCTTTCCAGCTGAAAGAGAGGGAGTCCACCCTCCAGGCTTGTGGGTGGTATACTCTTGAGCAGAATTTCTTCAGTTGGTGGTTGAGTGGGGAGGCGAACAGGTCTATCTCTGGCATTCCCCATTTGTTTGTTATGATTTTGAAGATGTCTGGATGCAGCATCCATTCGTGAGCATCCGTGGTAGTTCTGCTTAAGCTGTCTGCTAGTGAATTCTCTTTTCCTGGTACGAATTTGGCCTGCAGTTGGATGTTGAGATTCAGGCCTAGGTTCCACAGATCCATTGCCATCCGGCATAGAGGGTAGGAATGCGTGCCTCCCTGTTTGTTTATGCACCACATGGCTGTGGTATTGTCTGTCCTTATCAGCAGATGTCCTTACTGGAGGAATGATTTGAAGGCCTCGATTGCATGCTTCACTGCCAGCATCTCCTTTAGGTTTATGTGCAAATTCAGCTGGTCTTGAGACCATAGGCCTTGGATACACTTGTCTTCCATGTGTGCTCCCCATCCTAGGTCTGAGGCGTCCGTGGTGATGGTCTGCCTTGGTTGTGGTTTGTTGAAAGGCAACCCTCTGTTGGTCTGGCAGGCCTGAGCCCACCACTGGAATTCCTTTTTCAGGCATGGAATGATTGGTATCATGGTTTCTAGACTGTGCCTGTGTTGAGACCATACATTCCTTAAGTACCATTGTAATTTCCTCATATGCAGCCTGGCATGCGGGATCAAGATTATGCATGATGCCATGTAACCCAGGGCCTGTAGGACTTTCCTTGCAGTAAGCTGAGTTTGTCTTGTCAAAGCCATGAAGTAAACTGGGAGTTGCTTTTGTTTTTCTTCTGTGAGAAAAGCCATCTGAGTTATTGTGTCCAGATCCGCACCCAAAAATGTTATCCTTTGGGATGGCACTAGTCTTGACTTCTGGATGTTGACTGTGTATCCCAAGGCCTGTAACAGGTGTATGACATAGGCCAAATCCTTTATTAGTTTTGTCTTGTTGTCCGCTTGTATTAGGCAGTCGTCCAGGTATGGGTAGATTTGAATTCCCTGAAGCCTGCAATGTGCAATTACTGATGCCAGGCATTTCGTGAATACTCTGGGCGCAGTAGATAAGCCAAAGGGCAATGCTGAGAATTGATAATGCTCTGATCCTGCAAGAAATCTGAGGTGTCTTCTGCAATCTGGTCATATAGGGACGTGCAGGTATGCCTCCTTGAGATCTAGAGTCACCAGCCAAGACTCTTTGCCCAACATGGGAAGAAGTTGCTGTAGGGTCAGCATCTTGAATTTTGGCACAATGAGATATGTGTTTAGTGCGGACAAGTCGAGAATAGGCCTCCATTGGGTTTCTTTTCTTGGTACAAGGAATAGTCTGGAGTAAAATCCTTGGCCTTGTTCCATAGATGGTACCCTTTCTATTGCTTTCATCTGAAGTAAATTGTTGATTTGTCTTAGAGCCTCTGGCTTCTGGTTTGGTGGAAGGTTTGGCATTCCACTCTTTTTTGGTAAAGTGTGGAAGTGAAACCTGTATCCTTTGTCTATTGTTTGCAATGTCCATTTGTCTTTTGTAATGCAATGCCAGTTTTTCGAGAATAAAGCCAACTTTCCGCCCAAGGGTGCTTCCAGTTGTTCCCTGGTAGGCGGAATCAGAGTCAAGTCATTGTGTCTGTCCTGTGGAAGTGGTTGTAGTGGCAGCTGTGGCAGTATTCCTCTGGTTGGCAGGTTGCCACTGACGACCCCTGTAGGCACCCTTTGATTGACCTCTGCCTCTTGGGCATCTATTCCTGCCCCTCTGTGCTCTGGAGGTGTCTGGAAAGGACCAATTCTTTGAAGGCCAGTTTCTGCTGAACCTCGGAGGTTGGACCTGCAGAAAATCCTTTACTGTTTAGACAGATTTTGCTTTTTCATCCACTTTCTTTAGAATCTCCTGTGCAGGGGAGTCAAATAAACTTTGTTTCTCCATTGGAGCATCTAGGAGTTTAGCCTTGACATGGTCTGGCAAGGATTGCTCTTTTAGCCAGGCATGCCTTCGAATTACTGCTCCAGTCATAGCTGATATAAATGAAGCCTCCAGTGCATCATAGCCACATTTTAAGAAATGATTACTGACCTGCTGAGAGTTGTGTACCAAATCCTGAAGGGACTTACGGTCTAAAGGTTCAGGAGAAGAAAGCTTTTTAATTCAGCTGATCTAACAAATATTCCTGGTACTGTATCATATGGAACTGACAGTTTAATGCCCTGGCAGAAAGAGTAGCAGATGTATAAACCTTTTTTCCCCATCTCTCTAATGCTCTTGACTCTCTTTCAGAGGGTAGGGGTTTTTTTTTGCAGTGGCAGCTGCAACACCTTTTGGGCCCTGAGAAATAGTTTCTGGGTCTGCAGCATGGGCTTTATACAAGTGGAAGTGAGAATCCGGGACCCTGTAATATCTGTCAGGTTTGGCAGGGGCTGGAGGAAGAGAATCAGGGGCAGAACTGACATCATTATATGCATCATCAACTACAGTTAGCACAGGAGGTATGGCTAAAGGC